>NW_006408654.1:1858584-1884324 GCF_000296735.1 Chrysochloris asiatica
AACCATGGCAATGAAACGATATACGATAGAATGAATGTAAAACTAATGTTCTCCCATGTAAACTATCATATAATTCACAATAAAACATTAAAAAAAAATTCAGCTTACGCATTCAGGTGTTAACACAGTTTTTTTCTCTAGGTTGAATACTTTTTAATTACCTTAGAACTTGAATCATATAAAAAGGTGTAATCATTTTTAGAAATAGATACCTTCTTTAAATTTTTTCTATTTTGAAAATCTGGATGATATATGTTGGGTTTCTTAAAAGTTGTTAGTCTTTGTTAGTGTTGCTATAACAGAAATACCATAAGTAAGTGATTTTAAAGAACAGAAATTTACTTTTTCACAGTTTGTTGTTAAATGCATTCGAGTTGGTTCTGACCCATAGCAACCCCGCATAAGGTTTCTGAGAAGCGACTGGTGAGGTTGAACTGCTGACCTTGCAGTTCAAATAGACTTTGCAGTCCAGTTCATTAATCTACAATGCCACACCAGGACTCCTTTTCATAGTTTAGGAAGATAGAAATCTGATTTCAGGGCTTTATTGACTCTGGGAAAAGATCTCAACAACCAGAACGTATTTTTCATTAGTAGAAAACTATTGTAAATATAGAGCAATACGTGTTATTGCCGAAAGAATGTTTGACCATAGAGGTAACCGTTGTTGTTAGTGCCATCAGGTCAGTTTTCAACTCCCAAATCCCAGGTGACACAGTAGAGGTGCCCACTAGGATTTTCTAGGCTGTCATCTTGACAGGAGCATTACAGATCACCAGGGCTTTTTCCTACAAAGCTGCTGAGTAGGTTTGAACTGCCAAACTCAGCTAATGGCCAAGTGCTTAAAAAAACTTGTCCCTATGAATGTTTCCAGATAGTTGTGATTTGGATAACAAAAGTCCTTAGACTTTGATTTGCTGAAAAATGTCCCCATACATTAATGACAAATTGGAAAAACTTTAAAAAAAAAAATAATGTATATGGTAGGAAAATGAATGTGGAAAATAAAGAATAAAACTTAACCTTTTTTGTAGTGAACTATTGATTATAATTAACTGTAGATAATCACTTTTGGGTCCTGGTGTGGCACTGTGGGTGAATGTGCTGGTATGCAAAGTTACTTTGAACCGTAAGGTCAGCAGTTCAAGCTCACCAGCTGCTCCTCAGAAACCCTATATAGACTCGCTACGGGTCAGAGCCAACTCAGTGGCACTTAACAGCAACAATTAATTTTAGTCAAATTGGTAATTCGGATTCTGAGATCATTTTGAAGAATTGGACATTCTCTCACTTAGATATCTCTATACCTTATAATGAAGGGGCTTTGGTGGCACAACAGGTAAGCGCTTGATTGCTAATGACCAGGTTCTTGAGACCTGCTCTTAGGGATAAGAATAAGGAGAGAAGGGAGTGTGGCCTACTTCATTTCCCCCTTTTCTTTTATCTCTCTAATAGGACTTACAGTTTTCCCAAAACCAGTGACTGCGTTGGAATATTCATTCAGTTTGTCTGATGTAGGTTCCTATGAAAAATACATTAAAGACCTTGAACATTTTCTAAAATGTAAGTATGTTTTCCGGAGTAAGATAAAAGATCATAGTTACTGAAACTGGCAACTACATTATGATTGCTTGTAGAAATATCATTCATAGAGTTTATTTTACGTTCGTTTCCTGTTAAACTGTAGACAACTATAGAGTACTGATGTGGCACTGTATAATAAGGGCTGGACTGCTAACTGCATGGTCCGCAGTTCAAACCCACCAGCTGCTCTTAGGAAACCTTGTACAGTTGCTGTGCCACTTAACAGCAACAACATAAACAACTAAAGGAGCCCCAGTGACACTGTGAGTTAGGTCTTGAACTGCTCGCCACAATGTCGGCGGTTCAAACCCACCAACCTCCCCACAGGAGACCAATGAGGCTGTTGCGCCCATGAAGGTTTACGATGTCTTGATAACTGTAAGGAGCAGTTCTTCTCTGTCCTACAGGGTCACCGTGAGTCAGAACCAACTCAGTGGCAGTGAGTTCGGGATAAGACAACTAAAGAGGAGTTTATAATGGGCTTAGTCAAGTTTGTTTTAAAAATGTATGATTAGTAAAATAACTCTTATTATTGGAGGGGGATCCCTGGGTGGTGCAAGCCATTTGCAATTGGCTACTAATCAAAAAGTTGGCTGTTCAAACCCATCCAAAAGTCCATTATGGGGAAATAGGACTATCCACTTCTATAAAGATTATAGTTGAGCAAATCTTACGGGGCAGTTCTACTCTTATTGTGTGGACTTGACTTTGGTAGCAGTAGATTTGGTTTACAAGTTGGGCTGCTGTCCTCATGGTCAGCAGTTTGTAACTACCAGCGGTTCCACAGGAGAAAGATGAGGCTTTCTGCGCCTATAAAGATTTACAGCCTCAGAAACCCTCTACAGGGTCACTGTGAGTCAGAACCACCAACTCAGTGGCGCACAACCACCACCAGGTTTGGATTTGTGGGTTTGGGTTTATATTATATAAAAGCATGCCTCTTGAGTATTGCTTTGGATCCAGTGTATTGTTTGTGTGGGAAACCGGCAACAACATAAATATATATATTTATGTTGCTTTTTTTTTATAATGCAGATTTTTTTTTTTTTTAACCTTGTGAATTGAGTGAAGGTTTACTGAGCAGATCATCAGTACCACATTCAACAAATCATACACTTCGTTTCAATATAACGATTACAATCCCATCCGTGTACCATCACTTCAACCTCTGTTCACTTTAACTCTTGCACTCCTCCCTGTGCCTTCTGTTTCTGTCATCTTTCCACTCCTAGTATACAGCATTTTAAAACATAGAAAATTGTTTATTCCTTTGTGTTTTACACACCTGGGGATTGATACGAAATTACATTCAATTCTGCTTTCAGATGCTAAAAGCACTCTGACAGCTTGTCTTTGTTTTATTAAAATAAGCAGAGAACAAGTGAAATATCTATGTCTATGTCTGATACTTTTTAACAATTGCTTTTTAGAGCAATTTTATGAAGAATTGTTCAAGAAAGTACAGAGAATTCCCACGTATCCCCAGTCCCCTTTGCAAATGATTATTCCTGTTACTAACATTTTGCATTCTTGTGGTCATCTGTTACAATTAATGAAGCAATACTGATACACTGTGTTTATTAACTAAGGGAACAGTGGTGGTCCATGGTAGAATTTTCACCTTCTGAGATACACATTGGACTGCTAACCATAAGGTCAGCAGTTCAAGTTCACCAGGTTATTATGGGTCAGAACCAATTCAGCAGCACTTAACAACAACAGCATGTGGTTTTATGCTCAGCAAGTATTCCTCATGTGCAGATACCACCTGCCCTGTCAGTGGAGGCTTGCATGTTTTTCTGACACTGAGCAGGTTTCATTAGAGTATCCAGATTAAGACAGACTAGGAAGAAAAACTAGGCGATCGATTTCTGAAAATCCCCGTTGAGGGAACCTATGGATCACAAGGATCTGATTAGCACTTATTGTGGGGGTAGTGTAGGGCCAGGCAGCATCTCCCCTTTAGTTGTAGGTGGGCTTGCCATGAGTTGGGGGCCGACTCAGCAGCAGCTCACAACAGCAATTTGTAACTGAAGCCCGTAGTTTGCATCACATTAGAGTTTACTCTCTGTGTGAGACAGCGTGTACCATTATAGATTCATACAGACTTGTTTCAGTGTGTTAAGAACCTATTTATTCTTCATATCCTCGAGCCCCTGGAAACCACTGAACGTGCTGCTGTCTCTTTGTTTAGCCTCCTACCAATCAAGGGGCTTCAGAGAGTTCATGAGAAAATGCCATTCTCTTTTATTTCTGATTTTCTGTAAATTGTCTTATTTCTTACCACCTCCATTGCTCCTGGCCTTACCAAGTCACCACCTCCACTCTTCTGGATTCCCTGCCTCCAGCCCCACCACCAGTAGTCTACTGTCAAAACAGCTTCTGCGAGCTTTTAAGAATTAAAATCACAACATGAACCTCTGTCTTGGTCTCTGTAACACGTCAAGGAACTTAACAGAGACCTTAAGGCACTAGCCAGAGCCCTGGCAGTCCGTGCTGAGGCAGGGGCCATGCCTTATGATGTCCATCTTCTGTGTTGGGCCTAGCATATAGAAAAGGTCATCAGAAGTTAGAAACTGTGGCCATGGCCACAGCCAACACAGGGCAACAAAAGAGATTGCTCTATGATCCAGGTATTTTAGAGTGCTGGACATTATTAAGTTAAAAGAGTCACATTCTTTCTCTCAAGTTAACTGATAATTAGGGTTGCAGTTTTGCCTTTGAAGAACATTTTCCAAAGGTGATATGTTCTTAGTTATTTTTAATCTTTTGATTTGGTTGATGTGTGTGCACAAATGTTTCCTTTTTAGTATATCACTTAGATGAACAGAAGAATCTCACGGCCTGTGCTGATGGAGTGCTTTTTGAACAGAAGGGCCCTGTTTATACTGCATGTCAGTTTCCTCTTCATTTACTGGGAAAATGCAGTGGCATAAATGATCGTGATTATGGCTATTCCGAAGGAAACCCTTGTATTCTTGTGAAAATGAACAGAGTACGTATATATTTTACTACTGCTGCTGCTTTTATTTAATATCTTTTGATAGAAATCTGGCAAATGTCTTTAGATTGCAAAGGCACGCCAGCTGTGACATTTATTGATCTTTGGTGGGAGGACTAATACGGCAAAAAAGGTTGTTTTATAAATTAGTGATGAATTAGAGAATGGAGTAACTTAAGCCTTTCCTTTTGGAATTAGCTACATGAGTTTCCGGGTTAGAGTAATGCTTGAAGGGACAGTGTCCTCCTGGTTGCCATGACCAAAGCCTGACTTTGGTTAGGTTCAGTGGTCATCTTTGAATCCCAGGTGGAACCTATAAAGTTTTGGCTTTCTTAACCTTTCTGAGCTATTTAGTAGCAGCACATAGTTTCTTACTTAGTATATGTGTATGTAATTGAAATGTAGAAATGTAAATAAAATTGTCTAATGAGCTTAGTGATGTATTGTAGTTATAACCTAAAGACCAGAAGTTTGCTATCTTGTACAGAAGAGCACCTGACTTATATAACTGTTGCGGTAGAGAGGTGCGCCAAACATATAACAATTGCTCCACCAGGGCTCTTTATATGTTGTTATTGAAGTTAAGTGCCGACAAGTCAGTTCTGACCCATAGCAACCCTGTACAGGGTTTCCAAGGAGCAGCTGGTGAGCTTGAACCACCAACCTTGGGGTTCATTCAGACTGACTTTGCAGTCCAGCACATTGACCCACAGCACCACACCAAGACTCCAGCTCTGTATATAGACACTAACAAATTAAAAAGCTATTGCTTTCCACACATAATAAAAAGTACAGGTAGTCCCTGGCTTATGACAGGGTTCCTTTCCTACATCTCCCTTTGTAAGTTGGTTCTGTCAGTAAATCAATAGCTTTTTTTTGCCTTTGGGGGTTGGAAACATTACATACAAATTTGTAACTCCAACATTAACAATTTCTTCATTTTCAGACATAGTGATGGTCATTACTCAAATACATCGTAAGTCAGGATCTATCTGTAATGGAGAAATTGTGGAGTCCTGGTGTGGTGCTGTGGGCTAATGCATCAGACTGCAAAGTTGTTTGAACTGCAAGGTCGGTGGTTCAAGCTCACCAGCTGCTCCTTGGAAGCCCTATACAGGGTCACTGTGGGTCGGAACCGACTCGACAGCACTTCACAACAACAACAGGGTGGTGTACTGTAGGATAAGCACTGGATCGCAAGGTTGACGGTTCAATCCACCAGCCATTCCTTGGGAACCCTTTACAGGGTTGCTGTGAGTCGGAGCTGAATCAGTGGCACCTAACAACAACAACCTCAGTGTGCAATAGTTAAGCTCTTTTAACAGAAATGATAGCAGTTTGAACTCAGCCAGCAGCTCTGAAGGAGAAGGATCTGACACTTTGTTCCCATAAACATTACAGCCCAAGAGATTGTATGGGGCACTTCTCCATAACACATGGGTTTCTACAGCCTGGACAGTACCCAATAGCAACAATGTGAAATAAGGTGATCTGGTTTATATGAGGAATTCAGTTTATTCATTTGTTACAGGAAAGCCCAATTGTCTAGGCATATCCTCACAAACACCTAGATTGGTAAAATCTATTCTTCTAAAGGCAAGAGCAAGTCCCAGTTCCTTTTCTCAAGACCAGCCTTCTTCAGCTTCTTTTCTTTTTCGTGGCATTGCTAAAAGATGAGAATCTGAACTGAGGCTTGCTGATATGACAGTGGCTCTTCAGGTCTTATAGGAGGACAGCATGAGAACTCACGGGTCATGTGAGCTGTAATGAAACAAGCAAGGGACTAAATGGCCAGTAGAGTTTAACATGCAAGGGTAATTACTGTTTTTGAGGTTATTATAGGTTGGAATCATTACTTGTCTTTTGGAAGGAATATTTATTTACATTTACAGGTATTAAATGTAGTGCCTGTAAAATTCAGAATCCGAGAAAATCTCCTTCCTGAAATAGATGCATAAAAACCCGTCACCATTCACACAAGAGTTAGTTATATCAGTTACTACATTCTTGATGTATACATGAAAGTGACCTCTTCTTCACAAAACTCAACGGTGGCGTTCTCCCCAGTTGTGTGCATTTTGTGGAACAGATAGATGTAAATATGATAAGGCTCTGTTGGGAATATGGAAAAATGCATGTTAAAGATTATGACCTGATTAATCCATTTTCATCAGGAGTAATTCACTTTTCTGCTATGCCTCTGAAGCTCTGAATATTTACATTAAATGACTTGTTTGTAGAAATAAAATTTTAAGGGTTTTTGTTTGTTCTTGTAAGAGGGAAGAAAGTGATATGGTTAGGTCAATTCTTTGGTGGTGGCTTTATTTTCTAAGTCGCTTCAGAACAGTAAGCAGACATCTAATGACTGGGGTATGATGAAGCCGTGTTAATACCTAGAGTTATTGTTAATCTTAACCCTCCACTGCTGATCCCAGCAACAAACGGGGGGATTCTACTATATATGCAATACTTAAATGCCTCAATGTTTTTAAATCTTAGATCATTGGATTAAAACCTAAAGGAAAACCGAGGATATTATGTACTTCAAAGGTTAGTATTATCCAAAAAATAACTGAACTTTCTTAAAACTTTTTCTTGAAGTTTAATGACTTTTGTCATTTTTTTCCTTCTCATATTTTTGAAGTCGTCTTTAATGTCATGCTCAGAAATACAAAATTATAGCAAACTTTTGTAGGTATCCCTCTGTCTTTGCTACTGATAATTTTTAAAAAGTGCTCTCTGTGTCTATCTGACTTCACATACATTGCCCTATATGTACTGGTGCCGTTCTTCACCAGTTCTGTGAATTACATTTATTTTTCTAGCTGATATCTCAGAAATTGTGATGGTATCTTAATGCTACAAGATTTTATTTTTCTTTCTTCTTGTTAAGTGTTGTCCAGTTAGTTCCAACTCATAGCAGCCGTGTATAGTGTTTCCAAGCAGTGGCTGGTGAGTCTGAACTGCCAACTTTGCCATCCACTGCTTTATCGAACAGCGTCACACCAAAATTGGCATGCTGATCTGTGAGATTTAATGAAATATATGGTACATTTTCCTTGAGGTGGAGAGACATTGTGTTTCTCCCACTATCTCTGTTTTTTCCAGAGTTCTGTGCAGTTTTCATCTCATAACTTGTTTTGTTTTCTCTCCATGCTGCAAATACAACTAAGACAAATATGTAAATGGTGGGTAAGAGTTCTGAGGAGAAACTGTTGAGTTCTTAGCTTAGTTTTATCATTATGCTAAATATTACCATTTCAACTCAAATTGTGTCAATATTTTACTTGAAATGTTGAATTCACTTTGAAAGCAGTTGTAATTGCTTTTAACCACAAATAGATTTCTCATTTGGGCTTTTTCTTTTTCATGATATTTAAACTTGATCAGATTATCAGGATCACTTGGAGAGCTTATTGACCCACAGATCATTGGCAGGAGTGCAAAATTTTAATTTCTAACAAGTTTCCAGGTGATACTGATGTTATTGGTTAAGGGCACACACTTTGCTGCTCTAGAATATTTTTGTAATTTCTTAAGATTTATTTATTCACTAGCGTTCTTGAAGATTTAGATGCTAAACTTCAGCCAGACAGAAGAGCCAATTTAGAATCTTTTACCTGTCTGTAGCATATTTTGACTTTGCTTGTGAGTGGGCTACAGACATAAGCTTGCAATGAAGGATCTGTGAGAAAATCATACAAAGTCCCTACAAAGGGTAAAAGCCTTCCCTTTATATTGTATGTGTTTTTTTTCCAACTGTTATGTAGGCTTTGCTTTCATAGCAGTTAGAAACTAAAGCTATAATGGTTAGTATTTCAGTTTGCTATATCCATTTTGCTTTGAAAGAGATATGTGTTAAGTACGTGGAATATTTGAAAATTGTGGTGTTTTTGTTTTGTGCATTTATTTAGTTGTGGATTTTGCATTTTACACCTAGATTATACACAAAGGTGGAATTCATCCTGTAGAACAGATGAAAGATTGTAGTTATAATTGCTTTTTTCCATTAGAAGTATCTACATCAGGTGTTTAAGTTTATAATCCCTAGTTTGCTTGATTTTTAAGAATGCGCATGTCTTTTATTTCATCTTACATTCTTAACAGTTTGATCTGCTCTAACTGCTTTTATTCAAGTTATAAAAAAGAAAAAAAAAAATCCTACCATTGACTTGATTCAGAATCATAGAGACCCTACGTAGAGTTTCCAGGACACTAAATTTTCACAGGAGCAGGCAGCCTCATCTTTATCCCAGAGTCGCTGGTGGGCTTGAATAGCCAACCATGTGGTTAGCGGTCCAGTGCCCATCCTTACAGCACCACCAGGGCGCCTTATTTAAGTTGTTTTTGGTAAGTGCTGTTGAGTCAATTTCAACTCATAATGACCCTGTCCTGTATAGGGTTTGAGGAGTGGCTGGTGGGTTTGAACTGCCAGCCTCTCGATTAGTAGTCCAGTACTTACCCTACAGTACCACCCCAGGACCTGAAAAAACAGAGACATTGTTGCCATAACATGATCTTAGAGGTTGTTTTTTTAAAACTTCTATCAATTTAAAAGGATGATTCTGCAAAAGATGTAAATTGTTATTTATATGTCTTCCATCATTTATTTTCTTACCACAAAAATTAATCATGATCCTTTTTTTAATTAGGAAAAATACATATAAAACAAGTCATCCAGGTTCTTAGAAAAGAACGTCAAGGATGCATCACTCTAAACTATATCCTTGTCGCTGAAATACACATCTCAGTACTTCACAAAGTATATAAAATACAAGTTAAAGAAAAATCCTGCTAAGATTAGGTACAAACCAAGTTAACCCATGATGTCTACCACACTGGATGATGTTAAGTGAGTAACCTGGACTCAGCCTACATTCCCTTCTCTGTCACCCATCCTGCACACCTAGGCTGTAAAGTCCAAATGAAGTGTAGGTATAAGTGTGGTATCAGGTAAGAAACACAGAAGTGCTCAATAAATTTTGCCATGTGGCACTGCAGGTTAATGCACTGAACTACAAGGTAGGTGGTTCAAGCTCACCTGTCGCTCACAACAGGGTTGCTGTGAGTCAGAACTGACTCAATAGCCCTTAACAGCAACTATTAGGTTGAGCCCTGGCTTGGTGATACAGGATAAATGCTGGTCTGGTGACAAGGTGAGCCATTCAGATTCACCAGCCACTCTCAGGAAACCCTATCTAGGGTCACTGAGCCAGAACCGACTTGGCAGCACACATTATTAGTTGAAAAAATAATGTATTAATGTTTTCCATTTGAAAATAATTCATTGTTACATAAATGACTTATTTTAACTTAAGCAGTACAGAAACATTGATCAATTATCAAAAGAAAACTAACGGAATATCTCTGTGTGTTCCTATGAATTGAAGATCTGTGATGACACTGTGAGTTAAGCATTGAGCTGTTTGAAACCTCGAGGTTAGCTGTTCAAACCCATCAGCCCCCTCTGTGGAGAAAGATAAGGCTGTCTGCTCCTGTGAAGATTTACAGTCTTGGAAACATATATAGGTTGCTATGAGTCGAAATTGGTTTTCTGTGAATTAACCTCAGATATTTAGGAAACCTTCTTTGAACAAAGGTAACTAGTCCATCCAGTCTCCTCTTTTCATGCATCCTTGATTCAGATCTTTACAAGTTATTCTTGTGGGGTAACCGCTAGTGGTATAAATGGTTAAGACTGGTTTTTGTAACTTGAAAGACTGGCAACTTAGAACCCACCCTGAGGCACCTCAGACCTGATTGTCTGCTTCCTAAAGACCCTAAGCCCTATGGTGCAGTTGTGTTCTGCACACATGGGGTTGCCGTGAGTCGGAATTGACTCAGTATCTCACAGCATTGTTCTATACTTTGCCCTGTCCTGTGTGTGTCTCTTGTCTGTGTTCTCAATCTCACCCACATACGGGTGCTGTATCATGATCCTGACATTCAATAGGCAGGAGTAGGGCTTCTACGTTTTAGTTTTACTGTGCTGTTTTATATGTACTTTCTTTTTTCTTCCTTTTTTTTCCTATGTTTTCAAAAATAGATATTAGTTTATTCAGATCTAGGATTCAGTAATGTTTGATTTTTATTAGAGCAACAACAAATATGCCACTTACTTTGATTATTGTGGTCTGTTTACTAGAAACAGGACTACTGTTGTTGTTAAGTGCCAGAGAGTTGGTTCTGACTTAAGTTGTTAGTGCCATCATATCAGATGTGATTTAAATGACTGTGTAGCCCAGCACATTAGCCCACAGTGCCACACCAGAACTCCTGATTTATATAGTGACTCCTATATAGGGTTTCAAGGAGCTCTGGTAGCATAATGGTTACGAATCAGGCTGCTAACCTCTCAAGGTCGGCAGTTTGAAACTACCAGCTGTTCCATGGGAGAAACATGAGGCTTTCTGCTCCCGTAAAGATTTACAGCCTCGGAAACCCTGTGCAGGGTCACTATGAGTCGGAACCGACTCCACGGTACTAAACAACATACCCGGTTTCAGAGGAGTGGCCGGTGGTTTTGGACAGCGTCCTTTGTGTTTCCTACAGTGCCTTGCCAGGATTCCTAGGGCTACTCGGAATGTGTTTAATTTAAACATGAGAATTTTCATAAAAAGCTTACTCAGTATCAAGAATCCAAGTGAATTAGACCATCAACGCTTCTAAGCTTTGTGTGCTTATAGTGTTGATTTTTTAACAGCCGTATAATGTAGTGGACACACAGTGCTTGTTGGTTTATGCATGCTCATAGAGTTGTTCATGGGTTGTATGTGGTATTTAAATTTATTACATGCTTTGCTTTGTTGTTAAGTGCCGTCAAGTCGGTTCCGACCCAAGCAACCCTATATAGGGTTTCTTAGGAGCAGCTGGTGAGTTTGAACTGCTAATCTTGCAGTTCAAACGACTTTGCAGTCTGGCATTAACCCACAGCGCCACACCAGGACTCCATGTTTTGCTTGGGTTACCCTAAATGTTCCCCTGTGGCTACTTTATCACATGGAATTATTGGACCTGCTGACTTCCAGGCCTTAGTGCTGTATTCTACCAGACTGCAGCTTGTGGCAACTGTTGGCTTTCCAGTGTGGAAGCACAGTATTTTATATTCATTTTGGGGAAACATCAGTGTCGGACCCTGGTACTTGCCTGCTTTCAGTGGCCAGAGAACTGGCACTTGGCGTTAGTTTGTAGGAGTAGATAAATTGTCCTGGCAGTGAAGAGGAGTCAGAAGGACTCTCAGAAATAAGGGCACAGGGTATGATGGGAAATATAACAAGAACCAGGGCTGGTTAGGGTCAAGGGTTTAATTGTGTAGTTATTTCCAGTCAAGATGAGCAAGTCCACTCTCAAAAATATAGTTTAAAAAAAAATAAAAAACTTGTGTTGATATGGTTGTAGCTACATTGAATTTCTTCATCCTGTTAATAATTGATATTGCTTAAATTTGCTCTGTTTTTATATGCCTAAAAATATTTTCTTTTGTTTTCAACTTTAGAATGAAGAAGTGACAGTTGAGACTTACCCTTCCGAAGGATTTATTGACTTGAAATATTTTCCATATTATGGGAAAAAACTGCATGTAAGTATTTAGTGTCTTAAATGATACTGTTTTTGGAAATCAGCACATGTGTATTAAAACACCACTAGTCTGACCTGTCCTGGGTTACTTGATCATCATCTCTCCTGGTTTTTTAAAACAAATGGTGATGTTAGATGGAAATTCTACACTTACAATCAGAACCCAAAACCCAAACAGATAAATTATGGTTTTAGTTTTAAAATGCCATTTCTATTATAAAAGTAGTGTGTGAATATTTAGAGAATGTAGAAAAGTTAACATGTAAGTTTGTTTTGTGATAATGTACACATGCATTATCATTAACATCGCATGCAAGTGAAGTTTGGCTAAAGATAATTCACACATAGCTGCAACAGCACATTGACAGGGAGCTGCCAGAGGTTCAGGCTAGATTCAAATGGGGGAATGAAAAGAGGGATACCATTGCTGATGTCCGATGGATCTTGGCTGAAAGCAGAGAATATCAGGAAGATGTTTACCTGTGCTTTCTTGACTACGCAAAGGTCTTCGATTGTGTGGATCATGACAAGCTATGGACAACATTGCGAAGTATGAGTATTCCAGAACACTTAATTGTACTCATGAGGAATCTGTATGTGGACCAAAAAGCAGCTGTTCAAACAGAAGCTGGTTTAAAATTAAGAAAGGTGTACAACAGGGGTGTGTTTTTTACCATACTTATTCAGTCTGTATGCTGAGCAAATAATTCGAGAAGCTGGATTATATATGAAGAACCACGTGGCATCAGGACTGGAGGAAGACACATTAACAACCTGCAACATGCAGATAATACAACCTTGGACTTCCGGTTGGGGGTACATCCTTGGAAAACCAGGTAGGGTACACTCCAGTGAGAATGGAGGGGGATCTCACGAAGGAAGTGCTCATAGAACAACTCCAGCGCTCCAGATCTACCATAAGATCCAGGATGTCAGTTTCCCGTACTCGCAAGTGAAAAAATCACGATATTAAGGAAAATACGGGCAACTTAGGAATCTGGAGACTGGACTCCTCAGCGACTACCCCGCCCCAGCAGAGTTTAGAGGGCAGGGCTAAAGCCAGCCCTGCTCAGAAAGCAGCACTTTCAGCACAAAAAAAAAAGACGCGGGAAACTACACATTTCTCCCTCTCTCAACCTGGACATCAGGCGGGACAGTTTCCCATTGAACAGAAAGAGGGAGCTTGGTGGTGACTTACGATGTCACCCACAGACCTACAGACCCAAAAGCTCCCCAGCTGAACCCAATGACACTTGGGATAGGCTCTAACCGCAAGCGACCTAATGCAGCGTTCTGAAGCTGTGGGTCTGAGTGGGAGCGGGGCACCTCACTTTTCTCCCAGGTAGCAGCTTGGAATTTCCAGCTATTGTCCTAGCAATCCATGACCACTGCGCTGCCCGAGCTCCCTGTGCAGGACCAATTCAAACCAATCTGTAAAACCCCAGCATAATAGGACTTAGCCATCCCGAGATTTGCACTGAGCACACGCAGATAACTAACTGACCTTCAGAAACAAAAATAGTGGACAATCTTTCTCCCATTAACTCCCCAATATCTACTCGCACACCCCAACGGTAGTGACTAGAGGAGGGGCCTGAGTGGTCACCCCCTGCTGGAGGCTTCTAATTGCACACAACACTGACGGTGTAGCATGGGACAGTTGAACACTGCTTCATTTCTCCTCCAAAGTGGTGATTTTTGTCTATGCATGTATATTACTTTTGCTTTTGGTCCTTTTGATCACACATCTTTCCTGGAGGTGGGAGCTTTTCCTCCCCACGTCACCTAAGAAGAGGCAGCAGTCGTGGCTATATAGCCAAGCTATAAGCATACCCCATAATATTCCACCACTGAGACAAGACCTAACAGCGCCTGCTAAGCATTACATGCAATAAGGGAAGCCTATCTCCTGATCATATTCACCAGGAGACACCCAGTAATCAAACAACTAACGTTCAAGCGTTCACTTAAAAAAATAATAATCATGACGAATAAGAAGCAATAAACCTTATTGAAACACATCCAAAAACAGAAGAGATCCGGTTCTGGAGATGCCTTGAGAGGGAATTTAGGAAAATGATATGGAAACAAATTCAAATGTTCTGAAAAGGGGTGGAGGAAAACAAGGAAGAAGTAAGAAAAGTACTTCAAGAGCAGTCAAATAATACTGATACATCATTGGAAACAATTCAAAACCTGCAAAAAGATGTCCAGATGATTAATAATAAGATATCAGAAATGGACAATACACTGAAAGGGGAAAGGAGCAAATTAGAAAAGATGAAAGCCAGAACTAGCAAACTGGAAGACAAATCTCTCAATACTACTAAAATACAAGAGCAAGTATAAAAAAGGATAAAACAAATTGAAGAGAGTCTAAGATTCATGATGGATAACATGAAGAGGAATAATGTAAGAATTATAGGTATTCCGGAACTGTTGGCATTCTGGAACAAGAAGAATCAGAGAAGATAACTGAAGAGCTTCTGAAAGAAAATTTCTCTAACATCTTGAAAGATAAGATAAACATTCAAGCCAAACGTACCTCAGGAAGGATAGATGCCAAAAGAAAGTCTCCAAGACATACAATAATCAAGCTCTCCAAAATCAAAGACAGAAAGAATACTAAAAGCTACCAGGGAGAAGAGAAATGTCACTTAATAAAGGCAAGCAAATTAGATTAAGCTCTGACTATTCAGAACTATTTTTAAGTATCATTAGCAAAATTTTACATGCTTGCAGTATTAATGATATTGTCCAATCCAATCAGTGTTGTACAAGTAACTATCTTCCAAATTTCTTGCATAGATGAGTGAGTGCCTCCAGTGCTACATCAGTTTGTCGTAAGATTTCAATTTGTATTCCATCAATTCCCAGAGCCTTGTTCTTTGCCAATGCCTTCAATACACTTTGGTCTTCTTCCTTCAGGATCACTGACTCTTACTCATATGCTACCTCTTGAAATGGCTGAAGAGTGACCATTTCTTTGTGTTACAGTGACTCTGTGTATTCCTTCCGTCTTCTTTTGATGCTTTCTGCATTATTCAGTAATTTGCCCATTTATTGTTAAGTACCGTGGAGCTGGTTCCAACTCATAGTGATCCTGTGCAGGGTTTCTGAGGCTACAAATCTTTACAGGAGCAGAAATCTTCATCTTTCAACCGTGGAACAGCTGGTAGTTTCAAACTGTCAACCTTGAGGTTAGCAGCCTGATTCACAACACTTTGTCTTTTCTAGCTGCCCTTTGAAATTTTCTATTCAGCTCTTTGGACTCCTCATTCCATTTACTTGAGCTTCTCTACTCTGGAGAGCAAGTTTCAGAGTCTCTTCTGACATCCAGCATCGTTTCTATCACCAAGGCCTAATTTTCCAACTACTGATCCTTCCTCTCTGTTCCCAACCTTTGCATTCCAGTCACCACTAATAATCAGTAATACATCTTGATTGCATGTTTGATCAATTTCAGACTGAAAAAGTTGGTAGAATTCTTCAATTTCATCATCAGTGGCTTTAGTGGTTGGTGCATAAATGTGAATAATAATACTATTATTAACTGATCTTCCTTATAGGTGTATGCATGTTAACCTATCAGACACCGTTGTACTTCAAGACATATCTTGAAATGTTCTTTTTGATGACAAATGTGACACTATTCCTCTTCAATTTGTTATTCCCCACATAGTAAACTATGTGGACTTCAGATTCAAAATGACCAATACCTGTCTATTTCAGATCACTGATTTCTAGGATATTGATGTTTATGCTTTCCATTATCTTTGACAACTTTCAATTTTCCTATAGATACATACTTCATACATTCCATGTTCTTATTTTCCATGTTCTCAATTTGAATTGTGCCCATCAGCAAATAAAGGTCCTGAAAGTTTTCATCTATTTGTGTCATCACGGTCAACTCTACTTTGAGGAGGCTGCTCTTCCCCAGTCACATTTTGAGTGCCTTCCAACCTGAAGGACTCATCTTCCTACACTATATCTCAAAATAATTCTGGAGCTCTTCATCATGTTTCATTCAGTATTCTGGTGCTGATAGTGTTCCACTGCTTTCATAAAGTTGTTAGTGACTCAAGTATTTGGAAGTTGTCCATCTCTCCTTCCTACTTTGTCTTAATCTGAAAGTTTATATATAACTTGTCCACCATGAGTAACCCTGCTGGAATTAAAACACTGGTGGTATAGCTTCCATAACAACAACAACACGCAAACCACCACAGTATATGGCAAACTGACAGGTGAGCGGTGAACGATTATCAATACAAATGAAATATAAAATGAATTAAATTTTCAGCTTTTTTTAAAAACACGAATAGAAAAGGTCTGCTTAATAAATTAAGTTCTTGGGTCATGTTTTTTTTTTTTTTTTTTCATATAGAGAATTATAGATGCAGTCACAGTCTATTTTAATAGTGTTTTCCTTTATTTGCCAGGTGGGATATCGACAGCCAATAGTTGCTGTCCAGGTATCGTTTAGTCCTCTTAACAGTACCCGGAAAGAAGCGACCTTTGACTGCAAGATTGATGGATCACCCAACCTAAAAAACCAAGATGACCGCGACAAGTTTTTGGGACGAATTGCATTCAAAATCACAGTGAATGCATAGTATAAGTAGGATGTCTGTACAGAGTAAATGTTGTGTTGTCTGTCTTCATTTTGTATCAGCTGGACCTGCCATTCTAGAATGAGACCACCTTGGAGAAAGGTGGGTGATACGTGACACTGGGGTAACATCATAGTGTGCTTCAGATCATAATGTTCCTGTCCTCCGAAGTAACTGCCTGTTGCCTCTGCTGCCCTTTGATCCAGTGTACAGATGTCATAGTAGGGACTGGTAAATACCTGACTGATAGCATGTATAATGGGGGTCTGATCCTATTTTTATGTGGTTTAATTGCCAAGTGTCTAAAGCTTAATGTGCTCTGTGCTCTGTAAATACTTTATGGATTTAACACTGGTTAACTGTCATTTTGATGCCAACACAATTTTAGGGATAAAAGAATAAATGGTACCTGACCAACATTAAGTGACTGTACAGCTGCAATAAATGTGTGTGGAGACCCCTAAAGCTGTGTGTGTGAGGAGGAAAAAAGAAATAAAAGTGGATTTGAAAGTGTTATCGTGGATTTTTGTAAAATTTTTTACATGCTGAATTAGTCTATAAATCATTTTGACTAAGAGCACAACCTTTTCAATGTAAAACATGTAAATATATATATATATACTGATTATTTTTAGTATTAGACCATAGATTACACAGTGTTCTTAGTATAGCTAGTATGAATATGCACTTAACTTTTTTTAATGAAATTGAATTCATAAAATTAAATTGTATGATAGTTTGTGAAATATCTTAACTGTTTTTATTTAGCAGACTGGTGACTAATAAAAATGTAAATTGTGAAATTTGAAACTTACTCAGAGCTTCATACCAAGTGATAGAGTTTTATTTGAGCATTCTTTGTTTAGAGCCAAGATATATTTCTTCTAGTTTCAGTGTGCTTCTTTGTCACACATCTGCTACTCTCTCTGTTTGCTGAAAGTTTTCTTCCCCCCAAAAAGCGTGAGGGAGCAGATAATTGACTTTTTCATGTGTGGGCAGGTGAGGCCCAACCCCACTGGTC
Source organism: Chrysochloris asiatica (assembly GCF_000296735.1). Lineage (NCBI taxonomy): Eukaryota > Metazoa > Chordata > Mammalia > Afrosoricida > Chrysochloridae > Chrysochloris > Chrysochloris asiatica. Next base: position 1,876,385 of record NW_006408654.1, read on the forward strand.
TAAGAATGATTGTTTGAAGGAAACATGGGGTGGCCTGGGCCAGTCAGTTAGGTCTCACTGGCTTCTGGCTCCCACACTTGGGAACCCTGCATGTCACTGTCTCTAAGCAAAAAGCAGTATGTTCAGAGGTCTGCAAGTCTACCAGTGCTTGTGAATGGTGCAGGGTCAGTCAATGTTCTGTTCCCTTATCTGGAAGAAGGCCTTGAGTCACAGAGCCCACTCTGGCAACTAGCAACAGATTTCTACTTATCCTGTTGTTAACACAGGGTTATATGCAAAAACTGGAAACCCCTGACTTTTTTCTGCCACTCCCCTCTCAGTGGGTTATAGGATTAAGCAATTGCTCTGACTACAGAGCAATTGTAGCAAACTGCAGCTATATGTACAGAGTTTCTAGTGACCAGGAACTAAATATTCCTGCAAATCTTTATATAATTGACACTTTCTTCGCACATCTCAAAAGGGAGGGTGAGGAGTTGAGAATAAATACTAACTGCTACATGCTGTGACTGACTTTTCTCATTTAGTCATTACAACCTTGAGCGGTGCTCAACTTCGCAGAGAAATGGAGATCAAAGTCAGGTCATCTGCCTGTGAATTATACACAACCAAATGTTTGTTGTTAAGTATTGTGGAGTTGGTTCCAACTTATAGTGACCCTGTACAGGGTTTCTGAGACTGTAAATCTTTACGGAAGCAGAAAGCCTCATCTTTCTCACATGGAATGGCTGGTAGTTTCAAACTGCCGACCTTGAGGTCAGCAGCCCAATTCATAATCACTATGCTACCAGAGCTTATGATCCAGCAAAACCTCTACTTGGTATTAATCCACAAGAAATACAAGCCATAACACGAGTGGATGTTTGCCCACCAATGTTCATAGCAGCACTATTTACAATAGCAAAAAGATGGAGACAGCCTAAGTGCCCATGAATGGAAGAATAGATAAACTTTGGTACATAACACACAATGGAATATTATGCTGAGTGAAATTTGTCAGTCATAAAAAGAAATACTGCATAGGACCACTATTGTAAAAGCTTAAGAAAAAGTATACACCCTAAAAAGGGGATAAATTCTTTGTTAGTCACAGGGGTGTAGGGGGTAGACAAAGGGGAGGGAGGGGAAGCACTGGATAGGGAATAGACAGGATAGTTTGGGTGCTGGGGTGGGGCAATACACAAGGTGGGGGTGGAATGGAAAAACAAGGTGGATGGGAGAACATTTAGGCAGGTTTGCATGGGCTAAGTGGAACAGATAAATAGTGATGTATGCTCAACCTTGGAACAACAGATCTCAGATAAAGGAATTGAGGCATAGTTTAAATGGGTAAAAAAGGGAAATAATGTTAACATGCTTGACTGTCTTTTGAATCTTGGTTTCCCTTTCCTACAATTATAAAACAGACACTTGAGGGGGAAGAGAAAGAAATAGCCAGAAACATCACCATAGAAAGCTTGTAAGTCCATCTTCAGCCTATAACTGATTGGAATACCTAAAATGGGGCTAGAACTTGCACAATGAAGGAGGTTGCCTGTAGCACCTTTACTTTCCATAACACCATAGATGCAATCCTGATTCCTATCCAGATTCTCCTGAGGTGGGACATTTCCACTGAAAGGACAAGCAGACCAGCCTGGAGCAGTTAGTTAGAAGATACTTCTTGAAAAAAAGACCAGCAGGAAAAATCAAAAACAATGAAGGTCTGATTGACTACTACAAGAACAAGCAAGTTGTTCACCAGGGAGCCATCAAGGCAAGTGGTCAGGTTGCCTCAGGGCAAACCCCATTCCGAGACTGAGACTCAAAGAGAATACACAAGCAGGCATGTGGTCTTGCTGGTGACCACGTTGGTCAACCAGTAAGAAGTGTGGGGAAAACAGCAATGAAGTTGTGAGCTAAGTCCAACCACGTTCAATAGACTCCTGTCACAACCTGGGTTGAGACTTGTTTTGGCCAGTATGGCAAGACCTGGGGGCTTCTGGGCCCAGAGTCAGGGACATGTCCACAGAGGACTAGAGCAGAGAGTGAAGTGTCCAGCTGATATAAGTGAGGGGAGATGCACAAGAACACCCATACTTGCAAATAGTACCTACTTAACCTGGCTTCAATGGCTGGACAGTCAGCACTGAACTAGAGGAAGAAAGAGGAGAAAAATAGAGTAATCTATAACAATATGATGAACTTGACCTATACTTATGGATGTTGTTGTTGTCGTCGTCAGGTGCCATTGAGTCTGAACCAACTCAGAGCGACCCCATGCACAGCAGAAGGAAACAATGTCTGATCCTGGGCCAACCTCACCTCTGCTGCCACACTTGAGTCCATCAATGATGCCACCTGGCCGATCCATCTCGATGGGGGGGTCTTCCTCTTTTTCTCTGACCCTCCATCTTACCCAGCATGACATCCTTCTCCAGTGACTGTTCCCTTCTGACAATATGTCCAAAGTATGAGACACGAAGTTTAGCCATCTTGGCCTCCAAGGAACACTCTGGCAGCACTTCTTCCAAAACAGATCTATTGGTTCTTTTGGCAGTCCATGGCACTTTTAGTATTCTCCTCCAACACCACAATTCAAAGGCATCAATTCTTCTACGATCTTCCTTATTCACTGTCCAGATTTCGCATCCATATGAGGTTATTGAAAATATCATGGCTTCGGTCAGGCGCAACTTAGTCCTCAAGCCTACATCTTTGCTCTTCAACACTTTAAAAAGTTCCTGTGCAGCAGATTTGCCTAATGCAATACGTCGTCTGATCTCTTGACTGCTGCTTCCACGGATGTTGATAGTTGATCCATGAAGAATGAAGTCCTTGACAACTTCAATCTTTTCTCCGTTGATAAGAATGTTGTTGGAATGGAAAGAATGGAAGAAACACACAGTCATTGTACCAAAAGGAAATGGTTAATGTTCAACCATTTCAAGAGGTAGCATATGAACAAGAGCCAATGATACTCAGGGAGGAAATCCAAAGTGCATTGAAGAAATTGGCAAAGAACAAGGCACCAGGAATTGATGGAATAAAAATTGAAATCTTTCAAGAAAGTGAGGCGGCACAAGAGGAACTCACTCATCTCTGCCAAGAAATTTGGAAGACAACTATCTGGCCGACTGATTGGAAGAGATCAATATTTGTGCCCATTCCAAAGAGAGGTGACCCAAAAGAACGTGGAAATCATCGGAAAATCTCTTTGATATCTCAAGCGAGTAAAGTTTTGCTAAAGGTAATACAGAAACGGCTATAATCATACATTGACAGAGAACTTCCAGAGGTTCAAGCTGGATTCAGAAGAGGCCATGGAACGAGAGATATCATTGTTGATGTCCGATGGATCTTGGCTAAAAGCAGAAATTATCAGAAAGATGTTTACCTGTGCTTTATTGACTACGCAAAGGCTTTCGATTGTGTGGATCATGACAAGCTATGGACAACATTGAGAAGTATGAGTATTCCAGAACACTTAATTGTACTTCTGAGAAATCTGTACCTGGACCAAGAAGCAGTTGTTCGAACAGAACATGAGAACACTGAATGTTTTAAAACTGGGAAAGGTGTGCAACAAGGTTGTGTTCTTTCACCATACTTATTCAACCTGTATGCTGAGCAAATAATACGAGAAGCTGGGTTCTATGAAGAAGAACATGGCGTCAGGATTGGAGGAAGACTCATTAACAACCTACGATATGCAGATGATATAACCTTGCTTGCTGAAAGTGAAGAGGACTTGAAACATTTATTGATGAAGATTAAAGATCACAGCCTTTGGTATGGATTGCTTCTCAATGTCAAGAAAACAAAAATCCTCGCCACTGGACCAATAAACAACTTATAATAGCTGAAAAGAGGGAATGAATCTTTACAGCAAGGGTCATTCCCATCCCCTCGGTACACAGGATTAACAGGGATGGGCAATTTAGACATTAGCTACCCAAAATGGGGAACCAACTCGACGGCACTTAACAACAACCCAAAATGGGGGAGGTGGAGCTACGAAGGCAAGAAGTGACTGGCTTACAATCTTTCAAGAGGGAGCCTCGTTCCAGAAGGAGCAGGGGAAGGTAGAATCTCCACTGAGTGGTTTCTAACCTGTCTGGACGGGACTAGTGAAAGGAGATGTGATAAGACTCTTGTGGTTCAATAGTGAATAATTGCTATCAGGACTGACTGTGAGTGTTGCAAATGTAAAGGTAGACATTTTGTAACAAAACAGTCCAGGAGTGGAGGACCCTGGGACCATCAAGAGAGAAGAGGAGAGTGTGGGACCCTATCCAAAGAAGCAGTAATGCCAGAGATGGAGGAAGAGACAAAGACATGGAGAGATGGAGTGGCTGGGGACTCTGGACTCAGGAAGGGAGAGGGGCTGTGTACTGATGGCCATGGGACAGACTTGCAGGGTGTACCCTTTGGTTGTTTGAATGGGTATATATTCCTGAGTGCTTCGGTGTACATCCAAAAAAAACAGAGGAATGAAAGCAAATGCTGTTGAATGATGATGCATGAATGGAGGAGATTGTAATCATTGCAATGAAACAAAATACGATAGGATGAATGTAAAACTGATGTTCTCCTATGTAAACTATCACTCAATTCACAATAAAAACTTAAAAGAAAAAAGAATATTAACTGTAAGGTGCCATCAAGGCTCCCAAACACAGTAAAACCAGTGCTAGAAGTAGCAAGAGGCAAAGGAGAAATATCAGTTTGGAGGTAGTGAGACAAAAGGTTATTAACCTAAAGGTGGAAAATCAATTAATGCTATTGTGAATTAGGAATGGCTGCTGATTGTATAGAAGGAGCTCTGATAGCATAGCGGATTATGCTTTGGACTGCTAACTGCTAGGTCAGAAGTTTAAATCCACCAGCAGCTCCATGAGAGAAAGATGATACTGTCTGCTCCCAAAAAGATTAATAGCCTCAGAAATCCTATAACAGAATCACTATACGTCAGAACTGACTTAATGGCAAGCAGAAGCAGCAGCTAATTATATACTACATTGTCCAGAACACAATATCCTGTTTCAAGAACGTATCATGGAATCCTGGTGTGGCGCTGTGGGTTAATGCACCAGACTGCAAAGCCATTTGAACTGTAACACCGGTGGTTCAAGTTCACCAGATGCTTCTCGCAAACCCTATACAGAGTCGCTATGGGTCGGAACTGACTCCACAGCACTTAGCAACAACAACGTAGTGGACACTAAGCAATGCATAGCTGTATTTGGATTTTGCACTATATGAAACTTAAAACCTCTATGTACAAAGTGGGACACATTGAGCTATAATTTTTTTTGCCTACTGTCAACCAAATTACCAGAATAAAATATGCAGATTTAACTTTTTTTAAGTCCCGGTATAAAGTACCTTGGACACCTAAGGAAATGAAACCACACTTTTCCTTGACGACTATGTATCTGCTATTTTAATATCAGTTTAACTCACAAGTTTCATCTCCATCAAAATAGTGTGAGACACAACTGCCTGGTCTTCAAAACTGATTGTCAAAGGAAATTCAAAAGAAACCAGTATCTTTTCATCCATTTTTCTACGAATTTTTTTTAAGCTCGCTACCTTGTTTATCAAATTTTCACCTAAAAATCGGTATTCATGTTAGAAATCATCTCAGCCACATCCCAGACATACAAAATCTGTGTTGTAACAAAGTACCCAGGTGATCTCTGAGCACACTGAAGTTTAAGAAGCCTGACTTTCCTATCCAGAGGAAAACCTGAAATGTAGACTAAACAGCCTCAACTATGGCTCTGTTGGGCCTGATGAGACAGGTCTATCCTATGCAGACCCAGCTCCTGTCCATTATCCTCCATACAGCACTGCCTATCTCTTGGGATGTTCTCACAGAAACAGGTTTTGGAGAAGGGAGGTACTTTCAAAATCTAGTCTTAACCCATCAACACCACAAGGTTGGTGGTTCAAAGCCACCTGAACCGGCTTAACAGTACTTAACAATAACCCATCATATGGCCCCCCCTGTACGTAAATGCCATGGACTGTAATCCCACTGTGTCCTCTTTTTAAGAGCCTTCTCCCTGCTAGTTTGTCTTTGAGAGCACACCTGTTCATCTGTATCCCCAGAGTATAGCAAATCCATTTCCTGGCACATAGCACAACTGTGATAAGACTTGTTCAACTCCCTAGTTTCAGTAGATGAAGCAAATAGCCAAGAAAATGTAAGTAGGCCAGTTAAAATCCCATGACAGTCAGGAGTCAAGTACACACACCTCAGCCAGTAGCACAAAACAGATAATTAAGGAACCTACACGTATGTTCACAGCTCATCTCAGTTTATTATACTGTAGTGTCATGAGTGTTGCTGTGATATAGGAAGCTATACCACCAATATTTTAAATACTGGCAGGTTCGCCCATGCTGAACAGGATTCATCTGAGCTGACAGACTAGGAAGAAAGAGAGGCTATATCTGAAATGTTTAGCCACTGAAGATCTTGTGAATAGCAGTGGAACACTGTCAGCACTAGAATAACAACAGAATATTGTGAGATCTAGTGTCCCTCAGGTTGGAAGGCACTCAGAATGTACAAGGTATGAATTTAGCAAAACTGGAATGTGTCAACAATGAAATGGAACACATAAAGATCCATATTCTGGGAATTAGCTGAAGTAGACTGGTATTGGCCATTTTGAAACTAATAATCATTGTTTACTTTTCCAGAAGTACTTAATTGAAGAGGAATTCACTGTCAAAAGAACATTTCAAGATCTACTTTGAAATACAGTACTCTGTGATAGGATAATATCCATATGCCTAAAAGGAAGACTAGTTAATACCAGTATTATTCAAATGTACACACTAACCACTAAAGCCAGTGATGATGATATTGAAGAATTCTACCAAAAAAATCTTCAAACTGTAATTGATCAAACATGCAATTAATATGTGTTGATAAATACTGGTGATTGGAAGGCAAAGGCTGGAAACAAAGAGGAAGAATCAGTGTTGGAAAATATGACCTTGGCGATAGACATGATGGAGATTACATGATAAAAATTTGCAAGCCCAATGACTAGTTGGTTGCAAATATTTTTATTTTTTATTAAAAATAAACTCTTTAAACAACATAAAAGGCAACTTACACATGGACCACACCACATGGCATACACAGAAATCAAACTGACTACATTTGTAGAAAGAGACAATAGAAAAGCTTTAGATCATCTGCCACGGGGAGACTGGAACAGACCATCAATTGTTTATGTGAAAGTTCCAGCTGAAAATGAAGAAAATTAAAACACGTCCATACCAGCAAAGTTTGACCATGAACATACCCCATACGAATTTAGAGATCATCTCAAGAGATTTGATGCATTAGACACTAATAACTTAGTACCAGAAGAGTTGTGGGATGACATCAAGAACATCATACAGGAAGAAAAAAAAAGGTCATTAAGAAGACAAGAAAAAAGGAAAAGACCAAAATGAATGTCAGAAGAACCTCTGAAACTTGCTTTCCAGCATAGAGATGCTAAAGCAATTGCAAGAAATGAGGAGATAAAAGCTGAATAGAAAGTTTCAAAGGGCAGCTCGAAAAGGCAAAGTCAAATATTGTAATAAAATGTGCAAAGACCTATGAGTTAGAAAACCAAAAGGGAAGAAAAAGCTCAGTGTATCTCAAGCTGAACTGAAGAAAAAAAATTCAAGCCTCAACTTGCAATATTGAAGGATTCTATTGGCAAAACATTGAATGATGCAGAAATCATCAAAAGAATATGGGGAGAACAAACAAGATGGTGGATCAGGTGGACCTATAGCAGAGAGCTCCGCCAACAACAACACAGAATACCCGACCAAGCAGGCTCAGGGGCTGGTCCCAGAACTCTGAACCACATATAAAGGAATACTTAGAAGGTTGGAAGGCTCACAGCTGGGGGAATTTGTGGCAGAAGCAAGAAATCTATTGC
>NW_006408654.1:1887281-1888409 GCF_000296735.1 Chrysochloris asiatica
TTTAACTGATGGTATATGGAGGGGATTATAATCAATGTAATGAAATAATTTATATGAATTGTTGAATGTGAAACCGATGATGTGCCCTGTAAACTTTCACTCAATCCACAATAAAAACCTTAAATTAAAAAAAAAAAAAAAAAGAATATGGAAGAAAACTTATGACAGGAGGCGGAGCTTGATGGCAGATAGGGTAGAAGTGCTGTGAGGAGCTCCGGCAGCAATAACACAGAATACTAGATGAAGCAGGTTCAGAGGACAGTTCCAGAATGCAACCACATATATAGGAATTTTTTTTTTTTAATTTGAAGGCTTACAGCCAGTGGAATTTATAATGGCAACAAGAAATCTCATGCTTTCTAATACACTGGGCTCAGTAGCTTCCAGAGCCACCATTTTGGGTGAAACCAAGCTGGGGAAGGATCAGAGCCACCATGGACTGACGCTTGATGGAACCTCAGAGACAAAGAGGGCCCTTTCTCTCCCTACATTACCCAAGTAGAGACAGCAATTGCTGTCATATAGTCAAGTTACAATTACACCCTATAAAACTCCACAATCCAAGCAAGAACCAATATCAACTGCCATACACCAGGTAGGTAGCCAACACTTGCAACAGGTACTCTGAGTCAGGTAATAAGAGGAGTGAAAAGGGATGCCCATCTCCTGAACACATCTACCTGGAGGCAATCAGAAAGCATAAAAAATACTACAAAACACACATTCAGATGTGTATTAAGGCCACAGCTAACTGAATATGCCCAAGAAACAGATGACCATATCAGCACATGTCCAGAAACAAGATAAAGTGACTGAGACAAGTGAACTGGAGGTAGACCTACACTCCATAGGAGGGCAGGCTTTGGAAATGCCTGAGAAGGAATTCAGAAAAATGATTATAAAATGTATCAAAACACTATACAATGGAGTTGAGAAAAATAAAGAAGAAGTCAGGAAAATGTTACAGGAACCATCAAATAAGATAGATACAGCACTGGAAACAATTCAAAACCTAGAGAAAGAGGTCCAAATGATTTCTAATCAAATATCAGAAATGTACAATACACTGAAAGGGCAAAGGAGTAGAATTGAAGAGTTAGAAGCCAGAACTAGTGAGCTGGAAAACAA
>NW_006408654.1:1888626-1889592 GCF_000296735.1 Chrysochloris asiatica
TCTGAAGAAGGTCTAACAGTCATGTTGGACAACATGAAGAGGAATAATTTAAGAATTATCGGCATCCCAGAACAGGAAGAATCAAGGCCACAGAGGAGATAGTTGAAGAGCTTCTGGAAGAAAATTTCCCTAACATCCTGAAAAGTGAAAAATAAGCATTCAAGAAGATTAATGAACCCCAGGAAGGATAGACTGTAAAAGATAATCACCAAGGCATATAATAATCAAGCTCTCCAAAATCAAAGATAAGGACAGAATCCTGAAAGCAGCTAGGGAAAAGAGAAGTATTACATACAAAGGCAAGCAAGTCAGACTAAGTTTGGATCTCTCAGCAGAAACCATGCAGGCAAGAAGGCAATGGGGAGACATATATAAAACCCTGATAGAAAAATACTGCCAACCAAGAATCCTTTATCCAGCAAAGCTGTGAATCAAATATGAAGGTATAATCAAAACATTCCAGGATAAACAGAAGCTAAGGGATTTAGCCAAAGCCAACACTGTGTAAAACATCCTTAAGGGATTTCTGTGGACTGAGGAGCTACAAGAACAGACAAAAAGGAGAGATTGACATAAGTGGCAGCCCACCCAAAACACAATTTACAAATGGTAAAGATGAGAACAGAATAAAACTATAAGAACAAATTCAGAGGATCTGGGAGGTCAGTCTATGATCAAAACAATTACAATGTGAAAGAAGGTAAACACGTAGGAACAGAGATTCGGGTGGTGCAAAGGTCACGTAGATTACAGGAAAAAATAGACTGTATTAAATGGAGGGAAAAGTTAATGGATTATAAGGTACACTCAAAGAATTAATACTTCTCAATATACCAAGAAAATGAAACTCCAAGAAGAACATAGAAACATTAAAACTATGAGGAAACTGACAAGAAAGAACACACACACAAAAAAACATGAACTCAGTAAAGGAAGCCACAAGGAACAAAGAAAGCAGCAGCACCA
>NW_006408654.1:1890825-1900905 GCF_000296735.1 Chrysochloris asiatica
CATAAGAAATCACCTGGGTGATGTCACAACAGAACCAATACAAATAAAAAGGATAACCAGAATATTATGAAGACTTGCACTCCAATAGATTTGAAAACCTAGAGAAGATGGTTACACTTTTAGAAAAGCACAACCTACCTAAACTTACACAGAGTAAAGTAGAAAACTTGAATAGATCTATAACAAAGGAAGAAATTGATCAGGTCATCAAAAAACTTCCAACCAAAAAAATTCCAGGTCCAGAGGGCTTCACTGGTGAGTTTTACCAAACATTTAGAGAAGAGCTGTCACTACTTCTGTTCAAATTATTCCAGAATATAAAAGAGGATAGAAAACTCCCTAATACATTCTATGAAGCAAACATAACCCTCATACCAAAACCAGGGAAGGACAACAAGAAGGAAAATTATAGACCAATATCCCTGGTGTGGTGCTGCAGGCTAATGCGTCAGACAACAAAGTCATGTGAATTGCAAGGTCAGTGGTTCAAGCTCACCAGCTGCTCCTTGGAAACCCTATACAGGATCGCTATGGGACAGAATCAACTCGACGGCACTTAACAAAAACAACAATCCCTCAAGAATATAGATGTAAAAATTCTCAGCAAAATCCTAGCCAACAGAATTAAAAAATATATCAAAAAATAATACATCATGACCAAGTGGAATGCATACCAAGGATGCAAAGATGGTTCAACATCAGAAAAATAATCAATGTACTCTACCATATAAATAAGAAAAAAGAAAAGACTCCATTGATGCAGAAAAGGAATTTGACAAAATCCAACATCCATTCCTGATAAAAACACTCAACAAAGTTAGAATTGAAGGGAAATTCCTCACCATAATTAAGAGCATAGATACAAAACCAACAGCTAACATCACTCTTAATGGAGAGAAAAACTGAAAACCTTCCCCTTGCAAACAGGTACCACCGCTCCTATCCAATATTGTTTTGGACGTCTTAGTCAGAGCTGTAGGGCAAGATAGGGAAATTAAAGGCATCAAAATTGGCAAAGAGGAAGTAAAACTCTATGTGCAGATGATATGATCCTATACATAGAAAACCCCAAAGACTCAGCAAAAAAACTATTGGAACTCATTGGAAGATTCAGCAAAGTGGCAGGGTACAAGATCACATATAAAAAGTAGTTGGATTCCTCTGTACTAATAATGACAACACTGAAAAAAATTAGGAAACCAATACCATTTACAATATCCACCCAATGGATGAAATATTTAGGAATAATTGTAACCAGAGAAACAAAGGACGTATACAAAGAAAACTACAAAACACTACTACAAGAAACTAAAATAGACTACAAAATGGAAGAATACACCATGCTTCTGGATAGGAAGACTTAACAGTATGAAAATGTCACTACTGCCCAAAGCAATCTATACATACAACTCAATCCCAATCCATATTCCAACGACATTTTTTACTTTGTGACCTAACACATGGTAAATTCTGAAGAAAGTTCCAGGTGCACTGGAAAAGAATGTGTATTGTGCTGTTGTTGGATTGAATGCTCTGTAAATATCTATGAGGTCAAGCTGGTTGATTGTGCTGTTTAGTTCCTCTGTAATTTTGTCGAGTTTCTTCTGGCTGTTCTTTCCCTTTTCGAAAGTGGCGTATTAAAATATCCCACTATTATTGTAGATTTGTCTATTTCTTTCTTCAATTCTAGTAGGGTTTGCTTAATATATATTGGTGTTCTTTCATTGGGATTGTAGATGTTTATTATGGTTATGTCATCTTGCTCAATTGACCCTTCACTCATGAGATAGTATCCTTCTTTATCTCTTATGCTGTTTTTTTTTTTTCTTAAATGTTTTATTGTGAATTATGTGATAGTTTACATGGGAGAACATTAGTTTTACATTCATTCTATCGTATATATATCGTCTCATTGCCATGGTTACAATCCCCTCTATGCATCATCAACCAACCAACGGGTATACCCTGCAATCCTGCCCTGCATATGCCGCCCCCCCCCCCAGGTCTTCAGCACACAGTCCCTCTCCCTCTCTGGATCTAAAGTCTCCAGCTGTTCCATCGCTCCACGTCATAGTCTCTCCCTTCCATCTCAGGCATCACTGCTTCTCTGGGTAGGGTCCCGCTCTCCACTCTTCTCCCTTGATGGTCCTAGGGACCTCCACTCCTAGACTGGAAAGTTAATCACTCCTCTCCTTGCTATAAAACGTCTACCTTTACATTTCCAACCCTCACAAGCAGTCCTGATAACAATTATTCACTGTTGTATCCTAAGAGACCCGTCTGCATTTCATTGCATCAGCCCCGCCTAGACAGATTGGATACTACTCACTGGAGATTCTGCATTCCTCCAGGTCCCCTGGCTCTAGGTTTCCTCTTGAAAGCTTGTAAGCCAGTCACTTCTTGCCTTTGTAGCCTCCCCCTCCCATTTTGGGTAGCCAATGTCCAAGTTGCCCATCCCTGTCTACTCTGTGTGTGGAAGGGGTGGGAATGATTCTTGCTGTAAGGATTTGTTCCCTCTTTTGAGCTACTGCTTCCATAGGTGTAGGTCTTATGTTGGTTTTTGCCTTAAAGTTTATTTTATCAGAAATTAGTATTGCCACGCCTGCTTGTTTTTTATTGCAGTTAGCTTAATGTATTTTTTCCATCAACTTTTAGTCTATTTTTGTCTTTGTGTCTAAGGTGTGTCTCTTGCAGGCAGCATACTGAAGGGTCTTGTTTTCTTATTCATTCTGCCACTCTCTGTCTCTTCACAGGTGCATTTAATCCATTGACATTCAGCGTAATTATCAATAGCTATGAATTAATTACTGTCATTATGTTAATTTTTTGTGGTGCTGTTCATTCCCTTTGTTCTTCATGCCTTCTTGTGCTGAGTTCATGTTTTTTGTGCTAATTATTGTCAGTTTCTTGTTAGTTTTAGTGTTTTCTTGTTCTGCTTGGATCTTCATTTTCATGGTAAATTGTGAATTATTAATTGCCTTTGGAGTTACCCTATAGTCTATTAAGTTTCCCCTGAATTTAAGACAGTCTATTGTATCCTGCAATCTACCTGACCTCCTCACCACCTGGATTTCTGTTGCTATATTTTTCCATTCTTTGACATTGTTAATAGTTTGATCTTTGATTGGCCTCACAGGTCCTCTGAATTTGTTGTAATTTTGTTATGTTCTGAACTCTGCTATCTGTGGACTGATTTCCAGTGGTGTTGCCACATCTGTCAATCTCTGGTTGTTGCCTGTTCTTGTTGGTTTTCATTCCAAAGAACTGCCTTTAGGATGTTTTGAAGTGCTAGATTGGCTTTGACAAAATCTCTTAGCTTCTGTTTATCCTGGAATGTTTTGATTGCACCATCATATTTGACAGTTTTGCTGGATAGATAATTCTTGGTTGGCATTTTTTTTCTTTCAGGGTTTTATATATGTCTCCCCACTGCCTTCTTGTCTGCATGGTTTCTGCTGCACAGTCAGAGCTTAATCTGATTTGCTTGACTTTGTAAGTAACACTTCTCTTTTCCCTGGCTGCTTTTAAGATTCGCTCCTTGTCTTTGATTTTGAGAGCTTGATTATGATATGTCTCAGTGGTTTTATTTTGGGGTCTATTCTTTCTGGGGTTTGTTCAGCTTCTTGAATGTTTATCTTCTCATCCTTCAAGATGTTAGGGAAATTTTCTTCCAGAAGCTCTTCAACTATCTCCTCTGTGGAGTTGTGTTGAATCTACCTGTTCTGGAATGCCAATAATTCTTAAGGTATTCCGCCTCATGTTACCCAGCATGAATCTTAGACTCTCTTCAGATCTTTTTATACTTTTTTCTGCTTGCTCTTCTATCTTAGCAGTATTGAGAGATTTGTTGTCCAGCTCACTGGTTCTGGATTCCATCTCTTCAATTCTACTCATTTGCCCTTTCAGTGTATTGTCCATTTCTGATATTTTATTATTGATTGTCTGGACCTCTTTTTGCAGATTTTGAATGGTTTCCAATGTTATATCTATCTTGTTTGATTGCTTCTGTAGCATTTTCCTAACTTCTTCTTATTTTCCTCCACCCCTTTTTGGAGCATTTGAATTTCTTTCCGTATCATTCTTCTGAACTCTTTCTCAAGAATATACAAAGCCTGCTCTTCCTCTACTGGGAAGTCTGTGTCTGCGTCCAGCTCATGTGTCTCAGTTACTCTTTACTGTTTTTTGGATATGTGCTGAGATCTTTTGTTGTTTTTTCTTGGACATTTTCAGTAATTATGTGGGTTTTTAATGCTTAAATGAATATATGTTGCTGTGTTGTTAAGCTTACTGAATGTCTCCTGGTGGATGTGATCTGGAAATAGGCTTCCCTTTTTTTGTGTAATGCCTAGCATCTGGTATTAGCTCTTGTCCAAATAGAGGGATATTATGGGGTATTCTTGTAGCTTGGCTATATGAGCACAATTGCTGTCTCTTCTTGGGTAAGGTATGGGAAGAAATTCCCAACCCAAGGAAAAGAGAGACCAAAAGGGCCAAAAACAGAAACAATATAAAAGCAGAGACAAAAACCACCACTCAAAACCAAAAATAAAACCATAGCCAACTGTCCAGTAGCCTTTGTTATGCAGACAGGAATAAAGAGTCCTGCCCAGGTCAAGTTTAGGGCTGGGTCCCAGAGTCAGACGTCATAAGAAGCAGCCTGCATGACCAATGAGACTCTCAAGAACCTCCTCCCTGTGCCATGGAAAAACTGTGGGTACAACACTGTACCCTTTTAGGGGTGTGCTCCCTCCCACCTGAAAGGTGTCCAGGCTGGCAGTGAGGGTGTGACTGGGGAGAGGAGGAAAGACATGAAAAGTGAAAAATGAAAATTCTGTCACACCTCTTTTTCCAGACACAGCTCCGTGGCTTTTTAGTGCTGTGTTACTGTATCTGCATGGCTGTGGCCCCACCCTATGATCTCAGTCCAGGCCAAGGGGCCTGTAGGGAATCAATCATCCCAATCGATTCAGAAATCGCCATATTTTGCTTCCACAGTCAAGTTTCTCCACAGGTGGGCACAGGAAACTGGTGTCCAGTGCCTTATACAAGATCTAAAACTCTGGTGCTGCTCTGGGAAAGCACATTTTCTGTTTTTTTTCCGCACCTCCACCAAGGAGCCTTTCCTACCTGTCTCTTCTTCACCCGCCTCCAAACTCCAATGACATTCTTCAGAGAGATGGAAAAAATAATTACAAACTTTATATGGAAAGAGATTTACAAAAATGGAAGACTATGCCATGCTCATGAAAAAGAAGACTTAACATTGTGGAAATGTCAATAATATCCAAAGCACTCTATAGATATAGTGCAACCCCAATCCAGATTCCAACATCATTTTTTTAGAGAGAAGGAAAAATTTATCACGAGCTTCATATGGATAGAAAACAGACCTTGGTAAAAGCAATGCACTTCGTAAGAAGAAGGACAAATTTGGAGGCCTCTCATTCCCTGATCTCAAAAATTACTACACAACCTCAGTGGTCAAAACAGCCTAGTACTGGTACAACAAGATATACATAGATCAATGGAAAATAATTGAAAACCCAGAAATAAATTCATTTATATACAGTCATCTGATCTTTGACAAAGGACAAAAACACATTAAGTGGTAAAGAGATAGTTTCTTCTTCAACAAATGGTGCTGACAAAACTGGAAATTCATTTGCAGAAGAATGAAATAAGATCCATCCCTCACATCATATACAAAAACAAACTCAACATGGATTAGAGACCTAAATGCAAAACATAGAACTATGCAGATCATCAATGAAGAAATATGGGCAAACTTAGGGGCTCTAATCCATGGCATACAAACACTATTAAAATTACAAAAAATACATAAACAATATAACAGAAAATAGATGACTGGGCCCTCCTAAAAATTAGAAATGTATATGCAACAAAAGATTTTGCCCAAAGAGTAAAAAGGGAGCCCACAACCTAGGGTGGGGGAAGGAATTTGCAGTGACATATCAGACAAGGGACTAATATCTAAAATTTATAGAAAATTATAACATCTCTACAAGAAAAAGACAAACAACCCAATTAAAAAATGGGCACAGGACATGAACAGATACATCACCAAGGAAGACATCTAAGCAGCCTACAAATATATAAAGAAATGTTCATACTAAATTGATACTGTTTGATGATTTCTGCCTTCCTTTGGGTTACCTCTTTGGAATGAGCACAAATATGGATCTTTTCCAATCAGTTGGCCAAGTAGCTGTCTTCCATATTTCTTTTTTTTTTTTTCTTAAATGTTTTATTGTGAATTATGTGACAGTTTACATGGGAGAACATTAGTTTTACATTCATTCTATCGTATATCATCTCATTGCCATGGTTACAATCCACTCCATGCAATCCTTCCCCAGTATCCCCCAGGTCTTCAGCACACAGTCGCTCTTCCTCTCTGGATCTAAAGTCTCCAGCTGCTACATCGCTCCATGTCATCATCTCTGGCTCCATTTCAGGCATCACTGCTTCTCTGGGTAGGGTCCCGCTCTCTGCTCTTCTCCCTTGATGGTCCTAGGGACCTCCACTCCTAGACTGAAAAGTTAATTTCTCCCCTCCTTGCTATAAAATGTCTACCTTTACATTTCCGACCCTCACAATCAGTCCTGATAACAATTATTCACTATTGTATCACAAGAGACCCATCTGCATTTCATTGCATCAGTCCCTGCCTAGTCAGATTGAATACTACTCACTGGAGAGTCTACCTTCCCCCAGGCCCTCTGGATCTAGGTTCCCTCTTGAAAGCTTGTAAGCCAGTCTCACTTCTTGCCTTTGTAGCCCCCCATCCCCATTTTGGGTAGCCAATGTCCAAGTTGCCCATCCCTGTCTACTCTGTGTGTGGAGGGGGTGGGAATGATTCTTTCTGTAAGGACTTGTTCCCTCTTTTGAGCTACTGCTTCCATAGGTGTAGGTCAAGTTCATCAAATTGTATGAGAATACTTTTTTTTTTTTTTTCCCCTCTTCTTTTTACTTCTGGTTGAGCTCTGATCATCCAGTCACTGAAGCCAGGATAAGTGGGTATTATCTGCAAGTGTGGGTGTTCTTATGCATGTGCCCTCTCTTCTTATCAGCTGGATGCTTCACTCTCCACTCTAGTCCTCTGTGGCTATGTCACTGACTCTGGGCCCAGGAATCCCCAGGTCTTGCCACACTGCTGGCCAACCAGGTCTTCACCCGGGTTCACAGAAGTCTACTGAACGTTGTAGGGCTTAGCTCACCACATCATTGCTGTTTTTCCCTCACTTTCCCTTATCGGTGTCGAGCATGGTCACCAATCAGAACGTGTATTCCGATTGAGTCTTAGTCTTGGAAGGGGGTTTGCACTGAGGGGACCCGACCACTTGCCTTGATGTTTCCTGGGCAAGCAAGTTGCTTGTTCTTGTAGTAACTGCCTATGTTTTATATTTTTCCTGTAGGTCTTTCTTTCAAGAAGTATCTTCTGTTCTTCTAGTCACTCCAGGTCGGTCTGCTTGTCCTTTCAAGTGGGAATTTCCTATCTCTGGAGATCTGGATGTGGTTCAGGCTTCCACCTATAGTCTTATGTATTGCAGAGGCCCGCAGGAAGCCTCCTTCACTGGGCATGTTGTAGCCCCATTTTAGGTATTCCAATCAGTTATAGGCAGATATCTTCCATATTTCTTGGCATAGATGAGTGAGTGCCTTCAGTGCTGCATCAGTTTGCTAAAAGATTTCTGTTTGTATCCCATCAATATCCCCTGCAGTGCATCTTGGACTTCTTTCCAGTGCCATTGGCTCTTGATCATATGCTACCTCTTGAAATGGTTGCATATGATCAAGAGCCAATGGTACTGAAAAGAAGTCCAAGATGCACTGCAGGGGATATTGATGGGATATAAATATAAATCTTGCTGAAAGCAAAGAGGACTTAAAATATTTATTGATGAAGATCAAAGACCACAGCCCTCAGTATGAGTTACACCTCAGTGTAAAGAAAACAAAAGTCCTTACCACTGGACCAGTAGCATCAAGATAAAAATGGAGAAAAGACTGAAGTTATTAAAGACTTCATTTGCTCAGATCAACCATCAACACTTATGGAAGTAGCAGTCAAGAAATCAAATGGGATATTGCATTAGGCAAATCTGCTGCCCCAAAGTTGTTTGATATATTAAAGAGCTAAAATGTCAGTTTAAGGACTAAGGTGTACCTAACTCAAGCCATGGTATTTTAGCTAAGAGAATCAACAAATCAATGTTGGAAGAAATACAGCCAGAATGCCCTTAGAAACCAGGATGGTGAGACTCTCATGCTTTTGACATCTTATCAGGAGGAACCAGTCCATGGAGAAGGACAACATGCTTGGTAAAGTGGAGGGTCACTGTAAAAGAGGAAGACCCCCAATAAGATGGATTGGCACAATGGCAGCAGCAATGGGTCAAGCATTACAATCGTGAGGATGCTTCAGGACCAAGCAGTGTTTCATTCTGTTGTGCATAGGGTAGTTCTGAGCCAGAACTGACTCGATGGCACCTCACAACAACCACCACCACCACATGTATGTCATCGACCTCCAAAACCCACTCCTCAATTTTGGATGATATTTCAGTTCTTGTTTCATATTCTGAGAACTAGTTGACTTTTCATCTAAGCTCATTAAAACCAAACTCCCATCCATTTTACATATTTCCAAAAAAAAAGTACAAAAATACAAATTTAATCATTAGTACTATGGGTTTCACATGAGCCAAAATTGACAGTACCAGAGGCCCTGTTTACATTGGGACAGCAGATGTGATGTCCTAACTACAGCCCATGACACAACATTTGTTTAGTATCCTTGTTTTAAGAGACATAAAGGAGAACAATTAAAGCCCAGACAGGGTTTGCTTTATTAGAAACTGTGGGAACCACTTTTGTCCATTTAGACTTCTGAGCATGCTACCACTTTTACCTTGGAGGCAGCCACAAGCAATGCACCCAAGTATGGCTGATTGCTCACAGCTGGAGCATAGAGATAGCACCCACAGATAAGGGTTGTCCTGGGGTGAAATCCACGGAAAGCCAAGCAAAGGGTAGGAAATAGAGAAGCAGGTGCTGAACACAACTTCAGAGCAATTCTGGACATTCATCTGAGGTGGGGAATCCAGATTTGGACCTATTGTAATGAGTCTTGTCCACCAGTATCAGGCCTGTGGTTATGTTAACATTACACAGTCAAAAGGGCTTTACAGCTGAAATTAAGATTACTCATCAGTTGATTTTTAAATTGAGAGAATAACCTGCATTGTAGTGGTGAGCCTGAAGCAGAAGTGGGATTTAAAGTAGATGGCGGTCCTTGCTGTCTTGAAGATGAAGAAGCCATGTGGGAAGCATAGGTTGAAAACAAAATCTGTCAACTAAATAGAAAATTGAGTCATTTCCTCAGCAAAGACTATACAGTCTAACTTAATGCTTCTTAAACTTTAATGTGCATTGGAATCATGGAGGGAAGATGTTTATACTGCACGTTCTGACTCAGGAATGACTAGGACTTGCAATTCTACGTTCCTACTTGCAATTCTACGTTCCTACTTGCGATTCTACTTGCGATGCTAAATCAATTGAGCACATGACTTTTTATTTTAGACAAGAAAGTAGGAAAAGACAAAATCAATGTCAGCAGATTCTAAAAATTTGCTCTCCAGCATAGAAATGCTAAAGTAAATGGAAGAAATGAGGAGCTCAAAGAGTTGAATAGAAAATTTCAAAGAGCAGCTCGAGAAAAAAACCTCAAAATATTATAATGAAATGTGCAAAGACCTGGAGTTAAGAAATCAAAAGGGAAGAACACGCTCAGCATTTATCAAGTTTAGGGAACTGAAGGAAAAAATCCAAGCCTCGACTTCCAATATTGAAGGATTCTCTGGGCAAAATATTGAATGATACAGAAATCATCACAAGAAGATGGAAGGAACACACAGAGTCACTGTACCACAAAGAAATGGTCGATGATCAAGCATTTCAAGAAGTAGAATATGATCAAGAGCCAATAATACTGAAGGAAGAAGTTCAAGGTGCATTGAAGGCATTGACAAAAGAACAAGGCTCTGGGAATTGATG
>NW_006408654.1:1901623-1902586 GCF_000296735.1 Chrysochloris asiatica
TCCTCACCACTGGACCAATAAACAACATTCATATCAATGGAGAAAAGATTGAAGTTGTCAAGGACTTCATTCTTCTTGGATCAACTATCAACACTCACGGAAGCAGCGGTCAAAAATCAAATAACGTATTGCATTAGGCAAATCTGCTACACAAAACCTTTTTAAGGTGTTGAAGAGCAAAGATGTCAGCTTGAAGACTAAGGTGCACTTGACCCAAACCATGGTATTTTCAATAACCTCATATACATGTGAAAGTTGGATAATGAATAAGAATGACCATAGAAGAATTGATGCATTTGAGTTATGGTGTTGGAGGAGAATATGAAAAGTACCATGGGAATGAACCAATCTATGTTGAATGAAGTACAGCCAGAATGATTTTTGCAAGCCAGTATAGCCAGACTTTGTCTCTCATCTTTGGACATATTGTCAGGAGGGACAAGTCCCTGGAGAATGATATCATGTTTGGTAAAGTGGAGGGTTGGAGAAAAAGAGGAAGACCCCCAAGTTGTTTGATCAGAACAGTGTCAGTGGGCTCAAACTTAGCAACGATTGTAAAGTTGGTGCAGGAACGGGCAGTGATTCATTCTGTTGTGCACAGGGTCCTTATGAGTCTGTACCAAACTCAATGGCACCTAACAACAACAAATAACAACACTGTGGTCAGCAGGGACTGGAATTCAGAGAATGAAAGAGAGTAGAGAAGGGATGTGAGAAAAGAAAGACCTAGAATAAATGTGTTCTGTTGTGAAATACCATTTTTGAAGGCAGAGAAGTGCCTTGTGTTGGCGAGACCTGGCTTTTACAAACAATTTTTATTGTAAATTGTGTGAAGGTTTACAGACCAAATCAGTTTTCCATTCTGCAACCTGTACACATTTTATGTCACTGATTGCATTCCCATTGTAACATCATTTATTCCACTTCCTTCGTGTGTTTCCTATTCCCATTCCACCTTTCTTT
>NW_006408654.1:1906961-1909419 GCF_000296735.1 Chrysochloris asiatica
TTCTTCCATTTTTGTAATTCTCTTTTGGTTTCTTGTAGTAGTGTTTTGTAATTTTCTTTGTATAGGTCCTTTGTTTCTCTGGTTATATTTATTCCAAGGTATTTCATCCTGTGGGTGGCTATTGTAAATGGGATTGCTTTTCTAATGTCCTTTTCATCATTGTCATTTTTGGTATAGAGGCCATTCCTCCTTTCTTGATTGATTGTGTGCCTTGGAGCTGGTTCTGACTCTTAGTGACTTTGTACAGGGTTTCCAAGACAGTAAATCTTTACAGAAGCAGCAAGCCTCATCTTTCTCTCAGAGAACAGCTGGTAGTTTCCAACTGCTGATCTTGACATTCACAGCCCAACTCATAACCACTATGCTACTAGAGCTCTTCTCCTAAACCTTCCAAACTTTGTCCTTGGGTGACACCTGTCCTTTGGATCTCAAGCGGTTGGTTGTTGTAAATAGTGCATACCTCCCCAAGTGTTATTGTTCCCTTTATGCTGTTATTAGGTGCTGTTGAGTCAGTTCCAACTCATAGCAACTGTATGCACAGCAGAACAAAGCACTGTCCAGGCCTTCACCATCTTTACAATTGCTGTTATGTTTGAGCCTATTGTTACTGTCACTGTGTTAATCCATCTCATTAAGGGTTTTCCTCTTTTTCCCTGACCCTCCTCCTCTTTCCCAAGTAAGATATCCTTCTCCAGGGACTAGTCCTTCCTGATAACATATTCGAAATATGAGAGAGCAAGTCTCACTATTCTCACTTGTAAGGAACATCTGACCGTACTACTTCTAACACAGATTTGTTTTTGCTTCTGGCAGACTGTGGTACTTTCAATATTCTTCACCAACGCCATAATTCAAATGCTCTGATTATTCTACAGTCTTCTTTATTCACTGTCCAGCTTTCACATGCATATGAGGCAATTGAAAACACCACGGTTTGTGTCAGGTGCACCTTAGTCCTCAAAGTGACATCTTTGCTCTTTAACACTTTAAAGAGGTTCACCTTATAGAGCTACTGTTTGGCTGATAATTGAATCACAGTGTTGTGTTCCGTTTCAGACCTAAAGGGTGACTAAGAATTCCACCTGTCTCTATCTGACCAGTAAAACTGGTCTTTTTTATGGTTTTGAGATTTGTTCTACATTTTCCTCCCCCTCTATCCAGGATCATCTAATGTGATCCCTTTCAGAGTATGGGTGTGGTAGCTGGGCACCATCTAGTCCTTCTGGTCTCTGGGCCATGGAGACTGGGATTTGCATAGTCAGTTAGTCCAATGGACTAATTATTTTCACATGTCTTTGATTTTCTTCACTCTTCTTTCTTCTGAACAAGGACAGACCAATAGTTGCACCTCAGATGGCCATTCAGGTCCAGTCGCTTAAGTGTCTAGTCAGTACTAACCAAAGTAGGATGTAGGCCATTGTCTTTGTGGACTTAGTTATGCCAATTGAGCTTGGTGTCATCCAACAACATGGGACGTGGCTCTGCGAAAAACCCTACATTCCCATCAGTATGGTCCCTGCCTGTGGAAAGCCCAGACTACCTGTACAGCAGGTAGAGCCCAGAGATGGGTGCAGTATTTTCACTTCTTTTACCCTTTTCTGTGAAGGGATAGGCCTGCAGCCATGTGGCCAGCTTCCTGAAGATGGGTCCTTGCGTATTGTCTTCCTCCTTCCAGCTGAATGGAAGGAAAGTGAATAGAGCCAGTGACAGCATATCCTGGGCCTGAAGATACGTGCTCTCAATTCATCACGACAAAAATCCAGTTTGAGTTACAAGTGCTTACTGAGTAAGAATGACTTACTCATTAAAAAAAAAAAAAAAAGTGTGTGGTGGTAGAAGCTTGGGATACAGTGGGGATTAAAACCACATCCCTTCCCTCCCCTCATAGAGTTCACAGTCTAGTCCCTTCAGCAATGTTAGAGTTATGTATGTTGGACACTCTGAGTGACTTACCTTTCTGGAAAGGGTGATGGCTTCTGGAAAGTAAGTACTGAGGCTGTGGTGGTTGGCAACTAGTGCACATTGGGCTCATTCCATGGGCCTCAGATGGGCTGGGCTGGTGCTCAGGAAACACTAAGCAGTTTGGTGGAGCCTGTATCCAAGAGTAGTTGGATATATATTTAAAGGCCTTTAAGTCCAGCACCATGGAATGGAAATAACTATGCATATACAAATGACCTTCAGGATATGCTTTTAAAAATAGTCAATAATTGTTATCATGACTAACTGCTACTGTCACAACTGTAAAAGTAGAAGTTTTGTAACAAAAAGAGGGGGCATACTTAATCTTATGCTGCAGAAACAGAGGACCCTAGGACCATCAAGGGAGAAGAGCATGAGTAGAATGTGGGACCCCATCCAGAGAATCAGTAACACCAGAGATGGAGATAGAGATGGGGACATGGAGAAATAGAGCAGCTGAATACTATAGACTCATGGAAAGAGAAAGACTGAGTGC
>NW_006408654.1:1910774-1939588 GCF_000296735.1 Chrysochloris asiatica
GAAACTGAAAGACTTCCCTCTCTGCAAACAGGAACCAGACAAGGATGCCCCTTTTGTCACCACTCTTATTCAATATTGTGCTCAAAGCCTTAGCCAGAACTATATTGAAAGATAGGGAAATTAAAGGCATCCAGATTGGAAAAGAGGAAGTAAAACTTTCTCTACTTGTAGACGATATGATCCTATACATAGAAAACTCCAAAGACTCAGTAAAAAGCTACTAGACTTCATTGGAAGATTCAGCAAAGTGGCTGAATATAAGATCAACATACAAAAATCAGTTGGATTCTTCTATAGTAAAAACAGCAGCGCTGAAAAGGACATTAGGAAAGCAACACCATTTACAATTTCCACCCAAAGGATGAAATATTTATGAATTAATGTAACTAGAAATACAAAGGACCTATGCAAAGAAAACTATAGAACACCACTACAAGAAACCAAAAGAGACTTACAAAAATGAAGAATATACCATACTCCTGGATAGGAAGACTCAACATTGTGAAAGTGTCAATACTGCCCAAAGCAATTTACACATATAATGCAATCCCAATCCAGATTCCAATGATATTTTTCAGAGATGGAAAAAACAATTACAAACTTTTTATGGTAAGTAAAGACCCAGGATAAGCAAAGCATTGCTTAAGAAGAAGAATAAGGTTGGAAGCCTCTCACTCCCAGACTTCAAAATTTACTACATGGTGACAGTGGTCAAAACAACCTGGTACTGGTACAGAAATTAACCCATCCACACACAGCCAAGTGATTTTTGACAAAGTGCCTCAGTATATTGCATGGGGACACGATAGTCTCTTTAACAGATGGTGCTGGCAGAACTGGAAAATGATAGGCAAAAGATTGAAACAAGACCTTTACCTCATGCCTTATACAAAAACCAACTCAGCATGAATTAAAGACATAAATGTGAATCCCAGAATTCTAAAGACTATCAATAAGAGAATAGAGGCAAAAGTGAGGGCTCTAATACAGGGTATACACAGACTACCAAACATTTTGAAAATTACACAAACAAAAGTGGACAAAATAGATGATTGAGACATACTAAAAACTAAAACTTTATGTGCATCAAAAGACTTCACCGAAAGTAAAAAGGGAGCCCACAGAATAGGAAAAAATCTTTTGTAACAACTCATTTCTAAAATATATAGAAAACTACGACACCTCTCCAACACTCATCTGTCAGTTTGTTGTACTGTGGTGGCTTGTGAGTTGCTGTGATTCTGAAAGCTATGCCACTGGTTATTTTAAATACCAGCAGGGTCACCAGGATCACCCATCGTGGACAGGTTTCAGATGAGCTTCCAGACAAAGACAGACTAGGAAGAAAGAATAGCGAAGTACTTCCGAATATTTAGTCACTGAAAATCTTATGAATAGCAGAGAAACAATGTCAGATACAGGGCCGGAAAATGAGCCCCTCAGATTGGAAGGCACTCAAAATGTGACTGGGGAAGAGCTGCCTTCTCAAAGTACCGTTGACCATGATAACGCGAATGGAGTAAAGTCCTTGGGAGAAAAGTCCTTGGGAGAAAAGTCCTTGGGAGAAAAGTCCTTGGGAGAAAAGTCCTTGGGAGAAAAGTCCTTGGGAACTTCATTTGCTGATGGGGCAGAACTCAAAATGAAGAGAAACAGCTGTAAACATCTTTTGAAAATCATCAGTGAAAACAAGGCCAAGAGCACACTGTGGAACAGACCATCAATTACTCATATGCAAATTCAAACTGAAGCTGAAGAACGTGAAAACAAATCCACAAGAGCCAAAATATGACTTTGAATATATGCCACCTAAATTTAGAGATCATCTGAAGAACAGATTTGATACTTAAACACTAAAGACTGAAGACCAGAAGAGTTGTGGGAATGACATCAAGAACATCACACATGAAATAAGCAAGAAGTCACTGAGAAGACAAGAAAGAAGGAAAAGGTAAAAATAGATGTCAGAAGAGACACTGAACCTTGCTCTCCAGCATAGAGATGCTAAAGCAAATGGAAGAACTGAGGAGGTCCAAGAGCTGAACAAAAAATTTCAAAGATCAGCTCGAGAAGATGAAACCAAATTATTACAACAAAATGTGCAAAGAGCTGGAATCAGAAAACCAAAAAGGAAGAACACACTCAGCATTTCTCAAGCTGGGGGAACTGAAGAAAAATTTCAAGCCTTGACTTTCATTATTGAAAGATTCTCTGGGCAAATTACTGAATGATGCAGAACACATCAAGAGAAGATGGAAAGAATACACAGAGTCACTGTACCAAAAGTAAATGGTTAATGTCAAATCGTTTCAAAAGGACTAGAGTGGAGAGTGAAGGGTCTGGCTGATACGAAGTGAGAGTAGAGGCACAAGAACACCCACACTTGCAGACAGTATTCATTTGACCTGGCTTCAATGGCTGGATGATCAGAACTCGACTAAGAGGAAGAAAGAAAAGGAAAAAAAGAGCAATCTGCTATAATTTGATGAACTTGACCTATGCTTGTGGATGTAGCAGCTCAAAAGAGGGAATGAATCTTTATAGCGAGGATCATTCCCATCCCCTCAGTACACAGGATTAACAGGGATGGGCAACTTAGACACTGGCTACCCAAAAATGGGAGTGCTACAAAGGCATGAAGTGACTGGCTTATAAGCTTTCAAGAGGGAGCCTAGTTTCAGAGGGTATGGGGGAAGGTAGAATCTTCACTGAGTGGTTTCCAACCTGTTTGGACAGGGCTGGTGAAAGGAGATGGGGATAAAACTCTTGTTGTTCAATAGTGAATAATTGCCATCAGGACTGACTGTGAGTGTTGCAAATGTAAAGGTAGACATTTGTAACAGAAGGAGGGGAGTAGTTGATCTTGCAGTCCAGGAGCGGAGGACCCTATCCAGACAGTGGAGTGCGGGACCCTATCCAGAGAAGCAGTGATGTCAGAGATTGAGGCAGAGACGATAAAGTGGTAAAATGGAGCGGATGGGGACTCTAGGCACAGGGAGGAAGAGGGCTGTGTGCCAGGGGGCAGGCTTGGAGGGTGTACCCTTTGGCTGTTTGATGATGCATGCAGGGAATTGTAATCATTGCAGTGAAATGAAATAAGATAGTATGAATATAAAGCTAATGTCCTCCCATGTAAGCTATTCACATAATTCACAATAAAAATGTTAAAAAAAAAAGACAGAGGGAATAGAAACAAATACTGTTAAATAATGATACATGGAAGAGACTATAATCATGGCAATAAAACTAGTATAAAACCAACATTCTCCCATGTAAACTATCACTCAATTCACAATAAAAACTTACAATAATAATAAAACACACTTAAGACAATATAGGGTTGTAGAAGGTTCTATCAGATTCTTAATAAATAACCCAGTGGATAAGAAGGTAATTTCAGCGGGTGTGACAAGTAGACTTTAAAAAATCTATATTAGCTGGAGAAGAATATTGTGGTGTTGTTTTTCAATAGGTGTGTTGCATGTCTAAGTAAGGATATAAAGCAGCATAATAATCTAGGTTCCTTGCAGGGGGCAACTGCTATGGAAAGGGTCTGCCCCAGATCTCATCCATGGGAGCCTGCTGGTGAGGGAACCCAAGTCAGATGCTCCGCAGTACAGACCCCAGCCATCCGCCAGATTCTGGGAGCCCCGGGCCTTTGTAACAGCTTTCATAGAGGAACTCCAACTAGAGTTTTTCTCCTGTGTTTCACAAACTGCAGAATCAACAGGTGGTCACTGGCCCCTTTTCTCTTTATTGTCTGGATGGGTTTTCTTGCATGGCTCCTCCAAGATGACCCTATGATTAGGGGGTGCCCAGTAGTGGAGGAGCCAGTCCGGTCTGTTCTCTGAATGAACTCCATCTCCAGAGGCTGAGTACAGATATGCAGGCCAGTCTTTTAGATGATAGCCTTGCCCTTTTTTAGCCTCTCCTGGTGTGGTGCTCTAGACTGCAAAGTTGGTTTGAACTGCAAGATTGGTGGTTCAAGCTCACAAGTTGCTCCTTAGAAACCCTCTACAGGGTCACTATGGGTTGGAACCGACTCGACAGCACTTAACAAGTCACAGACTGGCATTCTGGTGTGGAGCTGTAGAATAAGCACTCTACTGTAAAGTTGTTTTGAACAACAAGGTCGGTGGTTCAAACTCACCAGCAGTTCCTTGAAAACCCTATATGGGGTCGCTATATATATATATATATATATATACACATATTTACAGACACTGACTCAATGGTACCTAACAACAAGCCACAGATTACATCGCCATCTGGGTGTGACACAGCGAGTTGGTTTGAACTTCAAGGTTGGCAGTTCAAGCTCACCAACTGCTCCTTGGGAACCCTATACAGGGTCACTATGAATCAGAACTAACTTGACTGCACTTAACAACAAATACACTAACAGATGAGTGATTCTACAGTGATCTTAGCCAGCTTCTGAAATGAGCTGTCTCCTCCCTGCAGGAGCATTAACATGTTCCCTTGCATCACAGGAGTCCTGTGACCCTGCCCCACTGCCTGCCAGGATCCCACCCACTGCTGTCCCCTGCTCGACCCCTCAGGAGAACTGCTGCTCCCACTGGCCCTGCTCTGTACAGCTGCCCGGGTGGGCCCTTTGTTGGTCAGTGCTCCTCTGTCCAGTTAGAAGCTGCACTCTTTGTGACTCTGAAGTATGAAGTCTGGTCAGTGTGTTTTCTCTCCACTGAGGACTGTCTGCTCTCCTCGCAGAGGGTGTCTCCTGTACACACAGTCCAGGGCATGTTGATGGTTGTATTCCAACATGTGCATTTGCCATCTGTTGGGGTAATTTCTGGCCATATCCACTTTGCTCTGGTTTCTTAGGGATTTCTCTTGGAATTTAATACGTAGGACTAAGCACTTGCACGTTCATATCTTATCCTTAAATGACTCTGAGGCAAAGAGGGCAGAGTTGGTTCTGCCAGGTCTGTAAAGGTGGAAACAAGTCTAGCGAGATACCATAACAGTGCTGCTTTTGTGTTAGCAGAGCCAGTGCTGAAAGTTCAGGTGGTCTCTGCTTCAGATTTGCTCCTATGAGTTTCATCATTTCAATTTCTCATTTTTCACTGAAAAATACAGATAATTTGTGACCACTCCTTTCATACAACATTTAATTTTTCACTGTCATATTAGGGCATTAACTTCACAATAACTCAGCATCATGGAGCTGATTCCCACTCACAGCAACCCTATAGGACAAAGGAGAACTGCCTGAAAGGGTTTTCTAGGCATTAACCTCAGAAATCATCTCACCCCAGCATTAATGGCAAAGTTAATAAAAACAGAAAACAGCAAATGCTGGTGAGGGTGTGAAGAGACTGGAACCTGTATATACTGGTAGTGGAATTTTATATAATAAAGCAAATGCTGTGGAAAACAGCATGGTACATCCTTTAAAAGTTGGGAAAAGAAATACTGTATGTATCATCCAGCAATCCCACTACAAGGCATATATATATCCTAGAGAAACAAGAGCTGCAATGAATAGATACTTGCACACCCATGTATCATTTGCAGATAGCAAAAAGATGAAAACAACTGAAGTACCCATCAACAGATGAATGGTCTCTCCCCATTCAGAAAAGAGTGAATAAAATCAAAAACACATGAAAAGAATCCAAGGGACTCATCATCAATCCTGCTAACCACACCCTCCATAGTCCCAAAACCAGAACCAGGTGGTGCCCGAGTACCACTACTGACATCTCTGAAAGGAATCACAACAGAAGGTCCTGGATAGTGTGAGAGAAAATGTGGAACAAAAAATATACCAGGATTACTAATTGGATAAAGACTGCTAGAAACCCCCGAAAACTATGGCTCTTAGTCTCCCTGTGAAGCCCAGAACTGAATTTATCCCACTGTGGCTCACCTTTCACCTAAAAGATAGGCCTTTAAGGTGAACAATAACACCGGGAGGTACACTTAGAACAATCAAAAGATGAAAAGGGAAGGCATTTGCCCAGGGATAAAGCTCAGAAGATAGAAGAGATAGGAAAGGTCAAATAGAAAACAAAGAAAGTGGGAGGAGTGCTGTTATGTTGTAGGAATTGCAATCAATGTACGAAACAAATGTGTATGAATTGTTCAGTGAAAAACCAATTTGCTCTGTTACTTTTACCCAATCACAATTAAAAAAAAAAAAATCCTTATGGAAACAGATTACTACATCTTTCTCATGTAGAGCACTTATGTTCCAACGCTAACATTTTCATTAGTGGCTGAGTACTTAACCACGGTGCCTTTAACTTCACAATGTTGTTGTTAAGTGCTGTTGAGGTGATTTTGACTCATAGCAACCCTATAAGGAGTGACTGGTGGGTTTAAACCTCTGACCTTGAGGGTTAGCTGTTCAGTGCTTATCCTACAGTGCCACACCAGTACTCCAACGTCACAATAGCACTATAAAAAATGTTGCTGCCACAATGCAAATACTTTAAAAAAAAAGTTTTCTGTAAAACTGCTGTGGTTAAGTGGGGGTGTCCATGGTTTCTGCCTACCCCTAACCCATTCCTGCCAGGCTTAGCTACCACACCTTGATGCTTCCCTTCTCGGTCATGGGATCCAGTTGGGACTGCCACACTGACCATTTCCAGGAACAGATGAGTGGTGACCCAGCTGTAGCTCAACTGCACATGTTTTTCATAGCCTCAGTGATTGCTTTAGGGTTGCAAGCCAGAATGGTCCTAGAAGAGTGATTCCAGGGCTGGTTAGAATTGTTAGGTAGGAGAAGTACCTTCCCAGGCTAGAGGGCTCCGAGGTCTCCTGCAGTTGCTGGTGATCATCTTGCACCATTGGAAGAAAGCCTTCCTTGGAAAGAAGCTCACAGCCTCAGAAGGAGGGTGAGGGGGCAAATATAAGTGGCTTGTGTCCTAGCCATGCCAACTCCAGACGCCACCTGCTGGGCACTCCCATTTCATAAGACCCTGCCTCCTTGGGGAAAGCTGCAGAAGGAAGATAGAAAGGCTGTTCTGGGCCTTGGTTTTTCCATCCTGTGCAACTATGCAAACTGCACACATCTATGACTAACACAGCTTCCTTCAAAATCCAGAGAAGTGACACTCACCAATTTTCTGCCCAAACAACAACCTGTTTGACCTAGATCACCTCGGAGGCATGGGGAGGTGCCAACCTACCTTTAAGAGCACAGTCTGGAGTAGACTATTCAGTGTAAATCCCTTCTCTACCCCTTACTGGAATCATGATGTGGCACTTTAGGATAAGCACTGGACTGCAAGGTCAGTTTAAATTGCAATGGCCGGTGGTTCAAATCCTCATTGAAAACCCTATACAGGGTCACTATGAGTCAGAACCAACTTGATGGTTCTATGCAACAGCAATGACTCCTTACTAGAGCTGTGGAAACTAGAGCAATGATGACGTCACTCTACTGCATCTGAAGAGTTTTCTTTGTAAATAGGACTAAATAAAGAGCTTGAAATTTGCTATTGTTTGTTAAGTTCCATTGAGTGGGTTCCAACTCATAGCAACTGTGTACAGGGTTTCCAAGGAGCGGTTGGTGTGTTTGAGCCATGGTCCAGTGTTTATTCTACAGTGCCACACCAGGACTCCAGACAGTGCCCAACAATTAGTCTCTCTAGAGTTAAGGAGCACGGGTGGCACTGTAGGTAAGGCATTGAGCTGCTAGCTGCAAGGTTAGTGATTCAAACACACCAATCACTCCATGGGAGGATAATGAGGCTGTCTGCTCCCATAAAGATTTACAGTCTTGGAAACCCTATGTAGGGTCACTATGAGTTACAATCAACTCAATGGCAGTGGGCTTGGATTTTGGTTTGGTTTTTAAGTGCCATTGAGGTGGTCCCGAATCATAATAACCCCATATAGGATTTCCAAGGAGCAGCTGGTGAGTTTGAACCACTGAACTTGCAGTCCAGTGCTTTATCCCACAGTGCCACACCAGGACTCCTTGGTTTGGGTATATCTTAGCTATTAATAATTGTTGCTAAACGTGAGCTATTTGGGAGGTAATAACTAATTACCATGGTAGAGTTCCATTCAGGCTCATCCTCTGCACCTGCACCGAAACAGGTGTGTGGCGTCAGTGGCAGATTTTCTGGCCCTGGAGATTTACTCAGGGTCTTTGGGGGTGGTGGAGAAGCATCTTGCTCGACAAAACACAAAGTCAGCAGTGTGAGCCCACCAGCCACTCCTCAGGAGAAAGATGTGGCTTTCTGTTCCTGCAAAGATTTACAGCCTCAGAAATCCTATACAGGATCACCGTAAGTTGGAACTGACTCAACATCACTTAACAACAGCAGCAATTCAACTTGCAAACTAATGGCTAAAAGAGTTTTGTTCCAAGAGAGATACATGCTTGGTATGCAGATAAACCTGTGGGTGCCCAGGAGGGAAGGGGGTTCCATATCTGGTCAGGAGGGCTTTTTTAATGGGCGTCTGAGTGAATGTGCCTCAGCTTGGGGTCTCAAACTTAATTGTCTTTAACTTATGAGGGTGGGCGTGAATGACAAATTCATCAAGATTTACGCTTGACCCACAATGCCTGCCTGATGGATCCTCTGGCCGGAAGGATTTTTCCTTCCCAGGACACAGTAGTTGGCTGGGGAAAGCACAGGCCTGAACTCCAGAGTTGAGATCCTCTACTTGCAAGTGATTTGGTATCTGTGCAACCCTGGGGTAATCCTTTGCGCTCTCTACTACCCAAGCTTTTTCTGAAGAAAGGTTACAAGGAAAGTAGCTGGCAGCTTTAAGAGTTTCTCTATCCTGTTAGTACTGTTTTTTACTATAGATTCTAGATATCTGGGACCAGAGATATTAGAAGCTCATTTTCTCTCGTGTTCATTGGCGTCTCTGGGCAAGTGCTCTCTTGTTAACAGCTCCCTACACTCAAGTATGGAAAATTCAGGGCTGCCGGTTAGAACAAGCGTATTCACAGCAGCAGGCAGACAGGACTGACTGGCATTGAGCTGGGTGGAGTGGGGATGAAGCAGCTGTTTTGGTATTTGAAACATGGACTATAGAGGCTTAACAAAGCCCAAACAAAACCCACTGCCACAGAGATGATTCCCACTCATAGCACTGTTAGGAAGTGAGTTCTCTTACTCCAAACTACAAAGAGGCTTCAAAAACCCATGTTAAAAGAGAATGAAAGATCATGGATTTTTTTTTTCCCCCATGAATTTTTTATAGTGCTCTTGTATTTGTCCACTTGGCTAGGCCATGAATTCAGCATTATGTAATTATTCTCCATTTTGTGATCGAATGTACTTATCCTATGTGTTGTAAGGCCTGACCTCTATGATGTTAATGAGACAGGATTAGTGGCATTTATGTTAATGCAGCAGAGTGCAATTCACAGGATTAGATTATATATGGAGTCAATCTCTTTTGACTGAAGTGAGCAGAGATCAGAGGAACCTATACTATCTGCAAGCAAAAAGAGCCAGGAGCACAGTGTGTGGTTTGGACCCAGGGTCCCTGTCTGTAAACCTCCTAGATCCAAGGGAAGATTGATGCTAAAACACATGGAGATCTCCAAAGGGGGTCGGGCCCACAGAAGTTGAGGGGAAGCAAGGACCTTCCCTCAGAACTAACAGAGAACAAACCTTCCCCTACACCTAGTGTCCTGATTTTGGACTTTGAGCCTCCTAAACTGTGAGAAAATAAATTTCTGTTTGTTAAAGTCATCCACTTGTGGTATTTCTCGGATAGCAGCACTAGATAACTAATATGCTGAGTGTGAATCAGATTAATTTAACACTTATCAAAGACAGACCACTGTAGCTCCCATATAACCATAGTCTTTTCTGGGTTTATAGAATGTAAATTGCTAATCTTCCTGATGGGGAGAGATAGCACATAACACTTAGGGGCCTGGGCTGGCTGGAAGCCTGTCAAAAGCACAGTTGGATTGATTACTGGGCATGCAGTGAAAGAATGAGGAATTCCGTTGTTGGAAACCCTATACCCTGTTCCCAAGAGTCTGCTTTCTCCCTTGAATCAACTCACCTTATTGCTTTTATCACCCAGTTACTCCTGAAGCCACGCAAATACCACACCTCTGCAACATTTTACTCTTCAACTTCCCCCTCATTTGCGCTATCAGAAATGAGGAGGCACAAAAATCCATTCACAGTGAGTCTCTGAAATAGAGCAGACAGGTAAATCTTGACAGAAGCAAACGGTCACATCTTTCTTTTTAGAAACGGCTAGTGGGTTTGAGCCGTTGGCTTTATAGTTAGCAGCTGAGCACATTAACCATGTTACCACCTGAGCCTCCTCACAGAGCTCAAATTTTCATTTGTTCAGGCTTTGGCCAGATCATCTGTGCTAAAGGTGAAAGAACCTTTGGTTATTCAAAACTAACCAAGAGGTTAATATGCTTATACACAATATACAATATGTGATGCACTCATTCAATAAACTTAGAACCAGTCACTACATACTAGGTACTGGACGAGGTCCTGAATTTACAAAGATAAAACACAGTCTATTTGTGTGTGTGTGTATACATTTAGTTTTATTGTAAAAATGCAACTTGTACACTTTTAACATTTTTCCTTTCCAGTGAAAGAAAAAGAATTTTTAAGACTAAACAAGAACAAAAATACAATAGAGAAGGTCAATTCCATAGTAGATCCTACA
The DNA here is from genome assembly GCF_000296735.1 of Chrysochloris asiatica. Lineage (NCBI taxonomy): Eukaryota > Metazoa > Chordata > Mammalia > Afrosoricida > Chrysochloridae > Chrysochloris > Chrysochloris asiatica. The sequence continues at coordinate 1,921,416 of NW_006408654.1, forward strand.
GGTTCTGCTGATCCTCCCATCGAGTGGCTGGGCTCAAGTAATCATTAGGAGAGAGTTTTATTATAAAAATATTATCTTAAACTGCAAGGATGCCCATTACACATCACAATTAAACATGCCAAAGGAGAAGTCATATTGTCAAAATGCCCACTTAACCCACCTAAACATCTCAAACCCACCCTTTGCTGACCTTCTATACCCCCCCTTTTTAAGTTGTTTTCGCTTTGTTTAAACAAGAGAAAGTAGAAAGATAAATATTGATAAATGCTAATTGCCCATATTCACACAGAGACACAGTGTAATCTCTGAGCCAATATACAGAGAAAGGAGGCAAAAAGCTAGAGTTCTAGGCACTACTACACAGGGGCCTAGCACCTTCTGGCTTCTAGCAGAGCGAGGGGAGCAGAATGTTTTTCTTTTTGCCCACAGAGCACAGTGGTGTATTGATTCTATAGCTTTTGTTGAGACAGGAAGAGATAAAAATTAATTTGGGAACAGAAAGGGCTAGAGATTCTTTTCCCACTGTTATCTGCTTAAGTCCACCCCCTCCCCCAAATAAGTTGAAAACATGGTGTAGAGGAGAGAAAAGAGACCTTAAGAACAGGCTGACTGAGCACAAGGGGGTGGGGGGTGGGGGGAAGACTGCAATTTGTTCCCAGGGACTTAAGAAAAATTTTAAACTTTGGAATACTTCAGTGTTCTTAATAGTCATCTTCTTCTTCATCCACCTCTTCTTCCTCTCCTCATCATCTTCCCCTTCTTCATCAATATCTTTCAAACCTTCATTATCTTCTTCTTCTTTTTCTCCTTCCCCTTCATCATCCATATCAGGAACCAAATAGTACTGTAACGGATTTGGCCAGCTGTCTCTCCTAACTCATCTGACCTGTATCAGAATAATCAGTAAACCAGGTAAACAAGCTCTCTGGTTCTTCATCCTGCTGGCTTTATTCTGTGTTTGACTTGAGCGTTTTGTCAAATTTTTTCCAGATTTCCATTTGATTTCAGTTGATTTTGAGGACGGAGCACCAGTGTCATCCAGATGAAATTCTTTGGAGAGAAGTTTATTTCCGAAGTAAGGATTTTCATTAAAATGAAAATCTATTCTGTAACCTGATTTAATATCTTCAAATTCTATCACTTTAGCTCTGGTCAAATAATGTAGTCCCTCTTCATCCTCCTCCCCAAGCAACACAGACACGTGTGGACAGTTGACAAATGTTGTTATCCAAAAGTTTGGGATTTTGACCATCAATTCTGATTTCTTTTGGAAGAATTGTTGGAGGAGTATGTTATATTTCTGTTCTACTTTCAAAATCTCTCTGGCTTTTTCATTAACTCTGTTTTATTTTGTACTTCATCAATATTTTCAATTGCTTCCTGCTGTTCTTTTTCTCCCTTTGGCAAATTCAGAGAGATTCGAAGTCTCCTGCAGCTGAGGTTTCTTCTTTTGAGGTGTGGGGTGAAGACAAACGTCTGGGGGTCATGCTGCAAGCAGAGTCCAAGAAGCACACAAAAGAGGATACGCTTGCCTGGAAAAAGCCTAGGCAACCCATTTTAAACAAGTTTCTAGTTAACAATTATTTTTAGAGTGTTTCTAATCTTTGAGAAATGAAGATTTCCAACTTATTTCCCTCACACTGGAAGTTAAGCTTCAGAAGAATTTTGGAGTGGGATGGCACTCATTGATTACCCTCACAGCCTGCAATGACCCTTTCTCCTCTGACTAGGTCTTGCAGCCTAGTCATGGAGGTCCAGAGCACTTCACAAATTTCAAGCCACCCAGGGTGTATGTGTGTGATGGGAAGTGGGGCAGCAGGGAGGTGTCAACACAAGAACATCTTATAGGAGAGGTGTCGGTAAGGGTGTATCAAGCACATAACCTATTTGTCCCCACTGCGGGCATTGTCTCTCTCCAATTAAAACTTTGCTGAAAAAGCAGTATTAGAAGCCAGATGCAGTGAGGGTTCTAATACTGCTTATTACACACGGCAAAATCCTAGCGCAAAGTTGGGATTTCTGTATGGAATTATACCAAGGAATTATTTTTATGAGATATGGACTGCATAGCTACACATATTTACTGTGTATATTTGTAAAGAGATGTCATCTAACACTTCTCAAGTGGCAAACCCTCTGAGGTCACCAAATGAGGAGGATCTAATGGCCTGTCAGTTGCCAGTCCATTAAATGATACCTAGCAGAATGCACTCAGGGTCTCTTATTGGAGTCCTGGTATGGTGCTGTAGGATAAGCACTGCACTGCTAGCCTCAGGGTCGGCAGTTGGAACCCACCAACCACTTCTCAGAAACCCTATACAGAGTCATTATGAGTCAAAAGCGACTCTAAGGCAATTAACAGTGCAGCCTTAGGAATTTGTTGAGTCTTATGAACAAAACACAATACCAAGGGTGTGCTCCTGTGGACAGCTGTTGTGGGAGCTCTCGACCCTCCACAGACCCATCACCCCATCCTAGGCGTCTGGAGGAAGAAACAAAACTGGCTGCTTGCTGTGAAGCCACGGCCTGCCAGTGTCCTCTGAGGCCCTCCAGGCTGATGGTATCTGGGTGCTGCACCCTTTCATTCCTGCTTGCTTCATTCTACTAATGGTCTTTCTTTCCCATCTACCCATCTGCCTCCAAGTTCATCTTGTGTCACCATGATTAGGAGTGGCTGCAGCGTGCCCCAGCAGGCACCTGCCTCCCTGACCAAACCTCAACCCTGCAACTGTTCTGCTTCTGCCCTCCAGGCTCTGACAACTATCAGAAAGGACTGGGTGGGGAGGAGGGGCGCAGGTAGAGAAACCTCTCCCCAGCAGGCATGTTTCATTGGCCAGGTCTTTTACCTGTACCATCAGTGTAAGCAAGCTTCTTGGAGATAAGACTGCCTGGTGGTGTGATACTTAAGCACATAATTGTAGAAATGTGCTTTGAGAAATGGTCTCCAAAAGTTCTGGAGCCCGTTTTGCCTGTTAACAAGTGCCGTCTCTAAAGACAGACCCCTCCCTCCAGGGTCTACATCCAGAAATCCGGGAAAAAAGTTGAAGCAAGATCCCTGGGACTTTTCATGCACACTGCTTCCCACCCTGCTGCCAGGCCTGAGTCAGCGAGCACAATGGGGGCAGGCAGGCAGCTGCTCGCTCTGCTGCCCTGGCTTGTCCGTTTGCTTGAGGAGGGTAGAATGGGTGGGATTCAATGGGTGGGCCTGCTATGAAAGGCAGTTCATGCCCTTAATCTGACTTCCAAGAGGCCTCACTGGGTCTTATGTTTGCTTTCTGCTCTAAAAGATATTTCCAAAAGCATTCATTCAAACAAAACTATCATTCTGGTTTCCATCGTGACTTGTCAATAGTGATCTGTAAACTGAATTTTGATAAAACTCGAGGAAAGTGACTTCATTTTTTTCATGATCCGTAGGCTGGGCTGGGGAGTCCTGGTGTGGCGCTGTGGGTTAATGCACCAGACTGCAAAGCCGTTTGAACTGCAAGGTCGGCGGTTCAAGCTCACCAGCTGCTCCTCAGAAACCCTATACAGGGTCACTATGGGTTGGAACTGATTCGATGGCACTTAACAACAAAGCTGGGCTGGAGCTCTTCATGCAGAAGTCACCATTGCTTTGTCACTAAACGCAGATGACACTGTGTTTCTGAAAATACTTTGTGACGATATCTTGGACTGTATTCAGATTGAGAAGCCAATATAAGTCTTTGTTGGCTGAAAGTTTAAAAATCAATCTACTTATTTAATAGAAAGTGTAAATAATTCCCGTGAAGATGGCACATTTCAGGGCTATCATTTTAGGCCTTCAATGCACGTGCATCTCAGTTTCTAATAGATGCTGACTTTTAGGAGCCATGGCCAAGTGTTGGAAAGCCATGGCATGAAAGCATAAACAATATACTGAAGAGCAAAGTACTCTAGGCACCTTGGACAAAGTAGAAGGAAGTGGCTGGGGCAGAGTCACTGTGTCCCAAAGATGTCAGAAAATGGTTTGCATGAAAGTGAGAAAGCGGTTATGGCAACTTCTACTTGTATTAAATGGGATTGGATTTGCCTGCTCTGCTAACAGGGCTTCCTTAACCACAATGCATTTTTTTTTTTTCCTTGACTTTTTTTTTTATAATAGTGATCTCATGCAGTAAGAGCATTTTATATTCTGAGAAGTAAGATTTTCTGCAAGCAAGTTACAGCAAGGCAGAAAGGCCTCTCAGGGAGGAGGCATAGCTGGCAGTCACTGGGTAGCTCCAAGGCATTTGGAAACCATCCACAGTAAGAACACATGGAGCCTTCCTCACTAGCAAGATGGGGAGGTTGGATATGTCTTTGGAAGCAAGGATCAGTGAGGATCCAACACTCAAATCAAAATGACACAAGAACCAGCTGTTGTAGTTCACCTGTTAGAATAGGGAAAAAATAGCTTCTGGGAGTAGGAATAGGCAAAGGTAAGGTGACTGCCAGCTGAATTCTGCCTCCAAGAGAAGACTCTTGGCTGCTTTGAGGTTATCTTCCATCTGCTGCTTTGCCACCTTTGCCATGCCCAACTCATCAAGAAGCAAGGTACTGGAGAAAACAACTTCTTGGGTTTGAAAAGCATCTTCCCTAGTCAGCAAGGTGTCCAATGGCTGTGTTGAGGCTACTGACAACCCTCAAGTCCTTCACATCATCATCCATGTGGCCATGAGAACGAAAGTACTTTCTATGGCCAAATAACCCACTGTTTCTTCTCATGGGTCCATTCTTAAAAGACTAACCTGGTGGCATTAAGTGGCTACCATGGGTCAGAAGGCACACTGGACAGATTCCAGCTTGGGATTCACCACTCGAGGGAATGCCTGGTTCCTCATCTCAACCTCTGGGCAATCCAGACCATCAGCTTACTTGGCCCAGTGAACCCAAGTAGGAGTTTTTATGGGAAGACACCGTCCATCCTAGACATTAACATTCAAGTGTTTTACAGTCCATTTCCTAGGGTCTCATCAAGTCTTGGTCTCATTCTGTGATGCCTGAAATGCTCCACACCCTCCTGTACCTTCTGATTGCCCATTTGCATAGCATGCCTGGCTCAGCTTTTGGGAGTATAGTAAATTCTGCTTGAGGCTTGGGGGTATAGCATTAGAAACAGTTTAAATGCCTAAAATATTTTCCTTGTCATAGGTGGGGCACACAGTGTACTTATAGTGTTCTGATTCCCTTTTGGTATAAAGAGCATCTTCCCTAAATACTCTATTTAAGCCCATCAGTTTTGAGACATTATTCTTTATGATATTATTTTCTAAAGCGACCATTAAAAAGAACACAACATAGGTCTAACTAGCATTAGGGAGTGCTCTTAGGAACATTGAGTCCCTGATAGTAATGGTTCAAATCCACTCAGAAGCACCTCAGAAGAAAGGCCTAGAAATCTTCCCAAAAAACCAACCACTGAAAACTCCATGGAGCACACACAGTCCTGCTCTGATGTATATGGAGTTGCCGGGAGTCAGAATCACCTCCATGGTCTCAACCAATCCTCTGGGGGATTCTGAAGTTGGGACTGTCTAGATTCAGAAGGGGCAGGGAGAAGAGGGGGTCTGGGCACCAGACCACAGCAGCCACCACCCTCCTCATTGACCCACTAAAAAATGACAGACCAACATTATTTAAAATTATTTATTATTTTCTATAGTACATCTCAATCAAATCATATAAGTCTGATACATTTTTTCTCAAGCACAATTACACTCATTTCAGATGTATTTTCTTTCTTCATTCAGTCTGAACAAAGGTACTCACACTTTACTGAACAACAAAAAATTGCCCAAGGCAAACTGATTTATTATAAACAGCTTCTCAGGGCCCATCCCAGAGTGTCTGATTGGATGTCTGGGGTGGGCCCTGGGGACGCCCCCTGTCAATTCTGCTGCAGGTAGTTCCTGACCCACCTTTGAGAACACTGCTCAGGGTTTGTCCATGTTAGTACTGGAAACACTTTCAGAAAATCTGAGGATAATGAAGTATACAGAAATAGCTTTTCTATAAAATTTCCATATAAAAATAATGGCATTTATTTACAAAGATTGAGATACTACAAAATAAATGTATCATATTAGGTTAGGTACTTCAAGCTAAGTGAGGAACGTCTACATTAGGTTAAGTCAGTCAGACGTGGTGTTTGCATTTCCCCTCTATTTCTTGTTTAAACTGCGTGTAGCATGTGGCACCACAATGTTTTCTTCATGCAGAATAAGAAGCAGAACTATGTATATAGATATAAAACCTAGTTGCACATGATCAGAGTAAAATGTCACTAAACAGAAAGGTAAACTAATTGGTGATTTGAACTCACAGACTTTTTATTCTTTTTCCTTTCCTTTTGTCCAAAAGTCCAGTGTAGTGTGTTGAACAAAATACCTGAAGGAACTCATAGTACTGAAATGTATTCCTCAGACCTCAGGACTCCTGAGCAGCTAGTAGTACACTTGGCTAGTTGGCAGTTCCGCTTTTCAGGACCCTGAGAGGGTGAATTTATCCTGATACGACTGGATAAGCATTTTAACAGAAAAGCGGGTTTTTGTTTGTTTTTCCCCCAAGAATTTTCTTAATTTGAACAAAATCTTGAACCCTGGTAACAAACAAAATCGTGAAGCTACATGCTATTAGATGGCAGGTAACAGTGGTGAGTCTGAGTGGAGCAGGACACAGTGACAGGTGTTAAGGCCCACAGATGACCTGGGTGAGTCTCCTTGTTGAGACAAGACAGGGTCAGAAACAAGCTAATGTGGTATAGAGAGAGCCTGTTGGTAATCTCACAACTAAACCTCCTACAAATGTGAATGAGTCTTTGCTTGTCTTCCCAGGTGGTTGTCTAAATTTGCATCTCCTGAGTTGTGGGAGGCCCAAAACTGACACCACAACCTCAAGCCAGGACTCTGGAGAGGTGGAGTCCCACTTCTGCTCCCTGGCTGTTTGGCACTTGGAATGACAGAGGACTGATGCTAATCCAACAGCCATCTGGAAGGATTTGGAGAGGGCGAGGTTTTCAGGCTGTATGGTGCCCCTCATTGGAAGAAACCCAGGATTCTGATGCAGAGTCTGCCACAGACAGACTGAGGAACCTTAAGCAAACCAGGCTTTGGAATTTTTCCATATCTCGAAACAAGGGTTGGAATAGCTCTTGTTTCCATCCTGAAATCCTTGGGGAGAATGGGTGGATGGGCACCTCTGTATATATCAGCTGCCACGCTATAACCAGCTATAATCCATATATAATCCAGCAATAAGCAGCGATGACCAAAATCAAATTTACTGGAGTAGTGTGATTAAGAGAGTACTGGATTCTACAGACCTTTTTCTAAAGCAAAGGCTATATAAGAATAAAAAAAACTTGCCTAAGGTAACAGCTGTGCAGCATACACATACTAGATGAATATACTTCTCCTGTGTCAATACAAGAGTGAACAGCTGCGTCTGCTATCATCTAAGTATTTTGTCCTTGTCAGGGACTCTTAGGGCAGAATCGTGGAAGGTGAAAAAGTTTTGTGTTCTCACTTTTTCTTCCAGAGTATGAGTGTAGATGTATGTGGAAATTTGGACCCCAAAGGTTATCCATGTATAACTTCAGGGACCTCTTGGGCTATTACCTGAGAAATGTTATAGCTTATATGGACATTTAGCTTGAATACTTTCTTATAAGGTAAAAATCTAAGCAAAAAATCATCAGGCTTCTTTCCTTTTGAGCAAGTGTATGGCATCAGTGAAAGTCAAACTAAAAGCATATGACATTTTAGCATGTCCCTGGCTTCCTGCTTACTCATAGTTGTACGGGCTGTGTTTTAGGGGGCAACGAAGAAAGGTTTCTGAGTCACTCAAATAGCTTGCTGCTGGCTTCTGGCACAATATGATGTTAAGTGCTGTTGAGTACATTCTGGATCACAGTGACCCTGTACAGGGTTTCCAAGGAGTAGCTGGTAGGTTTGAATCATCAACCTTGTGGTTGGCAATTTACTGCTTATGCTACAGTGCCATACCAGCTCTTGGGACCATTGCTTTGACTTCCTGAAAATGGGAACTCCTTCTGAGAAAGTGGTCCTAACTAGTCATTAGTTTCACCAATGCCAGCACATGTGCAAAATAAAAGTAGATCATCTTTTCTATATATAATATAAAAAAGATTCTGCTATGTAACCAACAACTTGGTAAACCAGGAGAAAACATGTAAAAACGTTCTCCATTTCCAATTACTTTACTACTACTGTGTAAATTACAATCTTTAATTGGAAGTTTAAAAACCAAAGCAAAACAAACCAAACCCACCCCACTGCTGTTGAGTTGATGCCGACTCATAACGACCCCAGAGGAGAACTGCACTATAGGGTTTCCACTTTCCTCCGTGGAACGGCTGGTGGAATAAAATGAGCTTTTGGTTAGCAGCCTAGTGCTTAACCAACACACCACCAGGGCTCTTTAACTGGAAGGTAACAAAAGTAATTATCACTGGTGGTGGTGGTTGTGTTGTGGAGTCGGTTTGAACTCATAGCAACCCTGCGTAGGGTTTCTGAGGCTGTAAATCTTTACAGAAGCAGAAAGACTCATCTTTCTCCTGTGGAATGCTTGAGGTTAGCAGCCCAACTTGTAATCACTACACTACCAGAGGTTATATGTTTAAAACTGGAACAGTTTTAGTAGTGACTCCACAAGCACATGGACTCCTGGTATGGTACTGTAGGAGCAGCTCTGGACTGCGAACCACAAGGTTAGCAGTTCAAAACTACCAGCTGCTCTGCGGAAACCCTGTAGGGGGTCGCTAAGAGTCGGAACCAACTGGACAGCACTTAACAACCCAAGCACATGGTATGGGTAGTGTGATGCGTTAGGAAGCTACAGATGGGATGGAGGTCTTTCAGTTGACTGATTCAGGGCAAAATCTGTTGTCAAAGGGGCCTGCCCAAGCCACCCCAGCTAAAGTAGCCTCCCTGCACTGTCACACGCCCCTGTTTTTTCTGTAGCACTGATGAATTTGAATGGCTTGTGTTTTCTGTAAAATGTGAGTTCTATGAAGGCAGGGCTGCCTGTCACTGCTCTGTCCCCTGTACCTAGCATGTAACGTGTGCAAATATATTACATTCACTAACCCCCACCCAGTACGTAGCCCTAAGACAGCACCTTTAAGGTTGGCCTCATTTGTTGTGTAGGGACATCTATTTTGTTCTTTTATATGCCTGAGGGAACTTTTCTGAAATTAGATAGGCTTCTCTCTTATTCTGTAAGACCTGAGGCAGTCCCCATTCAGCTACAGAACAGCACTGAAATGCCTGTTGGTCCCATGGAGTCCTGACTATACCAGGGACCCAGGCCACACTTACAGCTCTGTCCCTACCACCCGAATAGACCACAATGGTTTAGCAAAGATGCCTGCAAAGGCAGCTGAGACACTGCTTCAGGGAAGGCATCCATCAATGGAAGTATCTGATGCAGACTGACTTGTTTCTGAGGTCTGTCCCTGGCATTATTGTCAAGCAGGGCAGACATGGTTTCAACCATAAATCCACTAATGGGGGCAAGTTGCCCTCTTCCATCCTGGTAAATGGCAGGATCTACAGACTTTTCTGCCCACCACCACTTTGATAACTGTAAGAAGCATAACATGTGGTGGTGATCTGTGACATTTCCTAAGACTGGGGCATCATGGAGAGATGAAGAACCACTAGGTCAGCACCTCCTTTCTGCCACTCTCATGGCCCTCTGTGCCCACAAACACAATTCACACCAACACTCACTGAAATGGCTTTGCATCATCTGCCTATGAAATTAAGTGGGTGAGACACAGAATTGGTTGGGAAGGAGGAGGCAAGGCCAGAGTAGGTGGAGTCTCACCCATCCTAAGAGCAGGAAGCCCCTGGAGGATTGCCTCTGCACTCCAAGGTCAAGTCCTGCTGCCTGGGGCCTCCAGCACATGTGCTCAGCTGGCAGGAATGCACTGACTGTAATACTATGTGCTGGAAAAGGCAACCACTCAACTGACTCCCAAGGGGAAAAGGCCTTGCTAAGCCCCAAAAGCAAAGCGAGACCTACAACCTCAGGAAATGGCAGACTGTATGCATGTAACCCAGGCTGCTACTCCTATATACAAGTCCTGAAGTTGTCACCAACGATTTCCTAACATCTTCCTTACTTTAATTCCTATATGAAATTGTGACTCAGCGCTGAACTTTAGACCCAGGTAAAGGGGAGATAAATAGTAACAGGATTTATCTTTCTAAATATCTCAACCTAGTTTTTGCCTTAAGTTTTATACCAGTCACAAGTACTGGGGACCACAGTATGTCCTCAACAGTAACCCAAACCTAAGACTGAGGGAGGGAGAGCATTTTCTGTGAGAAATCTGTGACTGGGATGGCTACTGAAAGGTCACTAATAAGAGACTTTGGTTGCACTTTGCTGAAAAACCCATCCTGTATTTTATCAATGTAAAGTACTATGGCAGCAGACAGGAGGAGAGTAGAAAAGGGACCACTTTCCCTAGAGCTCTATCAAGGATTCTGCTATTCAGTAATCGAATGGTTACAACTGCTGTACCTGTCATGGATGTTGAAACGTATATTGAGATCTGACACACAGATGATGCTTTTGAAGACTGGAAAACTAGCTAATGTCATTGGCCTCGCTGAGCTCCATGAAGTTCAGGGACAAGGGTTGGAGTTACCAAACAAGCAAGCAGCCCCTTCAAAGATGGCTTAGAGAGAATCTCTGACCTGCTGACTGACCTGCACAGCTGGTGGACTCCCAGTCAGAAATATCTTGTGTTGTAATGAGGACCCACTGCTGACTCCTTCAGCCTGAACAGCCCCAGAAGGTATGCTCCAAAAGTCACCTGAACCAGAATTCTCTACTTTCCTGCCAGCTGTGAATACTGAGTGAGACTGAGCTAATGGTGTATTCCTGACAGAATGAGTTTTATTTCAAAGGACCTTAAGCTAAAGGTGTATGTTCTTGGGACTAAAAAATTAGCTATTCCCACTGGCCTCTCTGGGCCCCCTGAAGTTCAGGGTCAAGTTTTTCTATCCCTAATACAAATTTGAGGCCAGCCAGCGGTTCTTCCTCCAGCTCAGTGGAAAGAGTATGGCAGAGTTTCACCTCAATAGGGTGTCACAGGAGCGAGCCTGCGTCTCACGGGGGCACTGAGGAGAGGAGAGGAGGGAGAGGCTCCGGGGTGCGAGATGCATAACCAAACAACTTCAATTCTTTATAATTAAAATTTTCCCATTACATCTGGTCAAAGCTTTAGAGTTAATATTCCCATTAGGATTTTGCTCTTTTCAAGACCTTAATGTGAAATTAACTGCAAACTGACAGTCTACTCATGGAAGTTCCAACAACCTGAATTTTCATGTTTCTTTTTTTATTCAAAACAATGTCTTTAAAACTGACAAAAACATTACTGGGACTCACACTGATTTTCCACCCTGTTACTATTACATGTGCTCATTGCCTCTACCAGGTCACAGTCCACCCTCTTCCTTGTTGGACCCTGATAGCGATGTCCCCACACCATCTACTCAGAGGGGCAGCAACTGTGAACTCACCCGAGCAGGCTTACTAATGGCATCTTTGGCTATAAAAGAATATACTATATACAACCTTACTATAAATCAAATCATTTGAAATGTGCAACGTCTTTCAATGTTTTCATGAAACACTGAACAGTGGGTAAGTCTGAAATGCAGTTTACCCAGGAATAAACCCAATAAAGTTATTTTGATGAATGAAAATGTACAAAACATGACATGTACAGGAAAACATTGCTGCTCAGATTCTTGAAATAGACTTTTAAGACCAAAGTAATAACATTTGGTTCAGTTTCACAAATTGCACAGTGAGTAAATTCATACAATTGCTGCAGGAACTGTAGGCAAACAATTCGGTCATAGGGATTTCTTTTGTTTTGTTCTAAATGAAAAAGCTGTATGAAATCCATGATGAAAACTAGAGATAGTTTCCTTCCCTATGAATCCCAGGTCTAGAATGCAGGCAGAAGGCAGTGCTGGCAAAGTATTTAATGCACATGGAAATACTATTTGATTTTGGCTTCCAGAAATAGCCCTAGTGTATTCTATGCAACAATGCATTGGCTAATCATGATCATTTCAGTTTTACTATAAATTATTCTAAATCTCACTTAAGTACTTAAGAATTAGCACACGCTCCTTTCTAGAAGGTAAGGCAGCTGATGCATACAACACCTCAACTGGACTTTCAACTAGTTCAGCAGTTCAATCTGTGCTCCTTAGGCCACAAGGATTGTCCATCTGCAACCCTCATGGACAACTCCCCTTCATGTCCATTTCTGCCTTACAGAAAGCATCCCAGGCTAGGAGAGAAACATGATCACTAAGGACTATTTCTTGTAGCAATCTCAATTCCAAAGAGGATTACTTGGGTGTGGAGGAACACAAAGATCCCACCTCATGGAAGAGAAAAGCTTCATTCATGCTGCCAATTCTTCAGGGATTGTTTTTCCTCTACCACTGCAGAAAACATGCTTTGTTTGTAATGTGACCTATTGTTCTGTCCAACCGAGTTTCCATTCACACTATGGTACCTTTCTTCTCAATCATATTAGCCTTCTTGTCATTTGCTTATTGTGTTTCTTCTCTAGCTTTCACTGCACACCCAGTGCAAACAAAGGCAAAGACTGAAACAATCATTTCAAAAACAAAGAGCTCACACTAAAAACACACATGAGCATCAAATAATAAAAAGTGGGTTTTCTCCTGTGTTTATTCTGGGGACGAGGAATCCTCCTCATCCTCGTCATCGTCTTCATCGTTGAACGAACAGGGCGTCTCTCCTCGGGACTCAGAGCAGTGGGAGGCCGCACTGCTGGACTGGTGACTGTTTGGGGCAAGGAACTGCCCAGTTGCTAAGGCCACTTCAGCATCCAAGCATAACCCTTGGTTTACACTAGCAAACAATTACAAATACAGATGTTCATTAATATGGTATATGCTTTACGCTCTGTAAAACACAGTAATAAAGACAAAGCAAAGAAGTGCCACTGACACAGTCAGCCATCTATCTGCTCAGGAGCCAGGCCAGCAGTAAGGCACTCCTGGCTCTTCCCTTCACAGAGGGTCAGAGCGTTGTGGTTTGCCCTCTAGCCTTGGAAAACTACATACCTTGATTGGGATAAGGTGGCGCCACTGGTCAGGTCAAAATTTGAAACTGATTGGGTAGAGTTCAAAAGCAGTCCCTGATTTAGCCAAGAAGGTCCTGTTGAGATATCTAAAGGAAAAACATAAAAGGAAAATGCAGCTTTGTCCGTTCTGTGGTTGCTATTGTTACAGTCTGAAGAAAGCACAGCATTAAGCCTGAATTTCTCTCCTGCCCGGGAAGAACCCAGGGGTTTTTGTTTCTTTGTGGGGGGTGGGTTTTTTTTTTTTTTTTCCTAGATGATAAATGCATAAAACAAAAACTTATGGGAGGCAGCTATAGGGAAAAAGAAGGTAAATAAAAACAACCAGAGTTTATCTTATTGTTTCTTCTTAAATAAGACCTGTGGAAAGCAAGCAGAGAGCACAACTCACTGGCTGTACTGGTAACTGCCAAAGCCAGCAGTGGATGAAGACAAAGACAGCAGATATATCTGAGGTTAGGGGGGTACCCCTGCAGCATCTTTTCAAGTCTTCACAGATAAACTCCATGCTGTTACTTGTCAAAGCTCTAATCTTCTTCCTGACAAGTTTTCTCCCATTGCTTGTGCTTTATTATTCAAACTAGCCCTTATTTTGTTTTATTATCTCAAAATTTTATTTTTTGTTGTTGAAAATATGCACAGCAAAACATATACCAAACAGTGTCCTCATGTATAAGTCAATGACGTTGTTACCATTCTCAGCCTCCTATTCTGATTCCTCATCAGAAACATAAACTCACCGCCCTGTAAGCTTCCTATTGAACCTTAATAGCTTAATAACAGCTATTACTGCTGGCCTGGCTCCTGAGCAGATAGATGGCTGACTGTGTTCTTTAAAAGGTCACAATAACCTCCAAGAGTAGCCTTTATTTTAAAAGGTCACAGGAGATCAATGGTTTTCATGAGGGTGGCACAGATATCACTGCAAACTGTCATGGTTTAACTCACATAAAAATATTTCGGGTATACACTTGTAATGTTATTTTCTATGCATATACTGTATTTCTCCTGTTACAGCCCTGATCAATTCTTAGTGTAATTACTTATTTGTCTCAACTTCTAGAATGCCTACTCAAAGAAGGCAGTGCCTAGAAGGTAAGATCTAAACCAAAGTTACTTAATGAATGAATACAATCTTCGCAGTTTACAAAATAGATGTTATATATCCAACATTTTAGAAATACAACCCTAAAAAGAGATTCTTGGGCTTAAATTATAAGGTAAGATCAAGTGTATACTTAGAAAGGATAGTTTAACACAAAAGAAGGCTTCACTTCATTTACTCAAAATATTTTTATAATATTTTACAAAAAATGAAATTATGGTGAATAAGATAGAAGCTATTCTATCTTATCCTGCCACCATCTGACCAAATGAGAGGCTGTTCCCATGAAGGAAAATAAACTACTATATTCACTTTAGAATGGTCTTGTGAAACTTTTCCTCATAGGCTAGCTAAAAGCAACTGTTTGCTCTTTTTTAAAAGAAGACTTCAATTCTAAAAAGATAAACAAAACAATGCCCCCCCCAACTAACCCACTACCACTGAGTCAATTCTGACTCATGGTGTAGGGTGTAAGTGCTAAAGGTTTCAAAAAAATCTTTACAGGAGCAGATTGGTGAGTTTGACCTGTCAACCTTTCGGGTAACAGTAGAATGCTTAACCCAGTGTGACACCAGGGCTGTGTGCCTCACAGAAACCCTACAGAACAAAGTAGAACTGCTCCCTATGGTTCCAGAGACTGAAAATCTTTACAGGAGTAGACATTCTTATCTTTCTCCCATGGAGCAGCTGGTGGGTTACAACTGTTGACTTTTCAGTTAGCATGCCAACATTTAACCCACTGAAGTAGCAGGGCGCCTCTGTAAGAAGAGGAGTAAAACTTTATATTAAATAAGACCAAATCTATACATGATGAAATTTAAGCCAGAATCCCATGTTAGATATTAATTTGTATGTGAAACTATGGAAACCATCAGAAGATAGCTATTTGTGAGCTTAACACATTATTTATTTATCTTACAATAGCTTTGGAAAGTCTACAGTTCTGACTCATTATTGCAGATTCTCATCCTCCTGTCTCAGAACCATCATATCCCTTTATACACACTAAGGGCATGTTTCACTCTTTGAATAAATGATAAAGTCTGTATCCCAGTCAGCAAATGAGGTCACAAGAGATCAAAACCATAGAGCCTTTCTACATATCCTGAGCCTTTTTACTAAGAATAGCGTAGTGGTTACAAACCAGGCTGTGAATCACAAGGTCAGCAGTTCAAAACTACCAGCTGTTCTGCAGAAGAAAGATGAAGCTTTCTGCTCCCATAAAGATTTACAGCCTTGGAAACCCTGTACAGGGTTGCTGTGAGTTGCAACCGACTCTACCACACATCACCACCACCACCAAGCTAAGATGAAGTTCCAGTGATTTACTAGTAAGCCTTTATTTAGACCCTGCTGACTGCGAGGATGACTGGGCTACTAAGGAGATAGCAAGACCCTCTTAGGGAGAACGTGTGGCACAGGCAGTAGAGTGGAGGTACAGGACAAGGTGGCTTGAGGGGCAAGGAGAGGCAGAAGTCCCATGTAAGGAAGAGCACTACCAATTTAGGATTAAATCAAATGAACCAAATCACCATCAAGAAACTTGTGTAGTAACCAAAACCATAAAGCGAAACAAAAACTTCTTTTTGTCTATATTGGATTAATTTATGTCTTAGAATTAATATCAAAATATCTTCAAAACGTAATGCCAAATTCTAGGCAGTAGCATCCACCAAGAAAACAGGAGAAAGCAAAGGCAAAATCATTATTTTTACATCTACAATATATTGGTAGAATACATCATATTTTCAGGAATCTGGATAATCATGATCAACACTTCTGAATTAGTGAAAAAAAAATATGAGTTATAGGACATACACAACACAGCTTTTCTGTTAGCAAGTGAACTTAATTAGCAATACAGAAAGTTAAAATTACATTGAGTTAACTAGTGCCTTTGAGAGAATATCAGGCACTATTCTAGGTGTTGAGAATACAGCAGTGAACACAACACTAAATCCTGGGCTTCATGAAATAAGACATGCTAGTGAGAGGAGAAAATGACAAAAAATATTGTTAGCATAAAGCCCTGGCTTGGGAGTACGCCAGAGTGCTACCTCTAAAAGCAGTGGTCCAGACCAGGACCTGAGATGGAATGAGTTTGTGTGCAGGACTTAGCAAGGCCAGAGTAGTTGGAGCACAGAAGAGGGAGCTCAGGCCAGGTCATGTGGGGTCTTGTAGAATTTTACTCCAAGTGTGAGGGAAGACACTGAAAGGCTTTATGAGGTTAAAGTTAAAACAGGGATGCCAATGAGGAGGCTGTGTTCAGGAAAATGATGGCAGTTTAGAGTAAGATGGAAAAATGGGTGTTGGTGGTGGTGTGCCAACGAGTCAGCTCTAACTCATGCAACCCTGTATAGAGTTTCTGAGGCTGTAAATCTTTACAGGAGCAAAAAGCCTCATCTTTCTCCCTCCGAGTGATTGGGAGATTCAAACTACTAATCCTGTGATTAGCAGCCTGCTCGCAATCCACTATGCTACCGGGGCTCCTTAGATGGAAAAAAGTTAAGTGCCATCAAGTCGATTCTGACCCATAGCGACCCCGTAATAGGGTTTCTGAGGAGTGGCTGGTGAGTTTGAACTGCTGACCTTGCAATACAAACCAACTTTGCAGTCCAATGCATTAACCCGCAGCACCACACCAAGACTCCGATGGAAGAACTGTTGTTGTTAGTTAGGTGCCATCGAGTTGGTACCAACTCATAGCGACCTTATACACAGCAGAATTTAATACTGCCTGATCCTGGGGGTAGTTAAAAAAAAACAAAAACAATAGAGGAAGATAGAGCCAAAAGTTGTTCATAAACATGATATGGGGTGTGAAAGAAAGAGGAATTAAGGATGAATGGCTTTTTACTTTGGGAAAAGGGCATGCTGGGTTTGAGAGAAGCTAATTCAATAAGGACACAGTCAGCTTTAAAGGTCTATTAGACACCCAACTGGATATTATAAGTTGTTATTGGTATTGGTATTAGTGCTGTTGAGCTGGGTTCAACTTATAGTGACCCTATAGAGGGTTTCTGAGGAGCAGCTGGTGGGTTTGAACCACAAAACCTTGTGATTAGCAGTCTAGTACTTATACTACAACACCACTTCGAGACTGGTGTTATAAGTAGGATGTTGACTATTATGAGTTTCAATAGTTCAGAAACTGGGCAGAATATTGAATGATACATAAAGCATCTAAAGATGGTAGTAATACACAGTCACTGTACCAAAAAGAAACGGTCAATGTTCATCCATTTCATAATCAAGAGCCAATGACACAGAATGAGTAAGTCCAGGGTACACTGGAGGCACTGGGAAACAAGGCCCCAGGAATTGATAGAATACAAATTGAAATATTTCAACAACCTGAAGAAGCACTGGAGGAGCTCATCCATTCTATGCCAAGACATTTGGAGGATAGCTACTTGGCCAACCATCTAGCAGAGATCCATATTTGTGCTTATTCCACAGATGGGTGATCCAAAGGAATGTGGAAATCATCTAACAGTATCATTAATATCACATGCAAGTAAAATTCTGAAGATAATTAAAAAATGATTGAAGCAGTATACCAACAGGGAGCTGCCAGACATTCAAGCTGGATTTAGAAGAAGACGTGGAACAGAGGATACCATTGTTAATGTCAGAGGGATATTCGCTGCATCCGACAATACCCTTGTATTCTCTGCTGTTTACTTGTGTTTTATTGACAATGTAAAGACTTCTGGCTATGTGGATCATGACAAACTATGGATAACATTGCAAAGAGTGGGAATTCAGAACACTTAATCATGTGCTTATGAGGAAACTGTACATAGACCAAGAGGCAGCCATAAGGATAGAACAAGGGGGAACTGAATGGCTTAAAATCAGGAAAGGTGTGTGCCAGGATTGTATCCTTTGTCTCTA
>NW_006408654.1:1943618-1975201 GCF_000296735.1 Chrysochloris asiatica
GTCCACCCGATCCGCCATCTTGTTTGTTCCCTCTTGAATTATAGTTTTGAAGAATATTAAAAGTACCATGGACTGCCAGAAGAATGAACAAATCTATCTTGAAAGAAGTACAGCCAGAATGCTCCTTAGAAGCCAGAAAGGCAGATTTTGTCTCTCATACTTCAGACATGTTATCAGGAGGGACTAGACTCTCTGGAAGAATATCATGCTTGGAAATGTGGAGGATCAGCTGAAAAGACAAAGACCCTCGTCCCCCCCAAAGAGATGAACTGACACAACAGCAATGGGCCCAAGTGTAACAACAATTGTGAGGACGGCGCAGGACTGGGCAGTGTTTAGTTCTGTTGTGCACAGGGTCACTACGAGCCAGAACTGGCCTGACAGCACCTAAAAACAGCAACATAGTACAGAGAAAAATTCTGAACTGAAGATATAAATTTGAGAGTTTGGCACTTGATTATATTTCAAGCCATGTAGCTACACAGACAAGAACACCTTGTGACTAAGTATAAAAAGAGAAGAGACCCAAGGCCTGAATCTTCAGGTATGCAAGCAATTAGAGGTAGGGGACTTGAGATACATCCAGTAAAAGAAACAAGCAAGGATCATCAAATAAGGTAGGTGGGAAACCAGGAGCACCAGACAGCAAATAGAGAAAGTTTCAGGAAGAATCAATCAGTTGTGTGAAACACCCCTGAAAATATTATGGGTTAAAAATCAACGATCAGATTTAACATGGGACGTACTAAGTCTCTTGACAAGTGTAGTTTTCATACAATGGTGGGAATGAAAGTTGTATTGGGGAAGAGTTTAAGAGAGAAGGAACAGGTAGGTACTTTACAGAAGAAAGAAAACAAATGATCAATAAACGTTAGTGATTACGAAGGTGTTTATTAAAGCTATAATGACAGGTAACTGCTATTTGATAGTGAGATCAAGATACTTCAATGGAGTTTTGCCTCCTCAGCAAATAATGTTGGGAAAGCTAGAGAGTCGCATAATTCTACCTTACACCATGCAAAAAAAGAAAAGTCAACTCAAAATGGAACAAATACAGTTTAAGAGCTAAATTGATAAAACTCTTACAGATGAATATAAGTGTAAATCTTTATGAACTTTGACCAGGCAATGGCTTTAGATAAGACACCTAAAACATAAGTAGCAATAGAAACAATAGCTAAATGGGACTCCAACAAAATAAAAAACTTCTGTGCTTAAAACATAATGTAGTTATTGGTGTTCAAAGTCTCCATTTGTTGATATAAGCAAAGTTTTTTTTTTTTTTAAAAAAACACCGTTTTCCTTTAGAGAGGTTTCAATAAGTTAGAATTTATTTAGTTAGTCAGAGGCAGTTTGTAGAAGCACTCAGTTACCTGTGATGTAACCTTCCAGAGCCTTTGGCACGAGTGATTTAGCAAGTTTCAGGTCCTCCAGGGAGCATGTGCCAGACTCCAGACCAAATGACATCCCCATCCGCTTCAATACTTCTATGTCATCGTGGATCTCAAAGGTGTTGTCAAAATTAAAAAGATATTCAAACCTGCAGCAGGAAACAAAGTTAGTATGGGGGCCTGAATAGTTTTGTACCTTGTATGTTTGATAACAGAATGAGGGCCTTGTTTTGGGTACAGAACTGTTACAGATTGTGACAGGTCAGAGCAGTAAGAACCATCTGCTGTGTTCGGGGGGAAGACATCTTAAGCAAACCACTCTCCCAATTAAAACAACTGTTCTATGACAGGCAACAGGAGCCCATCAACTTTAGCACTCTTTAAGCTGTTACAAACAAGAGATTGGCATTTTGTCTGGCAAAGATCTTTCATTGTTCTAAATCTAATACTTTTCAAAGTTATCTGTAGCTTCGTCATGAAAGACAAAGCATTAAAATTTCCTTCCTTTCTAGTTTAATACATGATATCCCTACTATGAGTTGGCCTACTGGATGCTTACTTCATTTTCATGAATCAAGTGTTAGCTTCCACATATAAACAGCAATAAACAATAAATAGTAAGACTTCCTTTGAGGCATAATTACTCAATCATCAAATCCTGTCTTCAGACCAATGTACAAAATCTGAATGCACGACTATCCAGCACAACTTATCAATGAAGAGGTAAGTACAGGTAGATACCTGGTGCAGCTGGTGAGCTTGGACTCTTGGGTCCTGAGGCACCTGCCCTCAGAGGTCTCAGCCCCGCAGAAACAGAGTTCAGAAGAATATGTCAGGACAATGTTATTATGTAACTCACTGTATTAAAATCATGTGTGGGGAAAACCAGTTGATTCTGACACAGTAAAATTACCCCATAGGGTTTCCTAGGCTGTCATCTTCACTAGATCAGACAGCCAGATCTTTTCTCCCTCGGAGCTGCTGGTGTGTTAGAACTACCAACCTTTTGAGTGTTTAAACACTGTGTCACCAGGGTGCCTTATGTTAGGCCAGAGAAAAATTATAATTAAAGCAAAATGCCATATTTAAATTATGTGAATCATGCAAATTTGAATAAAGTATATTTTAAAAAATGAAACAAACAAAATATCTTAAGTAGATGGTTCCAGGCTCATGTAAAAAGTGGATGTATTTGTATCTTTAATCCTCATTTAATCCACCAACAGGACTGACAGACAGGGAGACAGGCCTAGCCTTGAGCTTCTACAAGTTGCTCAAAGACTCTTTCCTTCTACTTGGGGAAGTTCTGGCATCAATAATCACCCAGGGGACAGATCTCAGCCTGGATGGATAGAGTCCATCATTCCCTGAGATCAACAGTCCTCAGACTCTAATACCAGCCTTTTTCCATTTAAAAAGCCAGACTAGCCTAAGGAAAGAACTGAATAATTTCCTCACAGAACAAGAGACTATATACAGAAAGTTATTAGAATAGATTTTTCTTTTTTTCCTGAAAATATTGTTAATTCTCTAGAATTCTCAGGGGTTCTTTTTTCTGCTAATGTTACCATTAGCTTAGACACAGTTGCTTATGAAGAATTTGCAAGTGTGTGAATAATGCCATTGGACTGGGTTCTTTATGAATTTATAAATTTACTCATAAAGCTGCAAAGTTAACATAATTATTTTTATGGAGGAAGGCACGAGGTCTCAGAGAGGTTAAGGAACTCTCACGAGCTGGAGGAAAGACTGAAATTCTGGGTCTGCTGTCTCTACTATTGCTCCTTGTATCTGTTGATTCCATTATCAATTAATTTTGATATTTCCTGCTCATGGTTGTTCTTTGTGTGTGTGCATGTGTCTACTTTATTTAACTGATCCAGAATTTCTGTAGGACATAACATGGACGGGGAACCAGTGCTGGCCTCCCTGGGACAGTCCAGGTGTATGCCTGCTGTCCCCTCTAATTGTCAATGCTTTCAAAAGTATCCTAATTTGGATGATAAATTATATGCTAACATTTGCCTGGAGTCAGTCCTTTAACAGGCACTATTCTACCGATCTTCCACAAAGCTGGGATGAGAGGCAGGCCCTTGTCATTTTCGGGAAAACGGAGCTCTGGAGAGGTTAAGTGGGGAGCCACAATCCTCAGTTGGGTCTGTTGTCCTCTGCATTCCACAGCCCTAACTCATGATACCGGAAAGCTGTGGGTTGCAGCCTGAAGACCATTGACCTAAACTGTTTTTATGCAGAGTAAAGTATATGACAAGTTAATTTTATAGTTTGAAAAGCAGTATTTCTCACTTGTAGTGATGAAAGTGACCATCAATCTTATTTAACATAGATTACAGAAAAACTGCCTGGTATTTTCATGTCTACCCATTCATTCATAAACAAGAACACTCAACTACAGAACTAAGAGCTCACTCCACTACTTGCCCAGATGGCCTGGGAGTGGGCACCACTCTGTGTACACCAGAGCAGCGCAGGGCCTAGTTTGAGAGGGTGTCTCGAAGGCCCATGGATGTCAGCCCTGGTGTATGGGAAATAGTGTGGAGTATAGACCCTTTTTCAGTTTGTAAGTGACAGGAATATGTTCAAGTTGGCCAGACCTGCAACCTTCCCTAATTTTCTACTCACTTGTCACTGGAGATGCTGCAGTCTATGATGGTTTTCCTGCTTGTATTGATGATTATAAATGGCAGTTGAATGGTGGAGTTCAGAGCTGGAGGGCCCTGGTTCTGCTGTTCATTTTGCCGATTCCTTTGCACCAAGTTTTTGAAAGCTATTTGCTGCAATAACCAATGAGAAAAATACGGTTACTTATTGTGAATGAGTCAGAATTTAAACTAATTATCGACACATTTAAAACAATACCATTAAAGAGGTATCCCTCCTGTATGATAAATTAATTTTAAAAATGAAATATTTAAGAAAAATGAGAACAACCTAACTCTAATCTCTTATTCCCCACCCCCCCCCAAAAAAAAAATTTTAACGGTACATAGTACCACCCTAATGTAAACAGTGGGGTCTATCATTTCCAAAGAAATAGGATCTCCCAAATCTGGCAGACAGCCTAGAAGTGGACACCCAAGGCTGCTCTTAGGGTGACACAGCAGAAGGGACATTGTGGCGACATTTAACATTTATTGAACACAGACTCTTGAGAGCTCACTGTCAAATACACCTTTTGGATTGTCTAAGCCAACTTTTTATGACAGTTTTGAATCCAGCGTGTGCTGGGCTGAATGGTATCTCCTAAAATTCTATCGTTTCCCAAAACCCCTGTAGGGTGATAGGGTCATTTCATAATGGAGTTGGGTGGGTCCTAATCCAATAGGATTGATGTACTTATAAGAGACACAAAGACACTCACAGAATGTAGACAGTTATATAAAGACATAGGCATAGTGGGAGAGATGCTGCCATAAACCAAGGAATGCCTTCCAGAAACTGGAGAGGCAAGCAAGAATTCTCCTCAAGGGGCTTTGGAGAAGAGTTTGGTTCTGACAATACCTTGATTTCAGACTTCTGGCTTCCAGAACTGTGACTGCTGAGTTGGTTCCGACTCACAGCGACCCTGTGTAGGGTTTCCGAGGAGAACT
This sequence comes from Chrysochloris asiatica, assembly GCF_000296735.1. Taxonomy (NCBI): domain Eukaryota; kingdom Metazoa; phylum Chordata; class Mammalia; order Afrosoricida; family Chrysochloridae; genus Chrysochloris; species Chrysochloris asiatica. The sequence continues at coordinate 1,948,618 of NW_006408654.1, forward strand.
GGTGAGTTAGAAACACTGACCTTGTGGTTCAAATGGACCTTATGGTTGAGTACTTTTCCTACAGTGCCACACCAAGATTTATAAACCATCTGAAGAACAGATTCGATGCATTAGACACAAATGACCAAAGACCATCAAGAACATTATACATAAAGAAGATCACTAAAAAGACAGGGGGGAAAAAAAACAATCGACCAAACTGGATGTCAGAAGAGACTCTTAAAACTTGCTCTTGAGCGTAGACAAGCTGAAACAAATAGCAGACATGAAGAATTTAGTAAAACAGCTGAACAGAAATTTCAATGGGAAGCTCAAACAAGTAAGGACAACTATTACAACAGTGAAATGCGCAAAGATCTAGAGATAGAAAACCAAAAGGGAAGAGCGTGCTCAGCATTTCTCAAGCTGAAAGAACTAAAGAACAAATTCAAGTCTTATGTAGTAATATTGAAAGATTCTATTAAGAAAATATTGAATAATGCTGTCAATACCAAAAGAAGATAGAAGGAATACATAGAGTCCATGTCCCAAAAATAATTGGTTGATGTTCAGTCATTTCAAGAGGTACATGTTCAAGAACCAATGGTACTGAAGGACGAAGTCCAAGTAGCACTGAAGGTATTTTGGATGGGGGAGGGAGAGAGGCTCCAGAAATTGATGAAAGGCAAACTGAAATGTTTCAACCAACTGATGCATCACTAGAGATGCTCACTGGTCTATGTCCAGAAATTTGGAAGACAGTTATCTGGCCAATGAATTGGAAAATATCCCTATTTTTGACCATTCCAAAAGAAAGGTGACCCAATGGAATGCAGAAATCATTGAACAATATCATCATTATCACATGCAAGTAAAATGTTGCTGAAGACAATTAAAATATGATTGCAGTATATTAACAGGAAGTTGGCAGAAATTCAAGCAAGACTCAGAAGAGGACGTAGAATGAAATATCATTGTTGATGTCAGATGAATTGATGTCAGAAAAATGTTTACTTGTACTTTATTGACTATGCAAAGTCATTCAACTATGGAGATCAGAACAAACTATGAGTGTTAAATTGTGTTTGTGAGGAAACTGTACATAGACCAAGAGGCAGTCATTAGAACAGAACAAGGGAACAGTTAACGGCTTAAAATCAGGAAAGGTGTATGCCAAGGTTGTATCCTTTCAGCATACTTATTCAATCTGTATGCCGAACAAATAATCTGAGAAACTTGATTATATAAAGAACATGACACTGGGATTAGAGGAAGATCCATTAACAACTTGTGATATGCAGATGACACAACCATGCTTGCTAAAAGTGAAGAGGACTTAAAGTATTTACTGATGAAGATCAAAGACTACAGCTTTCAGTATGGCTTGCACCTCAATGTAAAGAAAAAATCTTCACCAATGGACCAATAAATAACATCATGATAAATGGAGAAAAGATTGAAGCAGTCAAAGACTTCAATTTGTTTGGATCCACAATCATTGCTCCTGGAAGTAGCAGTCAATAAAGTAAACAACTTAATGCACTAGGCCAACATGCTACAAGATCTTTAAGGCGTTCAAGATCAAAGATACCAGTTTGAGGACGAATGTGTGCCTGACCCAAGTCAAGGTATTTTCAATAGTGTCATATGCATGTGAATCATGGTGTTAATATCGAAAGTTCCACAGACTGCCAGAAGAACAAACAAATTTGTCTTGGACCTAGTGCGCCAGATTGCTCCTTAGAAGCAAGGATGCTGAGACTTCGTCTCTTCATACTTTGATCATAATTGTCAGGTGGGACCAGAGACAATGTTAGGAAAAGCAGAGCATCAGCAAAAAAGAGGAAACCCCCAACAAGATGGATTGTCACAGTGACAGCAAAGAGACCAAACAAAACAATTGTGAGGATGGTGCAGGAATGGGCAGGGTTTCATTCTGTTGTGCACAGAGTCGTTATGAATCGGCATCGACTCAGCAGCAATGGGATCTCCCTAGAAAGTGATTATTTACTCATTTAAAATGCACAAAGCAGAAGGGATACCAATTTACTAGAGCCCAACAGTGTGTCCAAATATCAGTTTCTTATTTTAAATCATAATTCTTTGTGTTTTTTTTTGTCCTGTAGCTAAATAATTAAGGCTATTTATATTCATTGTTCACTTAATAATGAGGGAAAAATAAACTGGAAAAGTAGGAACTGAAAAAAATAATTAAATGCTTTAAGATTTCTGCCCAATTTATCTTTCTTTTAGCTAAAGTAAGCATCTTGGGAGCTGCTTCCATCCTTTGTGGCCAGAGTGCCCTGAGAGGGCCTTAGTACGTGGGGAACATGAGCAGTGCTAAGTAACAGTCCTTACTTATAAGTCATTCTTCAATATTATAAACACTTAATAGCATACAAGATTTTTCAGGTGAAGGCAGCAGTAAAAATATGTCATTCTCACAGTAAAAAGAAAAATCATTCCCCATTTATTTTGAATGCATATCTGTACTTCTTGACCTTTGATGATTTTCTACAACCTTTTGCTCTTTTCCAAGCTCATTAACATCTATTTCAAAAACAGAACAGCTTCAGATGTGTTCAGCCATTCACTTTGCTATGTATTAGCAGTTCTGGAGGACTGGTAGCACAGTGACTAAGCACTTAGCTTCTGACAGGCTGGCAGTTCAAACCCAACCAGTTGTTCCATGGGACAAAAAACATGGCAATCTGCTTCCATAAAGATTACAGCTAGGAAACCCTGTGGAGCAGTTCTATTTTCTCCTTCAGGGTTATTATCAGTTGGAATTGGCTCGATGGCACACAGAAACAACAAAAGAGAAGCTGTAGGTGCTAAAGAAGACTATGTTTGCAACTATAGTTTTTGAGTTCATGTTAATGTTTAGAGAGATCTGCTTCTATAGATATTGACAGGTTTCTTCTGGGTTGAAATCTTAATAAATATTTGGCTTGAGGAACAGCAAAGGAAAAGGAATTCAGGACTCAGAAAAACAGAATTGCAATGTTCATTGTATAAAGAGTTGTTGTTATGTGCCATGGAGTCGGTTGTGACTCATAGCGACCCTGAACAGGGTTTCTGAGGCTGTTAATCTTTACGGGAGCAGAAAGCCTCATCTTTCTCCTGCGGAACAGCTGGTAGTTTCAAACTGCTGCCCTTGCGATTTGCAGCCCAATTCGTAACCACTACGCTACCAGAGCTGCTTGTATAAAGAGTAGAGAATACAAATAAGCAGAGAAAAATATTCAACTTCTTTGCGCTAGGTATCTACAGATAAGAAAGTCCTACATATTTAAGGATGATCTTGTCCAGTACTATTCTTTCTGATAAACAGATGTACAAGAGACAAAGTTTTAAAATGATAAATGGGAAAAAGACAAAAACCCCCCAGGTGGTGAGGCAATCTCAGGCATTACTGAAGATAACTGTGTAAGAACAGGGACATCTGAGGCAGCAGAGAGAAGATGGCAGCATAAGAGTTAGAGGTAGGCCAGGCATCTAAGAACAGAGTTCCATTGGAGAAGCAAAGGAATAAACTGTCAGCCTTCAACTTCTTTTAGAAGCTGCAGAACGTGTTCATAAGTTCTCCAAAAACAAAACTGTATTTGAAAAGCAATATGAAAAAACAAAAACAAAAAACCACATACAATACTTCAGGTAGGTTCTATAACACTCGGTGTGAAAATCAGACAGAACATGGTAAGAAAGAAATGGCCTAATTGGGGTCATCTCTGGGACTTCCTGTGTTTGAAAAGTCGCTGCTTTATCTGGGGCTACTCCTGTGACCCATTTCATTTCCTACTTCCTCTTCTCAGATCATTCATGGTTCTCTGCAAGGGCTAAACTGTCTTCCCTTGCCTCTGACTTACACACAAAACTGATAAAAAGATAAATTTAAGCATCTAGAAAGTAAAAAGCAAACAAATCTGGAAAATTTGTGAGTACTTACCATTAGACAAAGTAAGTATTGAAGAAAAAAATGGATACAATATTTGGTCATTTATTACTATATTTTTGTTCTTAATTGTGTTTTTGATGATAGTTTACAGTGTGAATTAGATTCCCCTTTAACAGTTTCTATCTAAATTATTCTGAGCCAGATTTGACAATTTTGACACTGTGTCAGCATTCTTGTTATTTCCATTTCAATTGATCTAACTTCTCTTCCCCTCCCCTGCCTTTTCATCTTTGCCTTCAGTCTCATACATGAGTAAAGCACTTTCAAAATGTTCACGGAAAAATACATATTGTGAAAAAAAAATACCAACAACAAAACAACTATACATAGATTTCAATCTTTTTTTTGTACCAAAATAAACTTGCACTGATTTGTTATAACATGTCCAAACAGGATCTAGTTTGAGGCACTAAGAAGGACAAGACATCAGCTTGAAAAGAGGCCCTATTAGAGCAACATCAATTCTGCTGAAATTGAATAACAACAATCATCACATTTATTAGGAAGCTTGAATGAAAGAGTGGTGAACGCACTGATGCTTTATGAAAAGTTTATGGTAACAATCCCCAAAGAAATCAGCAGTTTACAAATGGGTAACTCACTTTAAGAAGGGACAAGAGAATGTTGGCAGTGCAGCCTGCAGCAGCACTACTCACAGAAATTTTTGAGGTAACAATTAAGTCTGTTCATGCCCTAATTGAAGAGGACAACTGATTAACAGCAGAAAAACACCCAACACCATACACTGCTCAACTGCTATTGCTTACACAATCCTGACTAAAAAATAAGAATTGAAACAAACGTTCAGCTCAATGGGCACTAAAGCTACTGCACCTACATCAGCCACAGATGAGAGCAGAGCTTTCAAAAGAAATTTTAAACAAATGGGATCAAGATCCTGAAACATTTCTTGGAAGAACTGTTAACAGGGATGAAATATGGTTTTATCAATATGATTCTGAAGCCCAAGTACAATCAAAGCAGTGGTTACCAAGAGGTGCAAGTGGTCCAGTCAAAGCAAAAGTGCACTGATTAAAAAAAAAAAAAGTGCACTGCTCAAGAGCAAAGGTCATGACAACAATTTTGGGGGATGTTCAAGGCATTCTGCTTATTAACTTTCCAGAGGACCAAATAGCAATGACATCTATTTCTTCAGACAGTGTTTTGAGAAAAGCTAGCCAAACTTTCAGTAGAAAATCACCCAGAAAAACTTCACCAGAGTCCTTTTTACCACAACATTCCTGCTCATTCCTCTCATTTAAAAACGGCAATTTGGGGGGCGTTTTTATGGGCAATCTATCTTATAGTTCTGATTTGGCTCCTTCTTTCTCCCTTTTGTTGGTTAATCGTAAAAAATCTTTTAAAGGTGCCCATTTTTCTTCCATTAATAATGTAAGAAAAGACTGCACTGACTCGGTTCTATCCCCAGGACCCTCAGTTCTTTAGGGTTACTAAATGGCTAGTATCATTGCTTACAAAAGTGCCTCAAACTTAAAGAGAACAAAGTGCCTGGTGCTTATGCTGAGATATATCTTTACTTTTTAATTAGGTTTTTCCATGAACTTTTTTGTAGTTCCCTTTGAGTTCACTGTTTTAAGAGAGCAGCACATTACTCATGGACAATGCATTGTTTGACTCACAGAAATAGCTTCAGTTCCACATTCAAAGGTTATCTTAGAGCAACAGTGTCTAGGGGGTTCACTCACAGTTTCTATTGGTCTGGTAAATCTGGCATTTTTGAGGAATTTGAGTTTTGTTCTACATTTTTCTTTCATTCTACCTGGGACCTTTTGGTCCTTGGTCAGATGGTTCACTATTAGTAACTGGGCACCATCTAGTTCTTCTGGTCTCAGGTGAGAAAAGGCTGTGGTTTGTATGGATTTGTGTGGGTAACTAGGACTATGGATTAGTTTCTTCTTTGGTCTTTTGATTTTCTTCATTCTCTTTTTGCTTCATATGAAGAAACCAGAAGTTATATCTTAGATGGTTACTTTCAAACTTTTGAGATCTCAGATACTACTCGTCAAACTAGGATGTAGAACATTATCTTTGTGAACTATGCTATGCTAACTGACTAAATTGTCTCCCACGACTATGGACCTAAACTTTTTGACTCTGTAAACCAATCCAGTTTGAGTTGCTGTATATGTCTAGAAATACTATGTTTCTGAATAGTTAGAGCTCACCAAAATGAAACAGGACCTAGATTTGTTCAAATTAAACTGGATTTTTTAACTGGTTAGAAAATTTTTTTCACATAAAGACATATTGCTGAGAAAATCAGAAGCATAAAGGCCCTGGCCCATTTTATGTTTATCTGATTGAACTGAAAATGGCCCAATTGTACTGCTCAGAATGAATTTTTATACCAACTGCAATTACCAAAAATAGAAAGAAGAAAAAAAAAAGTGAGTCCAACTACCCTGTGATTTCACCTCACATGATTTTAGACAAGGGCTCTATTATAGTTTGAACAAGCATCCAAATTCTAGGCAGTGATCCAAAAAAAATTATAAATATAGGAAACTTTACTAAACTATAAAACTTATTTTTCTTATATGCATTTTAAGTTTTGGAATTTCTACAATGCTTATTGAATCATATTATGTCATTTTGGCATTTACAGATACTTTTCAAGGCACAGAAGTATAACAGGAGGATTTGATTACTCAGAGCACCTAAATTTTAAATGACTTTACTTTACTTGATATTTCAAATCAGAGCAAGAACAAACAATAAGATTCTTGACAGTTTATGATCAGAATAAGAATCAAGTGTTGGATGTCAGAAGTAGTCTATTGCATAATACAAGTTATACACATGGCAAATGTACTACGGCAGGGCTGGAATGAGGGCAGGAAAGAACCATCTGAAAGGCAGTGTGTGGAGGGCAATGTGCTCAAAGGCAGGAAGGCCATCAGAGGCACCACGAGCAGAAAGTACACTAACTAAAATACAAGTGGAGGAACAGAATATAGGTAGGGAAGGTGATGAAAAGCATCCCAGCATCTTTACCTGTAGGAGAAGTTCTTGTAGCTGAGCTCGCTTCTGCTTTATCCGTTCTATCCTTCTCTGCTTCTCTATCTTTAAAACACAGGTTACAAAACAACATTAGCAGATCCAAGGTATAAAGTACAGCTTGCTGTTCAGGTTCCAATTCTGAGGAAGCACGGAATTTCCTTAGCGTAACTAGGCCGTTTTAATAACCAATATGCAAAAAGGCAAATCACACCTTTGGTGGGATAAGGAAGCAGGCAAGGCAGAAGAACTGTGTCAACTGTCACCAGTAATGACATTCATCCATGTAATGAATCCCTGATGTGCAGTGCCTGCTGCTGCTGCTCACTGGCATTCTAACCACAGTAAAAGCTACTATTTGGTGCACATTTACTCTACGTACCAGAAAGCAGCACTTAACGCACATTATCTTAATTCATCTTCACAAAAACCACAGAAGATAAGGACTATTGTTATCCATTTGACACGTTAAGAAAATAGAGGCTTAGAGGGGTTAAGCAACTGCTCAAATTCACACAGCTACTGAGTGACAGTGCCAGGATGTGAAACTAATCCATCTGGTTCCAGAGACCCTGTTATTGATGATTTCTCTATAGTACCCCTCCAAGAATGATGTCTTCTTTTAGGGTTTAACTAATTCTTAAACAAGCAGAGCTGCTAATACAGATATCCCACATATTCAACATGTAATTTTCACTTATACTAAGAAAGAGGCTGTGGGATGAACTTCATAGCCCTAAAACAATGCCATTTTCCTCGTCTTCCCTAGAAAACATACAATAGTCTGAATTTCCTTGCAGAGGTACTCCTCTTTGTCTCTTTAAGGCAGATTATCAATGACATCAAGTAAGACTTTTTCCTTGTTTATTCCACCAGATTAGTTTTAACTTGCGTCCCTTGTCCTCTCATCTGTGCTAGGTGTTTCCTTTCAATATTCCTCTAACTATCACCACACTTCACTGTAACATCTTTGTGGTCTTCTAAACTTGCAAAGCTCATGTAGGAATTTCCTCTTGCATCTGAAGCTCTGATAGGCCAAAAATGCACTGTTGTTGTTGTTGCTGTTAGGTGCCATGGAGTCAGCTCCAACTCAGTACAACACAAAAAAACACTACTAGGTCCTGTGGCATCCTTGCAATCATTGGTACACTTGCGCTCATTACTACCAGAAGCCTTATGAATCGTTCTCAGGCCTTACCTGCCTTTCACCCCACACATCCAAACCAGGCCAACTTATACTGATTCCACCTCTTACACACCTCTCCAACCTCACTGGCCTGCCTTATTCCAGGCCATCACCAGACCTCACTATTGTTGTTGTTGTTAAGTGCCGTTGAGTCGGTTCCGACCCATAGCGACCCTGTACAGGGTTTCCGAGGGTGTAAATCTTTACGGGAGTAGAAAGCCTCATCTTTCTCCCGCGGAGCGGCTGGTAGTTTCGAACTACTGACCTTAAGGTTCGCAGCCCAATTTGTAACCACTACGCTACCAGAGCTCCAGACCTCACTATAAGGGTTTTTTTCCCTCTCTAATCTCCCTTGGACCATTTCCCTCCCCATCTTCCTGTTTAACTTTTAACCTATTAGTAAAATGATTCTTTAAAACACATCCTATCCCTCCAGCCTCCTGCTTTATAATTCATCAACTGTTGTTGTTGATCAATAACTTTCCATTGATTGAAATCTGTCCCTTTTTCACTATGTGTGTACACTGGCCACACTCAGCTATGGACTCCTGCTTCTTGCCCATGCTCTCTCAGGCCTAGGCCTTCCCTACCCTCATCCACTTGGCAACTCACACCTCCTTCCTCATAACTGAGTTCAGGGGTTATTTCCTTGGAAAACTTCCTCCTTTACCTCCTTTTCCAGAGAATCAATGAATACTTTTTACACAGAGATGATTACATTTTTTTTTGCAACTTTTTTTACATTCTCCTCTCCCCAACTACAATGACAATTCCTTAGGCCCACAGATTGCAGTCGTCTTCAACTTTTGATCAGTGTCTGGTTTGTCCCCCAATCTACAAGCATAATAATACTAAATAAGTTCTGATGTATAGGAGGAAAAAGCAACTGGGAAAAAACATGAAAGCAACCTTAATTATCTTAAAATGCTCAGCTTTATCATCGCCATGATAAGAAAATTATCTCAAAACAATTTACAAATTTTATGTTAGGGCACATGCTTATATAGCTTTTTCTACAATGCTTAATTAAAGTTAACAGTAAAAAATTTTTATACATATCATCTCAAAATTCATGTATAATTAGCATTCTATCCACTGTGAGAGATGCAAACCCTATTGTCAATGATTGTGGAGTTAAAAGCTTCGACTAGCACAGTATTTACAAGAGTGTATACTCAATGTACAAAAACAAAATGGTGAACTCAATCCATTATTTAAAAATCTATACAGCTTTTCATCAAATACCATTTCTATTACATGAGTCAACAAATTTCTTTTTTGTAACTTGCTCAGAATTATGCTTGAGTAAAATAGAGACCTTCTCTTAAAGCCAGTGAAAACAAATCCTAAATGATATTCATTCATGCCAGGTTTCTAAGGAAATATTATATTTAGAAGACTAAGGATAAAACAGAAAAACCTCTATTCCTTTAAAAGTTCAAAAGGAATTCTTCCTACTTTTTGAATTGACATTAAAACCTCATCATTTTCCACAGCAAACAGACATGAAATTAACATAGGATAGATTACATGATCTATTTCCAAGGATGTTTTCTCTCTGAAGAACTGTAGAAGCAACTTCACTGTAAGTAGGACATTTTTTATAGTCTAAGCTTTTCTCAAGAATTATGGGTTCTTTAAATTATTCTGTGATTAAAAATATGAATTTATCATAACAAATTTCAAAATATTTCTAATTAGTAAAAACAGTTCATGAAAAGCTGATTTAAAATATTCTTAACATTTTTCATTTACCTTTTATGAACAGTCTCTTTACTTTCTTCATTTGTTTTACAAGAGAAAAGGTCACTGTTTTAATACTTGGAAACTGAGTATCCATTGTTTGGTGTGATATAATATTACTGATTTAATAATAATGTTAAAAATAAAAAGGCCTAGATTTTAGTTCTGGATTTTCTACTATCTGATCTAAAGCATAACTTTGGAAAAGTTATTTTACTTCACTGTCCCTCTGCTTCATCATTCAGAAAACAAACTGGTTATAGATTTAAAGCTCCTTCTATTTATAAAATTCCATATAGACTGTTTTAACAAATGACACAGTACACATGAACAAAGATTAGTTCATATCACATGGCTTCATTTCTAAATTTAAAAACCTCTGATGTAAAGTAACACCAACTGATATTTATCAGCAGAAGACTCGCTTACCTCCAGATTTTGACATTCCTGAGCAGAGTTTGTAGGCAGGCCAATCCACTTGATTTCTTTTTTTTCCTTTGAAATTATGTTCATTGCCATTAGCACATTTAAAGCATCATAAACTCTTCGCCTAATATTCTTCTGATCATAAGCCTGCTAAAAATTGTTTTTTATTGAGTCATAGATTTTAAGGGTTAAGATATTTGAATTAAATTTTCTTCTAAGTTTGTCAAATAGGCAAGATAATAACATGAGAAGGAACATACTCAAATTAAAAGAAAAATTAAATGGCAGTACTTTCTGTAAAGCATTACTACAGCCTCAAATATTAGAAATTCAAATACAGTGCCTACAAATGAATGAGTCTAGTGAAAAACAGAAACTGAAATATTTAACAATGAGTACATTGTTTCATTCTGCTGTGCATGGGGTCGCTATGAGTCGGTTCCGACTCGATGGCACCTGACAACAACAACAAAGGTTGTCTACTATATATCACCCAATCATATTTAATACAGCTATTACAAATATTTGTGAATAACAACATGAACATTTTTACGATAACATTTCTAATAAAGTGGGCAATAAACATAATCCCATGATTTCAAGTACATTAACATTCACTTAAAAAATGGCAATAATGGCTTTTTTCCTTAAGTGTTTGTTAATACTTTTATAATAAAAACATTTCTTACCAAGTTCTTCAAATTATAAAAAACTTCAGAGGGAAAATGAAATTAGAAGTGCCATGGGTTGCCAAAGGAACCAATAGATCAGTTTTGGAAGAAGCGCAGCCAGAGTGCTCCTTGGAGGCCAAGATGGCCAAACTTCGTGTCTCATACTTCAGACATATTGTCAGGAGGGACCAGTTACTGGAGAAGGATATCATGTTTGGTAAGGTGGAGGGTCAGAGAAAAAAAGAAAGACCCCCAGTGAGATGGATTAGCCAAGTGGCAGCATCAATGGACTCAAGTGTAGCAACAGTAGTGAGGTTGGCCCAGGATAGGGCAGTTGTTTCAGTCTACTGTACAAAGTCGCTATGAGTCGTGCCGACTCAATGGCACTTAACAACTGCAAAGTCGTTTGAAATGCAAGGTTGGTGGTTCAAGTTCACCAGCTGCTCCTTGAAAACTCTATACAGGGTTGCTATGGGTTGGAATCAACTCAACGGTACTTAACAACAACATATGCCCTAAGGAGCTCTGGTAATGTAGAAGTTACAAGTCGGGCTGCTAACCTCAAGGTCAGCAGTTCAAAACTACCAGCTATTCTGCAGGAAAAAGATGAGGCTTTCTGCTCCCACAAAGATTTACAGCCTCAGAAATCCTATGCAGGGTTGCTAGGAGTTGGAATTGACTCCACGGCATACCACAACCACCATACACCCTAAGGAACCCTGGTAGCAATAATCACAGACCGTTAAATACAGGAGATCAGTAGTTCAAAAACCCACTAGCTGCTCCACGGGAGAAAGATGAGACTTCCTGCTCCTATAAAGGCTTACAGCCTCAGAGACCCTATACAGAGTCACTGTGAGTCAGAATTGACTTGATGCAGTAAATTTGGTTTTGGTTTGCTATTTGGCCTGGTGGTGCAATGGGTAAATTGCTCTGTTAACCAAAAGATTGGAGGTTCAAAAAATGAGGCAGCCTGCTTCCATAAAGACTTATAGTCTTGGAAATATTAAAGAGCAGCTCTAAGGTCTGTGGTTCGAAACTACCAGGCGCTCCGCGGGAGAAAGATGAGGCTTTCTACACCCGTAAAGATTTACACCCTCGGAAACCCTGTACAGGGTCGCTATGGGTCGGAACCGACTCGATGGCACTTAACAACAACAACAACAACTACTCTGTCTTACAGGGTTGGTATGAGTTAGAATCAACACAATGGCAGTGGGTGAATTTGTGCTATATAAGGAGACCTGGTGCAGTGGTTAAGCACTTGGTTGCTAACCAAAAGGTCTGTGGTTCTAACCTACCAGTCACTCTGTAGGAGAAAGATTTGGCATTCTGCTTCTGTACATATTACAGCCTTGGATTCCCTATGGAGAGCCCTACTTTGTCCTATAAGGTTGCTGTAAGTTACAATCAACTAAAAGGCAATGGATTTGGTTTGGTTTATGTGTTACACACGACTCTATGAACTCACTACCATAGAGTCAATTCCAATCCGTAGTGACAGTATAAAGCAAAGAACAGCCCCAAAGTGTTTCCAAAAGTGTCAATCTTTATGGGAGTCAATAGCCCCACCTTTCTTCTGTCTGAACCACCAACCCTTCAGCTAGCAGCCCACCAGGGAACCTTAGCTTTCTGAGGTAGGCATTATTTTTATCCTCATTTTGTGACTAAGGAAATAAAGTACAAAGAGAATACTAGCAGCTAGATGTTTGATGTGTTTTAAATGGACATATTTTTCATTTGCAAAATCAGATAAAATAACTACTGCCTCTTGCACTTTCAATGGTACAAATGTGAATCAAATTATACCTCTGTGCTACAATAGACTGGCCTCCATCCATAGATGACTCTTGGCTGGCTCAATTTCCAATGGCTGTCATGGGGGTTTATCCATATTTCAACAGCCAAGTACTCCCCAGGGCAACTGAAGTTCTATGTTTAAATAAATTTGGACTACTAAAAGGCTACATAATTAAATTATATTATCAAACTTCTTCACTTGTGCTTCAAAAAGACATTACAAAACCCAGCCATATGAACTCTACTATTGCTCCCTAATTCTAGCAACAGAAAAATTAAATCATCTGAAACTTTTCTCCTATACAACTATAAAAATGTAAATTTTCACTTACATGCATACCTGTAAGGAATTTTCCAAGGGAATAAAAGTCAAAGATTACAGGACAGGGTAGGGGAAGGAATGACTGAAAAGGATATGAGAAAAATTTTTAGGGCAGTGGGATTGTTCCCTATCTTAATAGGGATTTGTGCTAGTTCCCTGAGACCAGAAGAACTAGATGGTGCCCAGCTACCATTACCAACTGCTCCGCAAGGGATCATATTATGTCCTGGATAGAATGGCATAATGTGTAATGAAGACATGGTAATAAAGTGCTAATATAACCACAGAATCTAAGTGGTGGGTACATGGATCATCACTGTAAAATTCTTTCAACTTAAAAACATTTATTAACAAAATGCTGAGAAAAATGAAGGTCCAGTTGACAGACAAAATGCTAAGCAGACACTAAAGCTTAGGCTACTACTACTAATAATAAGACTTGTAACTAAAAGTGCGGTGGCTTGGACCACCACAACTGCCTCACCAGAAGCTAGTGTCGTTGTTGTTGTTAAGTGTTGCTGAATTGGTTCCAACTGACAGCGTTTCCAAGGAATGACCTGTCAATTTGAACCACAATGCAGACTCTCAGCCCCACCTCGAAACTACAGAATCAGAATCTGTATTTTAACAAAATGTGCAGTATTTTTAAGCATAGAAAAGTTGAGAATCATGGCTCTAAGGCATTTGCAGATTTGGGTTACCTGAAGACTTGGCTTAACTGCTATGGAGATGTGGGAAAAGAATTTTGGATTGCATATGCTTGGGGAAAAAGGAGTTGGAATGGGATAGTTATACAGAGTTGTGATTCTCAAAGGGCAAATGCTAAGGAAGGTCAAAAAAAACCTCTCTCCATTTGGGCTCTAAGTGAAAATGGGCATAAGTAGAAACCAAAAGACTTCCTTCAGAATTTTTAAAAACCATTTTGCATTTAAATTTCCACTATCTTATACATTCCTGGGACAGAAGCCCTAGAGGTAACAATGAGTTAAGTATTAGGCTGCTATTCAAAAAGTCAGTGGTTCAAATCCACTAGCTGCTGTGTGAGAGAAAAATGAAGCAGTCTGCCTCTGTAACCATTTACAGCCTCAGAAACCCTAACTAGCAGTTGTACTCTATCCTATAAGATTGGTATGAGTCAGAATCTATTCAATAGCTGTGAATTCTATGTGCTCCTTCAGTCTGTAAGCCAAAATATTAACACAGTGAATGGACCCTGGTTGGCAGTCACCACCTACTAGCAGAAAAATAACATACAGTTCCTTCTGAGGGATATGCTTTCAACCTTAGCTTCCTAGGATTCCCACAGTTAAAATCCCACTGAACGTGAGGTCACAATCCCAAACTATAAAACAAAAATGAAGTTAAGTCACTATACCTAAGATTCATTAGGTGACACTCTACCATCATTGGAAAACCAAGACATTAGATAGTAAAATACAGACCACACAAAAAAATTATGTTAAAAATTTTAGAATCAATGATGGAATGGAAATCATGAGAAAGAAATAGGTAGAATTTAATAGACAAGGCAGATTTGGAGAAAGAACCAAATAGAACTTTCAGAAATAAAAAATTCTGAGAATGAGTTACATAGCAGCTTACACACAAATAAAGGAACTTAAATGAGCTGTAAGATTAAGCTGGTGTGGCACTGTGGGTTCATGTGCAGGACTGCAAGGTCAGTTTGAACTGAAAGGTCGGCAGTTCAAGTTCACCAGACATTCCTCGGAAACCCTACACAGGTTCACTATGAGTTGGAACCTATTTAACAGCACTCAACAACAAGATTAACCAGAAGAAATTACCCAGAATGTAACTGAGAGAAAATAAACAATATGAAAGAGCATTTAAGAAATAGAAATGATAAAATGAGAAGGATTTACCTCTTTATAATCAGAGTGTCAGAGTCCTGATGTGGTGCTATAAGATAAGCACTGGACTGCTAACTACCAGGATGGTGGTCCACACCCACAAAGTCACTATGAGTTGGAATCAACTTGATGGCACTTAACACAACAACAACAATCAGAGTTTCAGAAAGCTGGATTGGGATCTCATCTTTCACTTACCACATCTACCTCTTGAGAGGTCATCTTGCCTATAGTCTTGATTTCAAACTCGATCTCTACTCTGTGGTCAATACACACAGCTAATGTCACTGCCCTATTCAAATTCCTCAATGGTCCAGACCACATTTAATAAAAACACAAAAGATTCAATTCCTTTACAAATTTACTTTATAAACGGGTCTTTGCTTATCCCCTGGCTTTACCCTCATCAATCCTCACTCTACCAACATTGACCAGACCCTAACTCTTAAAACATACCAGGATTTCTCACACCTTTGTCTACACAATTTCTTTTTCTTGCTGTCTGGAAAAATCAAAGTCATGCACCTCGCAGAACTAAGGTGTTCTTTGCCACATGTTTGTACTGTACAAGTAGTCTCGACTTATGATGGAGTTTTGTTCCAATGGCTCTGTTGAAAGTTGGTTCCAAGTCCAATACCTCTCCCACACAATGTTCATAACCTGCTATGTGGCAGGGTTTTGAACAGTAAATCCTAACAATGAACTAATTGAGGACAACACCAGCAAACTATACACTGCAACACTGTATGTAGTACATATTACCAACAATTGTTGTTGTCAAGTGTCATCAAGTCGGTTCCAACTCACAGTGGCCCTGTACAGGGTTTCCTAGGAACATCTGGTGAGTTTGAACCACCGACCTTGCAGTTCAAACCGATGTTATGGTCGAGTGCTTATCCTATAGCACCACACACCAAGTGTATAAAAACAGCCACAAAAGCAGATGGTCATTAAGTATGAGTGGTGAACAACTTGTACTTCCCAGTTGCTTACTATATGCAATTGTGTTTAAAAACATGTTTGTCTACAAGATGGAAGATTATTGTGGTAGGAAACATTAAAAATTGCTTATCTTTACTGCATAATCATTATTTATACAGAAGGCCCACAATATATTAATAGTTTTATATAATGTAGGTAATTTATATGCATTATCTCATCTAATCCTCACAACAACCTGTGAGGTAGATAGTAGTATTAAACCCAACCATCAATATGAAGACGGACACTCAGAGGTTAAGTAATTTATCTAAAGTCACATAGCTAGCAAGTAACAGAGCTGAGATTTAAATCCAGATCTGTAGGACTCCACATTCTCTATTTTTATTATATGCGTCTTCTTTATATGAATGTAATAATGACAAGATGGAAAACGCCACATTTTTATAAGAAAAATTATAATGGTTGATGAAATATCACTCTTCAGATTAGGTTCTCAAGTTGTTGCTGTTGTTAAGTGCCATAGAGTTAGTTCTGATTCATTAACGACCCTGTTTATGGTTTCCAAGGAGTGGCTGGTGAGCTTGAACCATGGATCTTGCAGTTCAAACCGACCTTGCCCAGAGCATTAACCTGCAGCACCACACCAGGACTCCAGGTTCTCAAGACGTTGTTGTTAAGCACCGACGAGTCTATAGGATTTCCAAGGCTGTAAGTCTTTATGGGAGCAAAAAGCCTCATTTTTCTCCTGCAGAACCGCTGGTAGTTTCAAACTGCTGACCTTGAGATTAGCAGCCCAATTTGTAACCACTGCATACTACACCTTTAAAGAAGGGTGAACTTGAAGACCATTTCAAATCTACTCAATCACTGAAACTGAATTAAGCCACCTTTAGCTGCTAATGGTCTTGATCATCTACATTCTTTCTGATAGAAGACACCATACCCTAAATCTTGAATTATCTGCACATCAATTATTGGCAAAAGGCAGTAAGACAACATGATTGTAAAACATGGAAGATAATAGACAACAGAAACAGAATCTCAGAACACTCAAATAATGCAGTAAATCACACACAAACTTCAGCTATACTTACTATGTCCAAAGATATAAAAACAAAGCTGTGAATTTTAACAAAGGATTTGAAAAACCAAAAGGAAATGATAGAATTTAGAACTGTAAAATATAACTAAATTTAAGAATTCAGCAACTGGCTTTAACAATGAACTGAGATAGAAATTAGAAAAAAAAAAATCCAGAATAAAGCAGAGACACAAGATGAAAATATTGGGTGGAAAGCTTAAACATCTATGAATAAGAAAACTAACAATGCTACAAGCATAGCATGATCACATTTCTGTTAAAAAAAAAAAAATTAAAAAAAAAAAAATGTTATCTTGGGTATGCTTAAAGTAGGAGCTCTGGTAACGTAGTGAATTGCAAGCTGAGTTGCTAACTGCAAGGACAGCAATTTCAAATCTACCAGTCGCTCTGAGAGAGAAAAGATGAGCCTTTCTGGTCCCATACAGATTGACAGCCTCAGAAACAATGTACAGAGTCACTGTGAGTCAGAACTGACTCCCAGGCACATAACCACCACCATTACCATAAGTCGGAACCAACTCCACAACCACCACCACCACCACCATCATGCATAAAGAAGTTCTAGAATGATATTCCAGAAACTGGTAAGAGTGATTACTGCTTTAGAAGAAGAATATTGTGGTCTATTGTGGAAAGGAGACCATTTTCATTACATACTCTTTTGTATATATGCATTTTTAATAAATATATACATGTATTATGCTTTCAATTAAAATGGAATTTTGTTAACCCAGATATTGAAAAAAATACTAAAAGATAAAGAAATGTATCCAAAATTGATTAGAAAACTGACAAATATAAAAGGTATATATATATAAAATCTATAAAAAGCATGATTCTTTAGTTGTATGCCAATGATCTGATTCTGACTCATAGTAACCCTATAAGGCACAGTATTACGCTCCATGTGGTTTCCTCGACTTAGATGTTTATGAAAAATAAATTGTTTATCTTTATATTTAAATAGTAAAAGAATCCTTTCCAAAACAAAACAAAACTCAAGGATAAAAATCCCCATCAGACAGTATGAAAATCTCAGCTATGAAGTTGAGGATTCCCTAAATCATCTGATTCCTCAAATCTATCATACAAATGACCCAAAAAATAAACTGCTGAGTGGTGGGCTGGCAACGTCTTGCGTATGGAGTCCCCAGCTGATCTCCTCCCTCCATGCCTTCCACGGATGGCGGCTGTTTATGCTGGACGTGTGGCCAGAGACGGGTAAGGATCATGTGGAACCTCAGCAACCTAAGACAGAGCCACTGCCATGCTGCAATGAGTTTCGATGACAGGTAAGACTGAGGAATTCGCACTGACCGCCTAAGACAGGCAGCGTCCCTTAAACAAACAATAAATAAGGGGGAATCTGATACAGACCGTGCAGACCCGGTCAGGAGGTCAAGACCCTGTGGGCCCAAGCGTTGTTGACCGTCCAAACCATAGGCTCTGAGGATCAGACTTTAGCCACCCAGTAGACATAGCAAACTGTCCCTCATCTGATTATTCAGTAATGCTTGTTAGTAATCTCATACATGAGCCCTGGATATCCACAGACAAATGTAAAAACCTTCCCTAAAAGCCGAGACTGTAAATTCCAAAAAGGCAAGTTCCCCGCCACCCCCCCCCCCCAAAAAAAAAAAAAAAAAAAAGCTAAAGAGGATAGAGAGAAACACTGTTAACTGATGATATATGGAGGGGATAATAATCAATGTAATGAAACAAGCTATATGAATGGTTGAATGTGAAGCTGATGATGTGCCCTGTAAACTTTCACTCAATCCAAAATAAAAACATTTAATAAATAAAAAATAATAATAAAATAAACTGTTGAATCACTCCATAATCAATGTCAAGCTCATGAACTACCTACCGAATCAGTTGCCAAATGGTTATTTGAATTGGTGAACTCTGATACCAGCTCATCAGCTACTTCATTATATGATGTTGTTCCTTTCCGCTGAACTTTCTCACACACTTTCATAGAGAAATGTCTCAAGCCTTTTCCATTTTTATCTCCTTTTTTGCTTCGTTTACTAGAAGAGAAAAAGAAAAAGTCTTTACACTCTATTATGCTTATTAAAGATTTCTTTTACAAGACTATAATGTAAGAAGACTAATTTAATTTACGGCTTAGGTGATAAAATTTTAAATTGAATTAGAGATAAAGAATTGTTTTTAGTTTTCAGACATGTTGAAAGAGCACTGTCCAATATGGTAGCCATTACTCACTCACATGTGGCAATTGAGAACTTGAAGTGTGGGAATGTGAACTGACATTTTCTATGCATCTAAAATATACACTGAATTTCAAAGACTTAGTATGAGAAAACTCTTAATATCTCATTAATATTGTTATATAAATCACATGTCACAACATTAATATTTTTGATGTAATGTTATTATCGAGTTGGTTCCGACTTGAAGCAACCTGTGTAGGGTTTCCAAGGTTGTAACTATTTGTCGGAACAGAAAACAATCTTTCTGCCAAGGAGCAACTGGTAGATTCAAACTACTGACACTGCAGTTTGCAGGCCAACTTGTTTACCAGGGCTCCTTTTTAGATGTAATAGATTAAACAAAAATATTGCTAAAATTAAATTCCTGTTATTTATTTAATATGGCTTTAAGAAAATTACATTATGTAGGTTGGATTTCATTATTAATGGGCAGCAATGATGGAGAATTTGACATTCCTACTAGTAGCGTAGTGGTTACAAATCGGGCTGCTAACCTCAGGGTCAGCAGTTCAAAATTACCAGCCATTCTGCGAAAGAAAAGACGAGGCTTTCTGCTCCCATAAACATTTAAAGCCTCGGAAACCCTATACTAGGGTCACTATGAGTTGGAACTAACTCCATGGCACAAAACCATCACCACCATTCAAATGGATTTATTTATTCAATAGAATATTTGAAAGCATATAAGGAGCTCTGGTAGCGTAGTGGTTAAGAATTGGGCTGCTAACCTCAAGGTTCCGCGGGAGAAAGATGAGGCATTCTGTTCCTGTAAAGATTTACAGCCTCGGAAACCCAGTGCAGGGTCACTATTAGTCGGAACCAACTCCACAGTACTTAACAACAACAACAACACATTTATGGTTTCTAGTTTATTCAGAGGTGTGCAACTATCACTGCATTCTCATTTCTTTACCCTAAAAAGAAGCCTTCTGTGGAGTCCATCTTTAGGAAAAAATTATATATAGGGTATGAGGGGGCATAAAATAATATGGTCTCCACAACTCTTATAGGTCCTATCTGCCAGGCTTAATTCATCTTCAGGCCAATTGTGTAAATCTACATCATCTGCCATCCTCTGAAGATCAGAGAATAAGGCTTTGATCAATGTTCCTATGAGTGCATACAGAGTATGAACCCATAGCCCAAGAAAGATGAGTAAGCTTATTAAGGTAGGAAAATGGGACTTAGAACAAACTGAAAACAAATCAACAAAACTGAAATTACTGTCAACAACCCCATTGACCACACAACTATCCATCTACAAAGTACTTTCCTTTTGAGACAACAATGGAATCCTTGAGTGGATGAATTTCAGAAAGGTAAAACTGCCAAATTTTGCATGAACGTGCACATGTGTAAAGTGCAAGGTGAGGGTTGATACTGTGAAAGTTGTGAAGGAGTGTATGGCTGCAAAAACTCAAGAGCCCTACCAGCAATAACAGCAAAGATCAAAAAAGTTGAGGATAATAAATGCTGGCGAGGATGTGGTGAGACTGGGACACTCCTGCATTCCTGGTGGGACTGCAAAATAGTCCAACCTCTCTGGAAAGCAATATGGCGCTTCCTCAGAAGGTTAAAAATAGAAATACCATTCGATCCAGCAATTCCGCTACTTGGTATTTACCCACAAGAAAAACGAGACACAACACGGGAAGATATATGCACTCCGATGTTCATAGCTGCACTATTTACAATAGCAAAAAGATGGAGACAGCCAAAGTGCCCATCAACTGAAGAATGGATAAACAAACTGTGGTACATACACAATGGAGTACTATGCTACACTGAAAAATAACAAGGAAGCTACATGCCACTTCCTAACATGGATGAACCTTAAGAACATTAATTATGTTGAGTGAAATTAGTCAATCGCAAAAGGAAAAATACTGCATAGGACCACTACTGTAAAAGACTAAGAAAAAGAACCCATACTATTCCACTAAAGTGGATGATTAACTGGATGCTAGGGCGTAGGGATGAGGTTAAGGACGGGAGGGGAAGGTAGAGCACAGGACGGGGTAGCTTGGGTGTTGGGGAGGGGGTCAATATACAAGTAGGGAGAGGGGAATGGAGGAACAAAGCAGATGGGAGAACAGACAGGTAGGAATGAGCTAAGTGGGACAGAGGTAATAAATGATGTAGGCACAGCCTTGGAACAACAGGGCTCTGGGATACAGAGACTGGGACATGGTTGTAATGGGGAAAGGGGGGGAATAATGTTGAGATGCTTGGCTGACTCTTGAACCTTGGTTTTCCATGCATTATATTATAAATCAGTCACGGGAGAGTAGAGGGAGGAATAACCAGAAATACCACCATAGAAAGCTTGTAAGTCCGTCTTCTGCCTGGATGGAACTGACTGGAATACCTAAAAAGGTGTTACAATCTGTCCAGTATAGGGATGGGCAACTGGAACATTGGCTACCCAAAATGGGGGGAGGGATACAAAGGTAAGAAGTGACTGGCTTACAAGCTTTCAAAAGGGAACCTGGATCGACAGGGCGGGGAGGAGGGTGGAGTCTCAAGTGGGTAATACCCAACCTGTCTAGGAAGGACTGATGAAAAGAAATGCGGATGGGTCTCTTGTGATGCAGGGGTGAAAAATTGTTATCAGGACAGATTGTGAGGACTGGAAAGGTAAAGGTGGGTATTTTATAGCAAGGAGGGATGTGATTAACCTTTCAGTCTAGGAATGAAGGCCCCTGGAATCATCACTGGAGAAGAGCAGAGATCAGGACCCCACCCAGAAAACCAGTGAGGCCTGAGATGGAAACAGAGAAGATGACATGAAGAGATGGAGTGGCTGAGGACTTGAGATCCAGGGAGGGAAGGAAGCTGTGTGCTAAGGACCATGGGGGGAGGGGGGGCCTGCAGGGTATAACCTTTGGTTGGGTGATGATGCATGGATGGGATGGTAACTATGGCAATGAAAAGATATATGATAGAATGAGTGTAAAACTAATGTTCTCCCATGTAAACTATCATACAATAAAAGGGGGAAAAAACCCAAACAACTCAAGAGCCCTTGGTGTCAGAGCTTATAACTAAGATAAATATACTGATATCAAGAAAGACATAATGAAATAGTGATAAACTACTAAGAAGTAAAAGAGCATGTGTTCGTAGGGGAAGATATATGTCTGATGTAAATTTTTCCTTAGAGTGTTCATGCTGAGATCTTAATCCTGAAGAAAAGAAGGATCAGAGATCTCTAGATAGAGACTTTCCTTTTTAAATAATTGGCTCAATTATTACTAGTAGTAATTTGGAGAGGATGAAGAGAAACATAAATAAAAAGTTTCCATGGCAACTATAGTCAGGTGAAATAGTTTAGAACATTGGAACAGGGTCACTATGACAGCACTTAGCAACAACAACAATGTCTGATGATTTCATTCACTCTCCAAAGAGCCTGAATCCCTGCTGACCCATTCAGGGGGGCCCAATGTTCTTCAGCTCATTCACTATTTGGGATACTCAAGTTTGTTTTAAGAGTGTACCTGGAATTTGTGAGCCAGAGAGTGGTATCTCTGTATCTGTCCTCTGTTTAGAGTATGTACTGTGATTTTCTAACATCTATTCCCTGGCAACCAATATTCTGCTGTCGGTATTTTTGGATTTGTCTGTTCTTCAAAGTCAACATTTCTACTTGAGATTTTTATACCAGTGTTTCTGTACTGTTTTCTTCTCAGTGACCTGTCCCATCTAATATTGTTGTTTATGTTATCATAGAACCTGAATGTGATCAAGCCTCCAGCTCTAACTGATCATTTACAGGAAATGCAGAGGACAGAAAAACCATGTTCAACTACACCACAGGGATGCCAATTAGCAGAATCTCCAACATTCCATTTAGGACACATAATTCAATTTCTTCAGTTAATGCATTGTGAGGAGAGAAAGGAGGTAGGGTAGCTAAAGAAACAGAGGGAAGGAAGGAGTGCAACCTACAGATCACGAAGCACTTCAATTTATTCAAATTTTAATTCAAACAAGCTGTAAATACACACATAGACACACACACACACACATAAAATAGTTCTTGGGAGCTGCTGCAGCAAAAAAAGCAGCAGCAGAGTTTACAAATCCTCCAAAGTCAACATAAATTCAGAATAACTCACAAGCTGCTCTTCGGAAACCCTCTACAGGGTTGCTATGAGTCAGAAACGACTCAACAGCCCTTAACAACAACACAGAGTAACTAGATAGCAAAACCAAAAAACCCACTGGTAACATTTACAACAAAACTGGATGGTGAGGCATTCTCACAAACTGCACAATACCAGCCTTCACAGTCTTCATGGCAGTGTCTATGTGAGTACTAGATCAAAGAAAAGGATAAACCCAAATAGCCACCATGAGTTTATACTAGGAAGCACGACAGGCCAATGTGAGAGTAGCAGTTGAAATGGAAAGCTTTATCCTCTAATATTGGCTGAAGGAGTCATGGTGGTACACAGGGTAAAGTGCTTTTTAAATTAGTGGTCAACCTGCGATGGCTCTGCTGGAGAACAATGTGGCAGTGCATTTCCCTAAAAGATGTATAGCTTTGGAAACCCTATGGAGCAGTCTACTGTGTCCGACAGGGTTGCTATGAGTCAGAACTGACTCAGCAGTAGTGGGTTTGGTTTGGTGTAACATTAAGTGAGTACCCCTCCCACACTGCCACCAACTCTATTCCAACTCATAGAAACCCAAAAAGACAGAGTATAACTGCTTTCTGGAGTTTCTGAGGCTTTAGGGAAACAGACTGCCCCATGTTTTCCCCATGGAACTGCTGATGAGTTCAAAGTGCCAACTTCTGGTTAGCAGTGCAATGCTTAACCCACTGTGCTACCAGGGATCCTTGCCTGAGTACCAGGGTCCATAATCATGTCTACAAAGGCTGGCCCAGTCTAACCCACATGTTCTCCAATTAACATTTACAAATACTGACAAATGACAAATATCAGAGGTAGTCAAAGAATAAGCAGATACAGCTACTCCTCGGAAACCATATACAGGGTTGCTATGGGTCGTAACCAACTCAATGGCACTTAACAACAGCAAAGGTACCTGAAGAAGCAAATCAATTAAGCAAAGTGAACGTTAAAAGACAAAAAAAAATTGCATCAAATAAATTACTACATATCGAAGAGCACACCATGTATCTGAGAGTATCTACCCCAAATAGCAAATATCCACAGCATTCTAGTAAACTTGTTGTTGTTAAGTGCTGCTGAGATGATTCCAACTCATAATGATGTTGTATAGGGTTTCTGAGGAGCAGCTAGTGAGCTTGAACTGCCAACCTTGCAGTTCAAACCAACTGGGCTTCAAATAAAAGGGCTGACAACAGTATAAAGAATTTCAGTAATATACTATGGCCAAAGAAAATAAAGTAATATATTTCAGAAATTGCCGGAAAGCATAAAGCAAGGAATTTCTGGGTAAGCTGTTGTAGGCAGACATGCTGAGCAGGTTCTCTGCAACACAAGGACACGGGAGGCCAAGTGAAATAGATACAGATGGTGAGTGATCCTCGAACACTCAGCTTCAGAGGATAGGACAGAAAGGTGGATTGAGTGCTGAGTGGAAAAGTAAAATTGAATAGGAAAGGCTCAAGACAAGAAAAATGACTGGGCCAGCAGCTAGCATGGAGGGGCGTGACCTTGAGGTCTTGCAGGCGACTGTTGATATAGCCGCCCCGAGGTGCAAGATGTAGCTGGGGGTTGAGACTAAAGGGGATGAGGTTCTCCCTTACTTCCAATGTCCTCCTGGTGGCTGAAGACATGGTTAAGTCCCCACCCCAGCCAGTCCAGTGGCACACCATCCTCCTCTGCTGGGAGGTCAAGTGCTGAGCAAACCACCCTAGTGTCTGGAAGTACAAGAACCCTTTCTGAACTACACTACACAAACAACAAAGAGAACTAACTGCACTCACACTTCCAGACTGTATTACATCCATCAAGAAGCAGGTGGTGAGTGCCTGAGAACACACCAACATACAACTATCAATTAAATAAAATACAAAGACACTACAATGTCTTGGAGACAACAGTTACGGTTTACATGAAGAACCAAGACATAGTGCCTAAAACCAGTGACCAAAATATAGTGTAAGAAAATATAGTAACAGTAATGGTGTTGGAACTACTTGATAAGGAATTTAAAAGAATGAGATTTAGGTGCCTAGGAGCCACAGGGAGGAAGTCACACATAAAATTACTTAAGTAGTGCAAGTTAGGTAACAAACTTAAGTGTTGTGTTGCTAAGTGTCTTCAAGTCAATTCTGACTCATAACGACCTTGTGCGGGTTTCCGGGGAGCAGATGGTAGGTTTGAATCACTGCCCATGTGGTTCACAGCCCAGCACTTATCCTACAGCACCACAACATAAGTCCTACAAACAAAATTCTCAGCAGAGTGGTTACATACTTCATAAAAGCTAGGGATGAAGCATGCTTGTTATTTTTCATCTAATTTTGGGATCTTTTCAAAAGGAGTCATAGTAATGGGCCCTAGTGTGGCGCTGTAAAATAAGCACTGGTTGGTGGTTCAAACACACCAGTCACTCCTCAGAGATTCTGTACGAGGATGCTACGAGTTGAAACTGATTCAATGGCACATAGTAATTTTAATAAAAGACATTATTCTGTAGAGTCACTGGCGAGTCTGAATCATTGTTAATGTCAAGTGCCACTGAGTCAATTCCAACTCATAGTGACCCTGTCTATATAGGTTCCCAGGAGCAGCTGAACTGTCAACCTTGTGATTCAAACTGACCTCATGGTCCAGTGCATTATCCTGCAGCGCCACACTAGGATATATGCACTCAGAGATAGTTCTTGTGCAGGAATAAAAACTTCTTAATTGTTAAATGCTAATGACCATACTCTTGAAACATAGACATAACACTACATAATAAGACTGTTTGTAAAATTAGTTCAATGATAACAAACTTAAAGAAAATTAGAAACCTTTACTCAATTCACAATAAAAAGTTAAAAAAAATTGGAGTCAAACACCAAAATTGATAAACTAATATTTATTAACTTTATATTTTGAGTTTAAATAATTTCTCTCTGACCCAGAGTCTTTCACCTGAAAAATAGGAGATACAAATACCTATAACTCAGAAATTTCCTGCCAGATTAAATGATAGCAGCATGTGTAAAACAGATGCTACACAAGTAGGTGTTTTTTATTCCCCTTCATGAGTGGCCAGAATAAACTGAATTGCAAACAACAAATGAATGAGTAACATGACTAAACAGAACATTGAGACCTTATAAAAAGGCGTTACCCAAAGAGTAAAAACAAAACCTATAGACTGGGAAAAAGTCTTTGG
>NW_006408654.1:1975573-2005085 GCF_000296735.1 Chrysochloris asiatica
CTCCAAGAACTAGTCAAGCAGCCAACAAATGAAAATGTCACTAGTCATTAAACAAAACCCTAAAAAACCAAACCCATTTTGATACCAAGTCAATTTCAACTTAAAGTGACCCCTAAGAGACAGACTAGAACTGCCCCAAAGGGTTTTCCAAGGCTTTAAATCTTTATAGAAACAAAGGATCTCATCTGACTTCCTTAGAATGGCTGGTGAGTTCAAAGCACTGACCTTTTGGTTAGCAGTCCAATGTTTAATTCACGGCACCATCAGGGCTCCACATTAACTGTTGTTAGTGCCAATGAGTTGGTTCTGACTCATAGCAGCCCTATACACAACAGAACTACAACAGTCTGGTCTTGGGCCATCCTCCCCATTGTTGCTGCCACTGTGTCAATCCATCCATCTCCTTGGGGGTCCTTTCTCTTTTTTCACTGACTATCCACTTTATCAAGCATGATGTCCTTCTCCAGTGACTGGTCCTGCCTGATAACATGTCTAAAGTATGAGAAACAAAGTCTCACCATCCTGGTTTCTAAGGCACATTCTGGCTGTACTTCTAATTCAGATCTGTTTCTTCTTCTGGCAGTCCATGGTACTTTTAATATTCTTCTTTAACACCATAATTCAAATGCATTAATTCTTCTAAGATCTTCCTTATTCACTGTCCAATTTTCAATGCAAATGAGGCTATTGAAAATACCGTGGCTTATGTTTTCCTGAAACTGGTACCTTTGCTCGTCAACAGTTTGAAGAGGGGTCTTGTGCATCAGATTTGCCAAATGCAACATGTTGTTTGATTTCTTGACTGATGCTTCGATGAGTATTGATTGTGGATCCAAGCAACATGGAGTCTTTTAACAACTTCAATCTTTTCTGCATTTATCATGATGTTATTTGTCCCGTTGTGAGAATTTATATTTTCTTTATATTGAGGTACAATCCGTATTAAAGGCTGTGATCTTTGATTTTCATTAGTATTTTAAGTCCCTTTCACCTCTAGCAAGTTAAGGTTGTATCATCTGCATATCGCAGGTAGTTAAAGGGTCTTCCTCCAAACCTGATGTTAACGTTCTTCATATAATCCAGCTTCTTAGATTATGTGCTCAACATAAAGACTGTATGGTGAAAGGATACATCCCTGGTGCACATCATTCCTGATTTTAAACCATTCAGTGTTCCCTTGCTCTGTTTGCACACTCCTTATGAGCACAATTAAATGTTCAGAAACACATTCTTCACAATGATCCATATAATCCAAAGCATTTGCGTAGTCAATAAAGCACAGGTAAACATCTGATATCCTCTGCTTTCAGCCAAAATCCATCTGGCATCAGTAATGACACCCTAGTTTCATGTCCTCTTCTGAATCTGGCTTCAATTTCTGACAGTTCACTGTAAATGTACCATTGCAGCCATTTGAAATTCCAGCAAAAAGTTATCCACATGTGATACTGACATTGTTCAAGGACTTCCACATTTCATTGAGTCATCTTTGAAGTAGGCATAAATGTAGATCTCTTCCAATCACTTGCCCAGGAAGCTACCTTCCAAATTTCTTGTTATACATGAGTGAGTGCCTCCTGTGCTACATTACTTTGTTGAAAGATTCCAATTTGTATTTCTTCAATTCCTAGAACCTTGTTTTTCACCAATACCTTCAGCAAAACTTGGTCTTCTTTCCTTCAGTACCTTATGTTCTTGTTCATATGTTACCTCTTGAAATGGTTGAACATCAACTATTTCTTTTTGATACAGTGCACTTAGTCCATTTCTTCCATTTTATTTTGATGCTTCCTGCATCACTCAAGATTTTGTTCATAGAATCTTACACTATAATATTGCAAATCTAGGCATAAATTTTTTCTTCAGTTCTTTCCATTTGAGCAATGCTGAGCATGTTCTTCCTTTTTTTGGTTTTTCTAACTCCAGATATTTGCACATTTCATTATAGTACTTTCAAGCTACTCTATGAAATTTTATGTTCAGCTCTTTGACTTCATTTTTTTCCCAGATGCATTAGCATCTTTATGCTGTAGAATAAGTTTCAAAATCTCTGACATTCCTTCTGATCTTTTCTTCCTGTCTTTTAAATGATGTTTTGCTTCCCTTCCTGTATGATGTTCTTGATGTCATCCCACAGGTCTTTTGGTTTTCAGTCATTAGAGTCTATTGCATCAACTATGTTCTTGAGATGGTCTCTACATTCAGAATGAATAAATAGTGATATATTCATACAAATGAGTGGATATCCAGAAAACTAATGTTAAGTCAGGCACAAAAGAGCACATACTATATGTTTTTAATTATACAGAGATGCTAAAGCAACTGAAAGAAATGACGAGTCAAAGAACTTAATAGAAAATTTCAGAGGGGAGCTCGAGAACAAAGCCAAGTATTATAATGAAATGTGCTATTAGGAATCGTGCTTCTATGAATTTTCTTGTGTAAGTTTTGATGAATATGCTTGCATTTATGTTGACTTTTGTTATTGTTTTTTAAGTTCTACATGCCTGTCTATTATTCAAGATTAAAAAAAGGGGAACAATTGCCTGGGGACAAGGTTCATAGGGGATGGGAGAGAGGGCGGAATGGAAATAGGAACCACAGGGAAGAAGTGGGGTAACTTATTACATAGAGGAGGTTGTGAAACATAGTACATGATTTGTTGTAGGTAAAACTGATGATATGCTCTAAGAACCTTCACTTAATTCACATAAGATGTTTTAAAAGAAAGAATATGCCTAAAATTCTAGAATAGTAATACAGTGTTCTAGGTCTAAGTTTTAATACAAGTATTTTATTTAAATAAGGCATCTCTAATAAGTAGTTTAAAAAATTTCCATTAAAGATGTCATGAACAAAGGTAAATATTGTTAACTGAAATAAATATTTGATTCAGCCAGAATGCTTAGATCAGCAAAGAAAATCTTGCTTATGAAATCTAAATTTGAAACTGGTCAAACAAATCACTTACTATATGTGAAAAAAATTTTAAATAGATACTTTACTTTGATTTAAAGGTTTTGTTTTCTTTTACCCATAAGTGTAATTGATTGAATTATCACCTCTAAAAAAATATGTGCTACAAATTCTAATTTCTACACCTATGGTTACCATTCCATTTGGAAATGGGTTGTCCTTGTTATATATTTACTACAGAATATGGCTGGAGTCGATCTCTTATGAGATAAAAATGAGATTAACTAGCAAGTACTGGGTAAAAGAGATGTCGTATTGAGTCCTGGTGTGGCACTTACTTTGGGTTAATGCACTGAACTGCAAGGTTGGTTTGAACTGCAAGGTCAGCGGTTCAAACTCACCTGCTGCTCCTTGGAAACCCTACCGAGGATTGGTTATGAGTCGGAACTGGACTCGATGGCACGAAGGCACTTAACATGGAACTCTCCAAGGAATAGGGAACAAGCTGAAGAGACAAGGACTTGCCCTAGAGCCAAAAGAGCGGTAAAGCCTTCTCTAAGAGTTTGTTCCCAGAATTCAGACTTCTAATTTCCTAAACTGGGAGAAAAGCAATTTGTTTAAGCCATCCACTTGTGGTATTTCTGGTTATAGCAGCACTGGTGTTGTTGAGTACTGTCAAGTTTGTTCTAACTTAATAACCCTGCATAGGGTTTCTGAGACTTAAGTCATCGCAGAAGCAAAAAAAAGTTTCCTTTTTCTCCCACAGAGCAGCTGATGGGCTCAAACCACCGACTTTGTAGTTTGCAGCCCTGTGTTTATTCTATGGAGCTACTGCACTCCCTATAGCAGCAGCACTAGATAACTAAAATAACAAGCCTAAAGCAACCTGGCCTAAACCAATTTTGTCTGCAGTTTTGCTCATTTGTTTTTTACCCAAAACGTCTTAGAGCAATCAATAACAAACCCTATTACCTTGTGAAAAAGACTGTACTTCTTTCATTTTGATTTCAAGATGCCTCATAGCTACAAATTTTCAGGCGTTAATTGTAAATGCTAATAACTCAATTAAGTACTTTGTCACCATGGAAACTTGTATTCATTAAGCAAAAAATATATAACTTGTGTTTAAACTTCTGTCAAATCTCCACTCCCTGGGTGCATTTTTCTTCTTACAAGAGAATGCCGCTCTAAATTGTTTAATAAATCATAAAGCAATAAAACCGTGTTCTTTTAACTAATTCTAATGGTTCCTTTTATTTTTAACATCTGTGTAGCTATAGAGCCCTGGTGTGGTGCTATAGATTAATGCGCTGGACTACAAGGTTGGTTTGAAATGCAAGGTCAGTGGTTCAAGCTCACCAGCCACTACTCAGAAACCTATGCAGGGTCGCTGAGTCGGAACAGACTCAATGGCACTTATCATATAGCTGTAAGAATGTGGCTAGAATATATATATATATATATATATATTTTAAAAGGCCCATTCCTATAGATCCTTACTATCTCCCTCCCTGTGGCCACTTTAAGGCTCATACTACTTACAAGCTAATGATATCACCACTTGGAGAACAATACAGTTTTTCAAACTTTCTATGTTAAAAACAAAACTTTACTGATAATCTGCCCAGCAAACCTTCACTCCATTCACAATAAAAAATTAAATGTAGTGAGTAGCATTACTTACTACCCAATTGTTCATGCAACAACAAAAACCCTCAAAGCCACCCTTGATTTCCTCCTTTTGTTCGTTCAATTTATCAGTAAATCAGGTGTATCTATTTTTCCCTCATATCTTCTGCCAAGTCACTACCCCCTAAATGTTGTTTTGTGAAGTGCTGTATAAGGTTTCCCAGATGTGGCTAGTAAGTTTGAGCTGCCGACCTTGTGGTTATGCATTAACCCACCCTGCTATGCTCTTGTCTTCTTAGACTACATTATCCACAGAGCAGGCGGTATAAATTCGATCATGTCACTCCCTCCTGAGAACAAAAACCTGTCATAGCCTACAAAGCCCTTCACAATCTGACTCTTGCCTGCCTCTTCAACATCTCTTTCTTATCAGTCTTTACCTTTACCATTCTCTCCAGTCCACTATGCTACTCTGAACACAAGGTTAACTCTTCTCTTAGGAGCTGTGCATTTGCCATCCACTCTGCTGGAATGCTTCCCCCACTCCAGCCCTGACTATTCACCTGTCTGGCATTCTTTAATCTCAACTCAAATGCCACCTCCTGAGAGTCATTCTCTGAGATCAACAACACCCTTCCAAATATTCTCTAGGTATCATCCTTTCATTGTCTTGCATAGTAGCACCTATCACAATAGCAAATTATGTGCATATTATTCTTCCCAACAAATAAGCTGCTCAAGAGCAAAGACCAACTTTGTTTATTACTATCTCTAGTACTTAGAACATACAAACACTTAGCAGGCATTCAAAATGTATTTGAATGAAGGACTTCACAAACATCACTGCAACAGTATACAAATACTAATCATAATGATTCTGATTATCAATAGCTATTATTAAGTACCATCTAGTAGGTTCTGACTCAGTGACCCTCTATAGCATTTCCAAGGAGCAGGTGGTGGGTTTGAGCTGCCAACCTTGTTATTAGGTGCCATCAAGTTGGTACCAACTCATAGTGACTTTATGTACAGCAGAATGAAACACTGCCCGATTCTGGGCCAACCTCACTTTTGTTGCCATGCTTAAGCCCACTGATGCTGCCACTTGGCCAATCCATCTCGCTGGGGGTCTTCTTTTTCTCTGACCCTCCACCTTACCAAACATGACATCCTTCTCCTTTGAGGGGTCCCTCCTGATAGTATGTTCAAAGTATGTGAAACGAAGTTTGGCCATCTTGGTCTCCAAGGAGCACTCTGGCTGTACTTCTTCCAACACAGATCTGTTTGTTCTTTTGGAAGCCCATGGCATTTTCAATATTCTCCAACACTGTAACTCAAATGCAACAAGTCTTCTACAGTCTTCTTTATTCAATGTCCAGTTTTCACATGCATATGAGGTTATTGAAAAAACAATGGCTTGGGTCAGGTGCACCTTAGTCCACAAGCTGACATCTTAGTTCTTCAATACTTTAAATCATCTTGAGCAGATTTGCCTAATGCAATATGTCATTTGATTTCTTAACTGCTGCTTCAGTAAGTGTTGATAGTTGATGCAAGCAAGAAGAATGAAGTCCTTGACAACTTCAATCTTTTCTCCATTGATAAGAATGTTGTTTATTGGTAAAGTAGTGAGGATTTTTGTTTTCTTTACATTGAGATGTAATCCATACCGAAGGCTGTGGTCTTTGATCTTCATCAGTAAGTATTTTAAGTCCTCTTCACTTTCAGCAAGCAAGGTGGTATCATCTACATATTGCAGGTTGTTAATGAGTCTTCCTTCAATCTTGATGCATCATTTTTCTTCATATAACCCAGCTTCTTAGATTATTTGCTCAGCATACAGTGTTGAATAAGTATGGTGAAAGAATACAACCTTGTTGCACACCTTTCTTAATTTTAAAACATACAGTGTTCCCATGTTCTGTTCAAACTGCTTCTTGGTCCTGGCACAGATTCTTCATGAACACAATTGTGTTCTGGAATACTCATACTTTGCAATGTTGTCCATAGCTTGTCATGATCCACAAAATCGAAAGCCTTTGCGCGTAATCAATAAAGCACAGGTAAACATCTTTCTGGTATTCTTTGCTTTCAGCCAAGATCTATTAGCCATCAGCAATGATATCCCTCATTCCACATCCTGTTCTGAATCCAGCTTGAACCTCTGAAAGTTCTCTGTTAATGAATGTATGCTTGCAGCCATTTCTGTATTACCTTTAGTAAAACTTTACTCGCATGGGATATCAAAGATACTGAGTTCTAACTATATTTCGGTAAGAGAGAAAAAAAAGATATGAAGCTTAAATAAATGAGCATAAGGGAAGAACAAAGCACCACTGTGCTAAATCTTATCATTTAGAACAGAAATAAAAACAGACACAAATAACAGTATTTGTGGTTTAGTAGGAAAAGGACACATCACAGAGAAGTTATATTAGAAAATAAATCACAATAATATAAAGCACAGGAGTCCTGGTATGGATAAGCTCTGGATTGCTAACCCCATTGTGATCTTTAGATTCCCTGAAAGAGAGACAGTAACTTGTTTCCTGCACTGCTCACAGGAGGACAAATAAAGATTCCTACTGAGGTTCTAGTTCATCTATGTACAGGTTTGTTACCAATAAAACGTGTCAACATGGCTCTGCCATCAGTGGACGGCTGCAACACGTTCTCTCAATAATACACTTGTCTTAGTCTCATTAGGGTGCCTTCGAAAAAATAAAAAAAGAAGCCCAGTGGCTCTGCTGGTCAGTAAAATTCTAGGCAGAGAGGTCAGCTCAGAAGGTTATGGAAACTTTATTAACATTCCAAAGGAGTAATCATGAGAGATTTTCTCAAAGGACAATCTTGAGGGCTTATTATGGAGTTTTTACAAAATTGAAAACTGGGAAGGGGGAGTACAAATTATTCAAGGGTTACAGGGTTCACATGGGTGACAGGCCTAGGCGATATACAACAAGAGAAAGGTTGGCAGAGGAAAGATGAAGTTATGGGGAGACAGGAGGAATACAAGAGTAAAAGGAAACAGAGGTTAAATACTATTAATGGTGGTACATCATGGATAGGATTGCAATCATTGTAATGAAGCAGAGTATAGGGATTTATTGAATGTAAAATGGATTGTCTGCTCTGTAAACCTTCACTCAATTCACAATAAGAAGTTTAGGAAAAAAGATTACAGACAAGAAAAAAGCCTCTCTGTAAGTGTGCTTGAGTCCCACTGTGTTTAGTGCGCTGGACTGTAAAGTCGCTTCCAGTTCATCAGATGCTCCTTGGAAATCCTATGGTCACTATGGGATGGAGCTGACTGGACAGCACTTTAACAAATAAGTATGCTTACTATCAAGAAAGAAAAAAAAAAGTTATTCTGACCTTTTAATTGTCAGCTTGGTTGTTGCAGTTAAATGCTGTTGAGTCAGTTCCGACTCATAGCGGCCCTGTATAGGATTTCTGAGGAGTGGCTAGCGGGGCTGAACTGCTGACTTTGTGGTTCAAACCTACAGTCCAGTGCTTATCCTACAATGCTACACCAGGGCTAGCTAGGCATTATAAATTAATAGAAAAAAAAAACTACATTGTTTAGATTATTGTATTTACCACTTTTATGCCAACCAGTGCATGAAAATTTCAGAGTATATGCATGTATGCCAATGTAGTTAATACATACTTCACTTAGCTCTTCATAGTATTTATATATTATGGATGCTTAATAATATGGATGCTTAATAAAAGTCATGTTAATAATTTTAGGTTATTTACAATCCATTCCATAGACTCCTTGCTAAAATGTTTAATCTTTCTTATATATATTTCCCAAATTGTCCAAACTTTCTTGGAAATATATATAAAGCCAATAAAAATTCCGTTTAATCTTTAGCTAAGAAAAGCATAATGTGTTAAGTGCCACTGAGTCAGTTCCAACTCAAAGCACCCCTGTATAGGGTTTTCAAAGAGCAGCTGATAAATTTGAGCCACCAACCTTGCGAAAGCATAATTAGTAACATAAATTTTCTGATCTCTATAAAAGGTCTTATTTATTCAAAACCCAGATAACAATTTTGTGTTTGAAGTAACCAAGGTGCCCTTTATAATTTATCTAGTTTCTACTAAGACTAAATAAAAAGAAAATCATGAAAAAATTTGAAATATGCATTGGAGAGAAAACGGTCAAGAAAGTTACACCAAGGAATTCTTTCCCGTTATGACAGTGCATCTTCTTCGAGGTTAACAAGGGCTGTTTGATTGAGAATTTATTTAGAACATCTTACCCCACCCACCCGACAACCCTAATCGTGTCCCATTCAGACTTTTTAGTTCCCAAACTCAAAGAACATTGGGAAGGAACATGGTTTCAGTTCCTCAAAGATGCCAAATATGTATGTCATAGTGCAAGCAAATGCAATAGTACAGAATTTGCGGGAGAAGGTTAGAGAGATGGAAACAACACCTTCATAAGTTTACAGACCTAGATGGAGGACTTGTTGAGAAATAATAGCTTCAAATTTTGTAACAGAAGTTTCTATGATTTTGCAGCAATACTACCTGGTGTGGCACTGCAGGTTAACACACTAGACTGCAAATTCAGTTTGAACTGCAAGGCCGGCAGCTCAAACTCATCAGATGCTCCTTGGAAATCCTGTACAGGGTCATATGGGTCGGAACTTACTAGATGGCACTTAACTGATGAACTTCTCATATTCTGGTGGCAAATTGGTGCCACCAATCCTATCGAACATAGAGTTCCATTTTAACAGAAGCCTTGAACATTAGTAAGTTTATCCCAAAGAACTTGAACTGCTGCTATTTCCAAGGATAAACATAAAAGACACCAGTGACTTTATCAATCAACTTTCTAAAAGACACCAGTGACTTTAACAATCAACTTTCTACCCCTGTGGTTCTATTTTCAGTCGAGCAAAAGATAGAAGTCTACAGAGGGAACAAAAACATCAGTGAAGTATGCACACCATAGATGGTCAACCATGTGAGATCAAAAGGGCAGCAGTGACTTAAGCACAAAATTTAAAAAGGTTGAGAAAGAATGATGGAATGCAAACAGGAACCATAGGGAGGAAGTGGGATAAGTGCTGTTTCATTGAGGGGCTTGCAGTCACTGAGAAGATATCGAGTATACGATTTCTTAAATGTAAAACTGATAAATCTCTATTCAACTTCACTAAATTCACAATAAAAAGCTTAAAAAAGAAACAGACTTTCTAATGAGAAAAAAGAATAGCTTGTTATATATTTCTGTATGTCACATCCGTTTATTAAGGAGCTCTTGTATCGTAGTGGTTACATGTAGGGCCGCTAACCTCAAGGTTAGCATTTCAAAACTACCAGCTGTTTCACGGGAGAAAGATGATGTTTTCTGCTCCCGTCAAGATTTATAGCCTCGGAAACACTACACAGGGTTGCTGTAAGTCAGAACCGACTCCACAGCATATAACCACCACCACACCATTATCAGTTTATTAGCATGATTTTATCTGTCCCAAACAAATTACACAGCTCAGACCAAAGAAGCAAGAACGAAGTCTATCAAAGGACTAACACAGTGCTAGTGACAACACGAGGAAACAGTCAGCCTCGATCCCATGCAGGGACGGCACTCAAGACTATTCTAACATAATTGGCCATCTAGTTTCTCAGCACACCACAAGTTAGAAAACATGGAAAGCAGAAAACTACTGTGTTGACAAATGATCTAACAAGAGGAAGGAGTCTTATAAAAAAAGAAGACTCATAAAATCGTACAATCAAAAATAAATTTAAAAAGCAGAACTGGCAAGGTTTTATTTAGACTAGGGACAATCTAAGACTTCAACTGCCTCTGATATATCATATTTTAACACAGTGCATCATTAATATGGCTCCTACTGTGGTTTATAAAGAATAAATTCTTTAACAATTTATGTTAAAATAAATTATCCTTAAGTTGATTGTTTTTAACCTTGAATTTTCTGACTTGGAAGGCATTTGTATTTTAGTTAACAAGACCAAAGGTGATTCTGATGAACATCTAGAATTGAGAATCACAATACTGATATTCTATTTTTAAAAATCTCATAACTTTATTGTTTCATGACCCAATTATTTTCCACTTTGAAATTTTTTGTTGATCCTGTGTTCTGTAGTCTTTGTATGGTGCTGTAGGATAAGCACTGGATTGCTATCTGAAAAGTCAGTGGTTCAAACCCACTAGCCACTCCTTGGAAAGTCTATACAGGATCACTAAGACTCGATGGCAGTTAACAGACACATGTGCTCTCATTAGTGGAAGGCAAGCTGAATTTAGCATTTCTGAAATTGTGTTACGAAATGTGATTTTAATTATGTGGAACACAGATGGACTCTGAGGATAGGATTATATGGGGCATACTAGTTACTCTGAACTCTAGGAGTGAAACTACACAAAACATATATGTCCTTTTGGACTCAGCACTACTTTCTAGATCCTTTGACGTGTGCATACAATCTTGTTGTTCAGTGCCGTCGAGTTGGTTCCTACTCAACAGCGACCCTGTATATAGGGTTTCCGAGGATCAGCTGGTGGATCGAACTGCTGATCTTATGGTTCATATCAACCTTGCAGTCCAGTGTTTATCCTATAGCCACACACCGAATTCTGCATACAATCTAGGGTGCCTGAAAATGCGGTATTCGTGAAACATGGATTTACCAAGAGGAAGGCACTTCCCAAGATCATACAGGAACTTGAAAACAGGCTTACAAAGCTTATCCTCAGTTAAAGGAAAAAAAAAAAGGAAAGGTTTTGCAAAATTAGACCTCCAGGACCAGTCACTTGCAGCACACACCCATTTCTTCAGGTTTAAACAGTTATTCAGGTCCCCTTCTTGATGGCTTCATTCACTGCCAGTGCTGTCCAATAAACTCCAGAGGACAGAAATGTAGATGGCTCACGAAAGGCTAGAATATAGTCTGGGCACCAAATTCCCTCCACACACTAGAATCGCCCAAACAAAATACTTACTTACACTTACACTCACCTTTCTGAAAAATCAGAGTCTATAAATTCTCTAGCCCGTTTTCTATCACTAAAAAGAAAAAAGATAGCATAAAAGAACACATATAAACACAACTTTCTTTCATGAATAATTTATTATAAATTCTCTAATTCCACATTGAACACATCCAAACACAAAACCCAACAATTGTAAGTGACATATAAAATAAAGGAAAAACATAATTCCATCTTGGGGCCAAGAACTCACAACACAATACTGTCATAGGTAGAACTGAGCTCCATGAATCTTCAGAGAGGAAAACACTGCAGATTTACAAAGCAGAAGACAGAAAGTTTGTGTTCACTCTGACAGGAGTGATTACAAAAGCTCAGGACAATCTGGCCACTCCCAATATAAAGCACAGCCCAGATGAAAAATATCCACACTCTGGTCACCTCTGGGTCAACGCTGCTGGTATAGGCTTAGTTCTCACATCATAGTCTTTCAAGGTTGTGCTGAAATATATCTGCTATATGTACATGAGAATTTTTATGACAACTGAATAAAAACCACGCACGGTATTATAGGTAATCCTGTGTTTCACTGTATATGATAGTGAAAAAGTACATATATGTATCAAACTCTCCTGTCTCTTGTGTGTGTGTATTTGGTCTAAAACACTTTGACAGGACTACTTTATTTGTTCTTTCATTCATTCACTTAATAACCTTTAGCAAGGACATTCCTACTTAACCAACATTCATTGTCTGTTGCTAGAACTCACACATTCAGTCAATGACAGATCTCCAGGGGAATATGCTTTTTTTTCTCCCCTCCCTTCTACGGGAGGATAAAGCAGTAAAATTATAAGACAATAAGAAAGGCTGAGTAAGAGTACTTTATAGGTAAAGATGGAAAAATGCTATATTATGTTACTAAAAATTACAAATTAAGTATCTAAGAACTGACTTTAATTATCCAGTGTTTAAAAGAATCAAGGGAAAGCAATGAGAGTTTTAATATATTTGGCCTCTTTTTTTCACTAGTCCTTTTTGTGGTGCCTAAGGAAGTAAGAATTTATAGGGAAAATTCTGATTATAGTAACAACAGGTTTCTTATGTGTATTAAGATACTATAAAAATAGTTTTTACATCTCTAAAGCAGCTAAATGTTATAATCATAGCAAACGGCCCTATTTCAGAATTGAAAAAGGTCAGGATACTCAGTTATAAGTTATTGTACTGTTAGTCAGTTGCAAATGGATGCTCCAGAGATGACTCATATCTAAAATGCAATGCAAAATAAAACAGATGATTTTATAGAGACATTTCGTTTTTAAGAACTAGACTAACCAGAAGTCCCTGGTG
The DNA here is from genome assembly GCF_000296735.1 of Chrysochloris asiatica. NCBI lineage: Eukaryota > Metazoa > Chordata > Mammalia > Afrosoricida > Chrysochloridae > Chrysochloris > Chrysochloris asiatica. The sequence goes on from NW_006408654.1 coordinate 1,988,457, forward strand.
GTGCAAAAAAAAAAAAAAAAAAAAAAATCAATACACTTAGCTGCTAACTAAGAAGTTAGAGCTTCAAATCCACTCAGAGGAGCCTCGGAAGAAAAGCCTGGAAGTCTACTTCTAAAAACTTGCCACTGAACCCTTATAGTTCTACTCTTGACACAGGTTGCCATAATCAGAGAGGAATTGGTGGCGTCTATTTATCTTTAAGACAAATAAAAATAGAAGACAAAATGGTAAGAAACAAAGATCAGAACTTTTCTTTTGTAATAGTGAAAGTCACAACATTCTTACCCTGGGACCCAACCAGTAGCTTCTGCTATGTGTGTCTGAGTAACCATTGCTGGTGCCGGGGTATACGGACTCCCAATCAGAACACTTCCCGAGCTGGGTAGTCTCTGTGGTGTGCTTATAATCTGTAATGGGAAGAATAAACAAAAGTATGTTCCTGGATATTACAGAAAGGCTAAAGGCAGAAAATAATGTTGATCATTACCATGCACACAAGGAGGAAGGCTTGCTGCTTAAAATGTACTTACTATCCATCATGTGAAGTACAAGCTATACTTGCATTCTAGGACCTTGGATGTCACACTGTAATGCGGACATCTAAGTGACATCATACTGCAGGTTTCAGCAAGTAGAGAGCAATTTGAAAGGATTAAGCTGGCAATTGGCAATGCTTTAAAAACCAAGAATAAAAAGCTTTCTTTGAAATTACAGAATCTAAAGGCAGTAGATCATGACTTAACTAGAACAAGTGAAACGGGGTAACAGTTTCCCAACCCCTGTATATATAGCATGCATCTCAATCTTCCCATTTGCATTTGAGAAGCTCAGCAATAACCTCTGAATTATAAAACCCAGTCCTACTTAAAGTCCAATCAATATTTAGTTATTTATTTAAATATTTAAGAACTTCAGTTAGCTTCTGTTATTGTTTGGCATTATGGCAATTTGGGCATGAGTGAATGTTTTGACCTACAAATATTTAGGAAATTTTTAAATAATGCCACAGCTAATAAAGCATTCAGAAACTTGCCTCAGGAGAAAACATGATTGCTAGACAATGTGTTTGTACTTCCCATCAAATTCTGCCTGGCATTTTCAGTATGTTTGTACCTCCACCCCCAAAGCCCCTACTTCAGTGCAAGATATTTAAGGATAGAGAACATGCCTTACTGAATTATCCATCTGCAAAGCCTAACACAGTATTGTTAGTGTTGTTAATGCCTTCTAGTCAACACAGAGACCCTGTGTAAGGTTTCTGAGGAGTGGCTAGTGAGCTTGAACCACTGACCCTGTGGTTCAAACCAACCTTGTAGACCAGTGCATTAACCCACATAGTATTAGGAAACATCCATACAAAAGGCATGATAAATATTTACTGAACTCAGACAGAAGACCCTACTTTTAAAATAATGAAATGAAGTAGTTTCTTTGTTTACTATATGCTAAAGGGATATAAAATTGAGTTGGAAAATATAATACAAGGAGTAGAGTTCTCAATAATCACTACAACACACAACCAATCATTCTCTTGTTATGCTGATCTTGGGTACAGACAGATTAAGAAACAAAAATTTTGTCGGTCTACTCTATTCTAGAACAGGATTCTCCAAAAAGCAATCTGAAGATTTCTAACTTAACCCTCAAAACACACTGCACTGCCTGTACAATATTATTAGGAATTCTTTTATTATATTTGCTTGTTATTAATAGCCTATAAGACTCATAATTTTTTTCCTGACTTATCAAGTTAAAAAAAAAAAAAAAAAGAAAGCACAAGGAGGTGAAACAAACTACAAAAAATTTGGCTATGTTTATTGAGAACGACTGAAAATGAACTGCTATGTTCTAATTGCAAGGTGGGCAATTCAAACTCAGCAGCTGCACCTTGGAAACCCTACACAAGGGTCGATATGAGTTGGAACCAACTTGATGGCATTTAATAATAACAGTGTCAGCTTATTTTGTTTCTCAACACCAGAATTATTAGTTGATACTGCTTACTGCTCTGCAAGTTATTATCTCTAGCAACACAATGAATCTTTCTTCTAACACAGGGTCCAATACATTGTTGTTGCTGTTAAGTGCCGTCGAGTCAATCCTGACCCATAGCAACCCTGTTAGGTTTTCCGAGGAGCAGCTGGTGAACTGACATGCAGTTCAAAGTGACTCTGCAGTCCAGGGCATTAACCCACGGTGCCACACCAGGACTCCCAAATACATAGTAGGCCCTTAATAAACATTTCCTGAATGACAGATTGGAAGGATGATAGAATTGAATTAGCCCTGGTGTGGCGTTCTAAGATAAGCACTGGACTGCTTACCCCAAGGATGACATTCATTTTAAACCCAGCAGCCACTCCTAGGAAAACCTGTACTGGGTCTCTATGAGTTGGAACCAACTCAATGGCATACTAACAAGAACAAACAACAAGACCTGAATTGAAAGAACAAGTCAGAAGTACAATGAGCCGGAAGAGATGAAACCAAAATCAAATTGATGAATTTGATCAACCAGAGAGTTTAGAAAATTTGTTTACACAGGTAATTATTTTTTTGAATCTTAATTTTGAAATCCCCAACTAAAACTAGAGGTGAAAACATATTTCTAATACTCAGTTGATCTGAGCAGTTACTTTGCATTTCAGAATCTCCTCAAAAGGGAAAGGCATTTAAATTGCACTGAAATCATATGGATTCTCTGACAATAGCCAACAGTTAGGTTCTTAGTATCTTAGAGCAATTGAACCTCATTCTGGAGATTTTCCTATCTCTCCATCAAAATGCCTTATGTACTACTGCCATCTAGAGTAATAAAAGCCAAAAGCATATGTATTCTGAGGGGAAAAATAATCTACATAACTATATAAAGTTCAAAATTTAAATATATCCTTTGACATTTTATTTTAAGAAACAATTTTGACATGTTTCATTTTAAGAAACAAAAGGGGGCTTCAAAAAATTTGTGGGGAAATGTAATTAAAATATAAGGGAATTTTTCCAAAGACTCAAATACTTTTCAACCTTTGAAATACAATAGTAATGACACAAAGTAGAATTACAATCCAGTATAGAAGTCCTGGTGTGGCGCTGTGGGCTAATGCATCAGACTGCAAAGTCATTTGAACTGCAAGGTCAGTGGTTCAAGCTCACCAGGGTTGCTAGGGGCCAGAATCGACTTGACAGCACTTAACAACAACAAATAGGCTAGAAGTTCATCTATTGACTCAGATGCTAAAAGAGGAATTTTTAACTTTCTTTTAAATCTCTGAGAATCTAAAAGCAGAAACAACCAACTATTCACTCGTTTCTCCAGTGGGAAAATACAAACCCTTGAAAACCTTATTAGGTCCAAAAACTACAGATTTACACAAAGGAGTTTAAAAAAGTTTGGGGAACTTTGTTCATTCCATATTCTGGTTATTAATGTTTTCAGCTATTTCTCCTCATTTAGAGTTGTGCCGCATCAGCAAATGAAGGTCCACAAAGATTTGCTCCATTCACGTATTATGATCAACTCTACTTCGAGGAGGTAAGCTTTTCCCCTGTTACATTTTGAGTGTTTTCTAACCTGAGTAGCTTGTCTTCAGGCACTGTATCTGACAATGTTCTGCTGCTATTAATGATATTTTAACCTTTGGCACTATATCTGACAATGTTGTTGCTATTCAGTTTTCAGTGGAAAAACATTAAAAATTAGTTTGCCTCTCAAAAAAAAAAATTGTTTGTGGAAAAATTCCTCTTTTAATTCTTTTTCCACAAATTTTTGGAAGCCTCCTCATACTTAAGGTTTGTTGTTGTTGTTGTTAAGTGCCATCGAGTCGGTTCCGACCCATAGCGACCCTGTACAGGGTTTCCGAGGGTGTAAATCTTTACGGGAGTAGAAAGCCTCATCGTTCTCCCGCGGAGCAGCTGGTAGTTTCGAACCGCTGACCTTAAGGTTCGCAGCCCAATTCGTAACCACTACGCTACCAGAGCTCCTTAAGGTTTAGCCAGGTTTTAATGGCTGCCATTGCCAGGAAATTAATTACAACTTACAGCAACCATATAGGGAATAGAATCACCTCAAAGGGACTCCAAGGCTGTAATTTTTATGGAAGCAGACTGTCATCTCTCTCTCCTACCAAGTGGTTGGTGAGTTCAAACGGCCAACCTCAAGGTTCATAGATGAGCACTTAACTGTGTCACCAGGGCTCCTTCTAATGCCTATAGTCTGCTCTGTCACAAACAGTCAAGAGCTGGGCTACTAACCAAAAGATTAGCAGTTCAAACTTAGCAAGTGGTTCTGAAGGAGAATGGAACAACCTGGCAATCTGCTTCTCTTAAACTGCAGACAAGTAAATCCTATGAGACCATTCTATTCTGTTCATAGATGTAGCTATGAGTTGAAATGAACTTAACGGAGCTTAACAACAGTGCCCTAGAGTTCTTGTTTGTCTTGAGCAAACTACGTTGTGTTTCTGGGTTGCAGTCTTCCTGTCTAAAACTTGAAGGGAGGTGACTACATGCAAGAATCCTGCTAAGTCTGAAAAGTTGAACCTTGCCACTATGGGCATCTGCCATTTCTAACCATCTTGACTTGTCCCTATTCCCTCAAAAGTTTGGTTCTGTGGCTGGTCAAAGAAGTAACTCCAAATGTGTGAGTACCCTACTTTTGGGCATAACCATCCATCCCAAACACACATGACCTTTTGTCCTGCCTGGCATTGCCTGAAAGACACATTTTAGCATTATTCAAAGGTCTACTGGTAATATTGAGTCCTGGGTATGGCACTGTTGGCTAATGCGTCAGATTGCAAAGTCGTTTGAACTGCAAGATCGGTGGTTCCAGCTCACCAGCTGCTCCTCGGAAACCCTACACAGGGTCACTATGGGTCGGAATCGACTCGACGGAACTTAACAATAACTGGTAATATACAGTTGACAATGAAAGGGAGTTTTAGATGACCAGCTTCTTGACTCTATTTCTATATCTCCAAAAATGACAGCATTCTGATAACATTGTCAGAGTTTCTGTGCTGCATATGTGAAAATCATCTTTGTTGAGTACTTCCATCTGCTACACTAAATAGGGCCAGTGGATCTGACTAAAGTACAAAATCCTGGTAAATAGCTATAAGAAAAGGGAAAATACCCCAGAATACAAGTTAGTGCTAGATTAGTTTCTACAATCACAGAATACAATTTGAGATCTGCCCTTCCTTGTGATCTTTTGAAATTTCTAGCTACCATTATAGGACTGACTTTGAAGAGACATGTGAAGCTTAAAGAGCAGCTAGAGAAAAATACTGTAAGAAGCAAAACAAATGGATAAGGTTCTTTTTGAGAATCCTCTAATCAAACAAACAAAAATAATGTAGCTATTTGGAAGAAGAATTTGAGGATGAAGTGAGGGTAGGGGGCAATCTTCAAAAAAGAAAAGGAGAATCTAGAAATGGTACCACTTGGGGTCCTACAGTAATTAGAGATCAAAAAGAAAATTCTGATTCCTGCTCCAAAAACTTAGAACTGTAAAAAGCACTTCAGAAGGTGCACCTGTTGGTCTCTTTCAGTTTGGAGCAATCAAGAGTAAATTAGATCAAGGATGTATGAAGACAATTAGTCCACTGGACTAATGGACCACACACACCTTAGCCTCAATGACTCTGAGACCAGGAGAACTAGATGGAGCCTGGCTACCACTATCAACCATTCTGAAAGAGATCACGTTAGAAGGTCCCAGTAGAGTGGAAGAAAAATGAGGAACAAAACTAAAAATCATAAAAAAAGACCAGTATTACTTGTCTGATAGACACAGGCCTCAGTTACCCTTCAAGCTTGGAACGGAACTCACTACTGTGGCTCCATTTTCATCCAAACAACTATTATGTTGTTAAGTCCCACTGAGTCAGTTCCAACTCATAGTGACCATGTATAGGGCTTCCAAGGAGTAGCTAGTGAGCTTGAACCACCTACCTTGTAGTTCAAATAGATCTCGCAATCCAGCACACTCATCCACAAAGCCACACCAGGACTCCATTCAAACAATAGACAAGTCTAAAAGGTGAACAATTAATTAACTAGAGAAGTACCACTACTCAGATCATCAACTATTTGAAATAAAAGGAGCAGCATCTGCATAAGGACAAAGTTCAGAAGTCAAGAAGGTGTAGGAAAGAAAGAGGAATGAAAATAGGAAGCACAGGAAGGAAGTGTTATAAGTGCTGTTACATTGTGGGGATTTCAATGACATGAAAAACAATGTACATGAACTACTGAATGAAACAATGATTTGTTATGGAAGCTTACACCCAATTCACAATAAACAGTTCAAATAGTAACAATAAAAACACCTTAGAACTAAGGAGACAAATTAAGGCCTAGGGCTGGCTAGTTTAAGGCCGAGCCCCAAATCTCCTCTCCTTTTGACTTGTTTTGCTGATTTTCAAATTTGCAATTAATTACTACTATTTTTAGAAATGGCTGTGTAACGGTTTACATGCATATTAGTTCAAACTGACAATTTCTTTCTAGATTAGTCCTTTGGGATGAAAAAAGTTACTTTTCCCAGAGAAATTCTGATTTGACCTCCAACAGCATCACAAAAATAGACAATACTCTTTCAAAGTAGAGGAATACTATAAGGACTAGATGAACCCTGGTGGCACAATGGGTTAAGTGTCAGGCTGTTACCTAGAAGGTCAATGGTACAAACCCACCATGGGAAAGATTAAGGGTGTCTGCTCCTGTAATGATTTATAGTCTTAGAAACCCTCTGGGGAGCAGTGCTTCTCTGTCCCATGAGGTCACTGTGAGTTGGATTCAACTCAAGGGCAGAAGGTTTGGTTTGATGAGGAAAGGAGCCCAGGTAGCACAATGGGTTATGAGCTGGGCTGCTAACTGCCAAGGTCAGTTGCTCTAATCTCTCAGGTACTCTGTATGGGAAAGATGAGGCTTTCTGCTCCTGAAAACATTTACAGCCTCGGAAGCCCAGTGTTCCTATGATTCACAACACAAAGCCACCACCACCAGACTCAATACTGGGTATGCTTTGTTTGATTTGGGCATGTATGTGGTCACATTTCAAAATACTGACTTAAAGTATCTCATTTCATTTGCATATTCGGTAGTGGCTACCAAAGCAAATGATTAGTAATTGTTTGAAAACAGACCCTGAGCTACCTCAAAATGGGAACATTTACATGAGTTTAAATCTCTATGAGGCTTGGAGCTAGATTATATTCTTGACACATTGACAGTAAATTGTGAAGATCTTTAGTTTGGATCCTGCAAATAATTAACAGTTTGGGGTCCTGGTTTGGCGCTGTAGGATAAGCTTTGAACTGTTAACTGCAAGTTCAGTGGTTCAAACCCACCAGTTACTCCTTGAAAACTCTTTACAGGGTTGCTATGAGTCAGAACTAACGCAATGGCACTTCACAACTGGCCAAAGAAAATGGCATTCTATGTTTAAAGTGTGCGTTGTTGTTGTTAAGTGCTGTCGAGTTGATTCCGACCCATAGCGACCCTGTATAGGGTTTCCGAGGAACAGCTGGTAAGCTTGAACCGCCTACCTTGCAGTTCAACAACTTGCAGTCTACCACATGAACCCACAGCGCCTTTTAAAACTCTCTAAGACCAGTATGTACATATGTATTTTTGTCTAAGTAACTTTGCATTTAACATATTCCACAGCACTAACATGCCTTCCCCAACCAAACCAAAAACAAAAGATCCTAGAACTCCTGGTATGGTACTGTAGGATCAGCATTGGGCTGCAAACCACAAGGTCAATAGTTCAAACCCACTAGCTGCTCCTTGAAAACCCGATACAGGGTTGCTATGGGTTGGAACTGACTCAACACTTAACATTACTTCATAGATGAGAAAATGAAAACAAAAAAGTTATTGCTTAAGTGTTTTAAGTACTTTTGCTAATGGTGTTGTTGTTAAGTGCCACAGATTTAGTTCTGACCCACAGTTACCCTGTAGAGGGTTTTTGAGGAGCAGCTGGCTTTACGGTTCAAACCAACTTTGCAGTCCAGCGCATTAACCTACAGCGCTACAGGACTCCCTAATGGTAGTTGAGACGATTCAAATTAGACACAGTTTTAGAGTGGCTCCTAATTTAAACAAGTAAGAAGCTAAGAAGCTTAGTGTTTGGGTGAATATGTAAATTAAGTTGTACAGATGTCTACATTTAATAGAAAGCCAAAGTAACACATTCCTCAAAAACTTCTGATCCATTCAAAAATGTCTTCCCATGTCAACTTTGCCATCACTCAGGCTGATTTCTACCACAACAGTCTCAGTGTCTTGATTTCTTCAACTCTGAGGGCCTTCTAGCTCTACGACAGTCATGTATTACCTGACTTGACGCAAAGTATTTTTCAGAACTGTTATTCTTGTAAATTCATATGGTCTCCAATCCTCCTCTCTTACCCATGTTCCTGTCTTCCCAACTTTCTTATTACCTTCTCATAGTGACCCTGCTCTTTTACCTCATTAGGATTTCTCTTTTCTTCTATTCTCCACTGTTGTTGTAAAGTACCATTGAGTCGGTTCTGACTCATAGAGGCCCTGAATAGGGTTTCCAAGGAGCAGCTGGTGAGTTTCAACCACCTATCTTGTGGTTCAAATGACCTTACAGTCCAGTGCTTTGTCCCACAGCACCACACCAGGACTCTATTAGCATGACCTAAATTATACCTTAACATCCTGATTTCTGATTTTCTGTTGCTCTCAGCAATTCATGCACAGAACATCTTAATCAAGGCACCTAACTTTCTACACAGTCCCAATGTATTGCTTGAATTTTTCCCCAAGAAGTCATTAAGTATAGTTCTTTGTTTTCTGGTCTTAGAATATACTGGTTTTGGAAAATAGTAGCACCTGTCTTGAATATCTGAATAAAATATTTAATCCAAGTTCATAGGTATGGCCCCACCAAATAGATTTTTTTTTTAATTGTAATACTATATCAGTAAAAGTTATTTCCCCATAAATAAGGTTTTCTGACAGTTCTATATATTTCTTTTGTTGTTGTTAGTTGCCACTAGCTCTGGCATAATTAGCACCTTGAAAAGACAGTTAAATATTTTCTCTCTTTCAATCATTATTTCTACTTCTACAAATAAAAATAAAAAATGTTGCTTTTCCCTCAAATGCTTTTTAACAAAAAGAATTTCAAACGACTATCACCATATATAAGAACTCTTGGGTCATACATTACATTTATATGAGAATTTATGATTGTACAGATTTTTAAAGAGAAAAAGGAGAGTATAAATACCAGATTTCAAATCAACCTAATTAAGTTAACCAAAAGCATAAAAGCCTCACATAGTTACTATCTTTAATGACTACCCAGAATCCAAAGATTCAAATACATGAAAGTTATACATTGAGGAGCCCAATGCATTTCCCTCCTCCAAGTCTTAACTATTAATAGATTCAGGTAAAAACAAAATTTTTAATAGAAGTGATAGGGATAACAGATTAATTGGAAAAGTAGACATAACATCTTTACTACAACTTAATGTAGTAAATTATTCTTTATTCTTGCCTAAGCAGTTTCAAAGGACTTCTGGTAGTACAGTGGTTATAAGTCAGGCTGTTAACCTCAAGGTAAGCCGTTCCAAACTACCAGCTATTACTCCAGAGAAAGTTGAGGCTTTCTGCTCCCGTAAAAATTTACAGCCTTAGAAACCCTAGGCAGGGTTGTTATGAGCCACAACTGACTCCTCGGCAAACCACCACCCAGCATAGTTTCAAACACTGAGATTTGATAAATTTCTTACCATTTGGGGTCCAACATTCACATTTATTGGTCCTAAGGTTTTTGGTATAATCTTTGTTGGTGAGTTGGTGCTGGAAGCTGGAAATGCAACAAATGAAATGTTACCTGAAATGATATCAAAACACTAAATTAGTGTCCTGCCTATCTACACATCCAAAGACATGACTCCATTTTGCTAAAAATAATTTACAATTATTCCAAGAAGCAAGTTCTAAAAAAATAACCTTATGGAAAAGTCATACTAATGACTGTCTGTTGTATTAATCCTATTGATAAGAAATCTATAAAAATAAACAGTTCCTATCTGACAATTAACTACTGGGCTTTCAAGTAGTATCTGATTTCAGAGGAAGAAAATATCTAAAGAACACCTAAGACAAGATCATAGCTTTTATCAACTAACTGAAATCAAGTTAGATCTATATTAGACATCATAGAACAATAAATGTATGGAGTCTAACATAATCCACAAAGACAATGTTCTACATCCTATTTTGGTGAGTAATGACTGGGATCTTAAAAGCTCATGAGCAACAATCTAGGGTCCAACTACTGGTCTCTCCCCACATGGAAAAATGAAAATTGAAGATGCTTGGAATCAATTAGTATAATGGATTAATGAAACACATCTGAATTGGCTACCACCGCCAATTGCTCTGTTGGGGTCACATTAGAAGGTCCCAGATAGAATGGAGACAATGTGGAACAGAAAACTCTAAAAACCTTGGCCACCCTTTAGGTCTGGAATGGAACTCACCCTCAAGGCCCAATTCTCAACCAAGTGGTAGATAGGTATATAGAGGGGGACAACAACACTAGTGAGGTATGCTGCTGCTCACCATGGAATGGTCATCCATTCAAGATCAAATTTACCTGGGAACACTTGTTTAATTTGGAATGTCATCAATCTGGCTTGTATAAAGTTACCTTGGAGCTTAACAGTTCACAGCTGTGGCTGTTCACTGTAATCACCTGGGGAACAATAAAACAAAAACCTCTGCTGTCTACCTTGGATCCCTGACTTCCTGATCTAACTGGTCTGGAGCATCAGATTGTTACAAGTTCTCCAGATGGTTGCAACGTGCATTCAAGAATGATTACCACTGGATATCCTGCCTCAAATACATTTTCTGAGCTCTGTTAACATAGTGGATTATAAACTGAGCTGTTAACCGTAAAATGAGAAGTTCAATCTACCAGTCCCGGGAGAACGATGAGGCTTTCTGCTCCCATAAAGATTCACAGCCTTGGAAATCCAGCAAATGCCTCCAAAGATTCCAGTTTACATTTCCCAAATGTCTCTCAAATTCCTCAACAAGACACAAAAACCCATTTGAAGATATTAACCTCTGCCTTTTTTACTTCATTTTCAGCTACTCCCCATAGTTACCTACTCTCCCAACCAGATTAAATATTTGCATTTCCAGAAAGAGGTCAGTTCAACTACCCCACTTAGGCATCTACCTCTCCTTCTAAGGGTAATGTCCTTCTCTGCTGGGTCAACTCCTACTGTGGTGGTTGTTATTAGGTGGCATCGAGTTGGTTCTAACTTGTAGCAACCCTACACACAATAGAATGAAACATGGATCAGTCTTGCTCCTTCCTCACAATTGTTATTTTTGAGCCCAGTGTTGCTGAAACCGTGTCAATCCATCTTGGTGAGGGTCTTCCTCTTTCACTGACCCTCATTTTACTAAGCCATGATGTCCTTCTCCAAGGACTGGTCCTTCCTGACAACATGTCCAAAGTATGAGAGACAAAGTCTCATCGTTCTCACTTTTAAGGAACATTCTGGCTATACTTCTTACAACACACATTTATTTGTTCTTCTGGTAGTCCATGGTACTTCAAGTACATCATTGAGCAGGAATCTCTTCCCCAGTCATGTTTTGGATGCCTGCCAATCTGAGGGGTTCATCTTCCAACACTCTATCAGACAGTGTTCAGTTGTTATTCATAACCTTTCAGAAGTAGCCCGCCTCTCCGTTGTTTTAGTCTGGAAATACTGCTGAAACTTATCCATCATGGATGCCCCTGCTGGTATTTAAAACAGCTTCCAGCATCACATCAACACACAAGTCACCACAGTACAACAAACTGACATACGAGTGGTAGTTAACTCCTACTAGTGCTTCAAAACAAACTCATGAACACACTTCATACCATTTACTGACTGACTGCCCTGCCTTGTGCTATGACTGGCCCCAGGAGATTCCTTCCCATACACATAACCATCGCATGAGTGCTTGTAACACAAGTGTGAAACAGATTATTAATAACTTCATCTTACACATGAAGACACTGAGACTGAGTAAGGAACAAGAATTGGTCCAAGGTTCTGTAACTACAGAGTATCACAGTTCTATCTCAAAGCTCATGTATGCTGTGTGTGTGCCTCCTCCCCAGAAGCTATCCTCAGACTGCAGTCTAGGTATTAGATGACCCTCTCCCAGATTTTCATAAGACTTATATGGTTTATTTGTAGTTCTCTACGGTAAGAGGGCTATGTCTCCCAGTTCTGTATCCTACAACCTAGGTTAGCTCCTGGCACAGAATATGTGCACAAAACTACAATTACTGTTTGACCAGCACAGTTAGAGCTATTATTATTTTATTTTTTGCCCTATATCCTGCAACACAACCGGAAGTGCATCTTTGTTATTTCAACAGGGATCATAACCATACTGAGTCTGAAATCAACTTACTAGGTCCTTTGTTTATTGTTTTTGAGACACTACTGACTCACCAATGTTATCAAGTAAAACTTCCCTCTGCTGTAAGAGTAACTGATTTTTTTCATGTAAGATGCAGGCCTTATCAATTGAAGTTAATGTCACAGTGCCCCTCACCCCACCCCCACCCCAGACAGTCCCCTGTTTAAGGATTCAGTTAGCTGGAGAATAATCAGTGATTTTAAGGAGCGTAGTGGTTACAAATCGGGCTGTTAACCACAAGGTTGGTCGTTCGAAACTACCAGCTGTTGCACAGGAGAAAGATGAGGCATTCTGCTCCCGTAAAGATTTACAGCCTCGGAAACCCCTGTGCAGGGTCACTATGAGTCAGAACCGACTCCATGGTACCTAACAACAAGGACATCATGTAAGTCATTGGTAGACCTGTGCCATGAACTCGATCCCAGGTAGGAAAGGGATGCACCACAAAGCCTCGTAAGGAAGAAAGCATTGTTAGTTTTTAAAATGATCTTAATGCTGCTGACAATTCTAGATAAACATATCTATGCCTACACCAGTATTAGAAGCACAAGTCAAAAATTTGTAAAATGAAATACTGAAGCAAAACATACACACGATAATTAAAGTTACGGAGCAGATTGGCCGTACTTTTAAACTTTAAGAGAGGAAAATAAGATCAGAAAACTTTGGTAAAAAAGTAAAATAAAATAAAACCTGATCTGTCATGCCAGTTAAAATACCATGAGAATTTAGAAGACCAATAAATTTAGTAAACGTACTAAAAGGGATCTAGAAGAGTAAACAGCAAAAAGACAACAAAGGTAACTTTGAAAGGGGGGAATAATGGGGAAGAGAGAAACTGAAGTTCACCAAGCTTCAGAAATACTATAAAGCTACAACAATTAAAATAATGTGGTCCGAAAAAAGGAGCACAGGAGAAAGATGAGGTTTTCTGCCCCCACAAAGACTTACGCCTCGGAAATCATGTGTCGGACCTGACTCAACGACACTTAACAGCAAAGCAAAGGAACATATACAATGATCAACAATGAACTCAGAAATGAAGATTTATATATGAAAATTTTATATACGTTAAAGGTAGCAATTCAAATTATTAGGAAAAGGGAGGATTCTTTAAGAAATTAGAGTTGGGACAAGACCCATTTGAATAAAACCTTAGATTTCAATTTCTCACTGCAAGAACACATCACCAACCATTCCTCCCACAACCCCAACTATTTCCCAGCTGGGTTCAATAATCTGTTGCAATGACCACATAGAATTCAGACATCCTAATCACAGTTACGGGGTTTATTCAGGATCAGAAATGTTTGGGCACAGTTCTTCAAGTTAGGACTGCCTTTCCTCAGCCATGCCCAAAAGCAGGCCTCTGTCTCTGCCGGACCAATGTTACAAAGCTTTTTTAGGGCTACTGATAAGTGCCCACAGGACACACCACTCCACCGTAAATCTCAGCGTGAAGATACTCAAGCTCTCGCTCCATGGGTCAGCAAACCTAGCCCCCCCAATTAAATGCCTGGAGGCACCCAGTCACCAAACAAGGCTACTGGTCACTCAGGTTTACTTGCTCTGTGAGTTGGGAAGCCCACTGCTCTGTCTTGTGCTCAGCTCTTGGTTCTGTTGCCATTCCTCTGCAGCTCTTCCAGTCATAACTTTCTGTCCCTGGGTCAAGGAGGCTCAATATGCAGGAACCTTGGGATCCAAAGGAAGCACTCCACTGCGGAGTCGTCTTCGTCTCTGGTGGTAATGAGATTGTTCCTTCCCGCTTCTGGGATAGCTCATTTTATAGCCATGCTAGCGTTTCAAGTTTTTACAATTACAATGAACTCTGCTAACACCCACAGCTGAATCATGTTATCCTGTCAGCATCTTCTCCCACGTTCCCAGAGCCAGCAGAGCAGAAACGTTGTTTGGTAGGAGTTACAGAACTATGAGTAGAAGAAACATTAAATAATTCACTACACTGTACTCACCACATACAAAAATACATTCCAGAAAAATAAAATATGTAAACATAAAAGTTAAACCATTAAAGTATTAGAAGAAAGTAATAAAAGACATCCCATATTCACTGATCAGAAACCAGTGCTCTCCAAATTGACATAGAGATATATAATGCAGTCCCTATCAAAGACCCTGCTGGCTTCTTTGTAGAAAGTGACCAACTGATTCTAAAAGTCACATGGAATTGCAAGGGACCCAAACAAAATAATCTTGAAAGAGAAGAACAAAACAGGTAGACTCACACTTGCCCAAAACTTACGGCAAAGTAAAGATAATCAAGACTGGTATAATGAAGGACAATGGAATAGAACTGATAAGCCCCAAAATAAAAACCATGGGTCTACGGTCAACTGATTTTCAGCAAGGGTGTCAAGACCATTCAATGGAAAAAGGAAAGTATTTTCATAAGTGATGCTAGGGCACCTATAAAACCACCGCATGCCTAACACTACATATAAAAATTAACTCAAAATGGATCAAACACCTAAATGTAAGAGTTAAAACTAGATGATTCTTAGAAAAAAACATAGGGTATAGCTTCATAATCTCAGATTTTTGCAGTGGATCCTTAGATATAACACCTCAAATATAAGCAACAAAAGGAGAAAAAAAAAAAAAAAAAAACTATCCCCCCCAAAAAAGTTGTTTTTCAACATCCAATAATGTAAAAAGGCATGTTAACATGGGTGTCAGGGCAGGTAATATTTAACAAGAGGATGGTTAGCAGAGGAAAGATAAAGGTAGCAGGAGACACAACAGGGGATGTAGTAGTTAAAGTAAATAGAGGTGACTACCGTTTATTCTTGGCACATGGAGGGGATTACAATCATTGTAATGAATGATATGATTTGTTGAATGTAAAACTGATGATCTTTGTAAACCTTCACTCAATTCACATTAAAAAAAAATGAGAGTGAAAAAACAACCCACAGAGTGGGGAAATATTTGTAAATCACATCTATAATAAGAAACATAGAATTACCACTTTGGTGTGGCGCTGTAGCATAAGCACTGACTACTAACCCCAAGGTCAGTGGTTCAAATCCACCAGCTGTTCCTTGAAAACCCTATACAGAATCGTTATAAGTCACAACTGACTCGACAGCACTTAATAACAGTAAGAAGTTTGTATCTAGAATATATAAAGATCCCCCTACAACTCAATAATAAAAAGACCAATAATAGCCCAATTTTTAAAAATGGGCAAGGATCAGAATAGATAATTCTCCAAGGAAGATTATAAAAATGCCCAATAAGCATATGAAAAGATGCTAACCATATTAGCCATGAGGGAACTGTACATCAAAATCACAATCACACAAATTCGTACCTGCTCCTGGTGTGGTTCTGTGGGATAATGCACTGGACCGCAAGTGGTTCAAATTCAGTCACTCCTTGGAAACCCTATACAGGGTCATTTGAAGGCACTTAACAACAAGAAGGAAGGCTAGAAACAAAAAGAAAATAAGAACTCCCATACACAGCTGGTGGGAATGCTAACAGAGTGCAGCTGCTTTGGAATATAGTGTGGCAACTCCTCAAATGGATAAACATAGTATTATCGTGTTGTTGTTAAGTGCTGTCCAGTCGGTTACGACTCACATTGGCCCTGTATAGGGTTTCCATGGAGCAGCTGGTGAACCTGAATCACCAACTTTGTAGTTCAAACCAAACTTGCAGTCTAGTGCTTATCCTACTGCGCCACATCAGGAGTCCATATGATTCAGCCATCTCACACCTAAGTATACACTCAAAGAGAAATATACGTTCAAGCCAAAACTTGTACATGAATGTTTACAGGACTACTATCCATAATAGCCAAAAGATAAAAACCCAAATATCATCAACTAATGAATAAGCAAAATGTAACATAGCCACCATATGTTGTTGTTAAATGCCACTGAGTTGGTTGTGACTCACAGCAACCCTATATACAATTTGCAGAGAGCTGCTGGTGGGTTTGAACTGCCAACCTTGCAATTAGCAGTCTAGTGCTGAGCTTAGACTGCTGTTCTCCCATGGAACAGCTGGTAGTTCTGAACTGCTGACCCTGAGGTTAGCAGCCTGATTTGTAACCACTACGCTACCAGAGCTCCTTTATAGGGTTGTTGTTAAGTGCCATCGTGTCGGTTC
>NW_006408654.1:2005185-2009066 GCF_000296735.1 Chrysochloris asiatica
GCAGTTTGAAACTACTAGCTGTTCCGTGGGAGAAAGCTGAGGCTTTCTGCTCCCGTAAAGATTTACAGCCTCGGAAACCCTATACAGAGTCACTATGAATCAGAACCGACTCCACGGCACACAACAACAACATATAATATACATATACATCCATATAGTATAATATTATTCGCTCATAAAAAGGAAAGAAGTACTGAAAAGTGAAAGAAGTTGGTCACAAAAAGACCACATACTAAACGACACCATTTATATGAAATGCCCAGATTAGGCTAATTTATAGAGATATAAAATAGACTAGTGATACTGTAGGGCCAGGAGGAGGGTGAGGGGTAAGAGGAGTGATAAAATGAGTTCCTTTATGTGTCCTTTTGTCTTGGTTCTTTGGAAAAATAAATTGAGAGATTATCCCCATAAACCCTGTGGAGTTTTCTTTGCCCTAGTTTTCACCCCAAAGGGTTTGTTACTTTTGTCAAGGTTGCCTGACATTTCCTGGGTAAACTGTGAACAATTTGTAGTTTGATACTTTTCATCTGGCCCTGGGCTACAGTCAAAGGGAGCCCTGGTGGCATTACAGCACCGGTTTTGGCTTCTAATCAAAATGCTGGCAGTCTGAACCTACCAGATGCTCCGCAGGAGGAAGATGGGGCAGTCTGCTTCTGTAAAGATTTACAGCCTTTTATTATAGGGTGGTAGTGGTTATGTGCTGTGGAGTCAGTTCCAACTCATAGTAACCTTGGTACTGGGTTTCTGAAGCTATAAATCTTTACGGGAGCAGAAAGCTTCATCATTCTCCCATGGAACAGCTGGCAGTTCTGAACTGCTGACCCTGAGGTTAACAGCCCGATTCGTAACCACTATGCTACCAGAGCTCCTTTATAGGGTTGTTGTTAAGTGCCATCGTGTCGGTTCCGACCCATAGCAACCCTATATATAGGGTTTCTGAGGAGCAGCTGGTGAACTTGAACCACCGACCTTGCAGTTCAAACGGCTTTGCAGTCTGACGCATTAACCCACAGTGCCACAAGTGTAGAAATATGTTAACATGGATGACAGGGCAGGCAATATATAAGAGGGAGGTTAGCAGAGGAAAGATGAAGGTGAAGGTAGATGGAGACACAGGAAGGAATGCAACAGTTAAAGTTAAGTGCTATTGAGTTGGTTCTCATTCATGGCGACCCTTTATAGGGTTTCCGAGGAGCGACTGGTGAGCTTGAACTGCAGACCTTGTGGTTCAAACCAACTTTGCAGTCCAGCGCATTAATCTGCAGCACCACACCAGGACTCCAATAGTTATAGTAAATAGAGATCCATACTGTTAACTGTTGGTGAATGGAAGAGATTGCAATCATTAACATGAAATAAAGTATAGGATTTGTTGAATGTAAAACTGATGATCTATCTGCTCTGTAAACCTTTACTCAATTCACAATAAAATTTTTTTTTTAAAGATTTGCGGCCTTGAAAATCCCATAGGTCAGTTCCACTCTGTCTTCCAGGGTTCACTATGAATTGCCATCCTCTTAAGGACTGTGATTTGGGTTTACAGGTTTGGGGCTACAACTTGCCCTGTGGTTAATATGCATCTTGCAGGGACTGGTTAATAGATAACGCTACAGTAGATAAGGCTACAGACTTAGCCTACTATGCAAATGAAGTATCTGTGACCTACCAAGAGGAGATTGGTCAGTTGTGAACTTTCCCCACACTGGGAGGGGCCATGCCCTGAAATTGACAAGGAGTTGTGAATATATTCAGCAAACCCAGAAGGTTCTCCAGACAGAAAGAAGTAGGAAGACAAACAAACAGCAAGGAAGATGAAAGAAAAGAGAAGAAATGGACAAAGAGGCAAGAAGCCTCCTAAAAGAGGTGCAGCATGGGTTAAGGGCTGTAACAATGAACAGGGAGAAGCTCAGGAGGGGCCTAGAAGCAGAGCCAGCAGCAACAGGCTTAGAAGGTGACAGATGGCAGGGCCTAGAAGAGGAGGCCTTTATGCCTGAGAGGAGCTGAACCTGCACTGAAGAAGGGAAACTGTATCCACATGCTTGATTCTGATCCTGAGTGGCAGCCCATTACTTCCTTAACAAACCACTTAACTGTAATTATGATCTATGAGTGTTGTGTAGACATTGCAAAGGATTAGCAATCCCCGAAGAGGAGATGAAAGTGTAGTGGGGCAGAGATGATGTAAGACTTGGTTAAAAAAGTTTCAACTGTAGAGGTTTGTCTGACCTCCTCCTCAAGGGAATCCAATTTGGGATGATCCTGAAAACTGTCCTTCCTTATGGTTGACAGGCTCTGTCAGTGCGACTATTACTACTCCTACAATTTCAGAGAGGGTGACAACTAAAGGGCATGGGGTTTCTGAGATGGTGAAAAAGTTCTTAAAATTGACTGTGGTGATGGTTACATATATCTCTGAATATCACAAATTCACAGGACTGTACATTTAAAGTATGAGTTATATGCCATGTGAATTATATCAATAACATGTCAAAAAAAAAGAAAGTAAGTAATAGAGTAGTATGCTCATAATTTGGGAATTTACAGAATTTAGAAAATCATAAAGAGAAAAGATTGACAGAGTTGACCACCTAAAAAATAAAACTTTTCTATATAAAGACTCAGCATACTGAAAAGACTAATTCCAGACTGGGCAAACAAATATGCAATACACAGGTCACTAGATAAGGACTTTTAAACAGTTGTATTTATTTAACATCCTCTTGTAAATCTCTGTAGATATCACCTGGGCCCCACCCTTTGAAGTCCTGGTGTGGAAATGTAGGATAAGTACTGGATTGCTAACTGTAAGGTCAATGGTTCAAACCCACCAGTATCTCCTAGTAAACACTACACAGGGTTGCTATGTGTCAGAACTAACTCAACAGCACTAAACAACCAAATATAAACCATTAAGAAAAAGACAGTACTCCAATATAAAAATAAGCTGAGTACATGAAGAAATATAAATGACAGCAACCATATAAAAGGAGTTCTTGTGTGGAGCCACAAGATAAGCACTGGACCCCAAGGCAGATTTGAACAGCAAGCTTGGTGGTTCAAACTCACCAGTCACTCCTTGGAAGCCCAATAAAGGGCTGCTATGGGTACGAATCTACTCAACAGCACTTACCAACAGCCACTGTATTAAAAAAAAATGTAAAGAACATATAAAAAAAAATGAATGAAACCTTTTTGTCTACCAGATTTATAAAAATTAAAACGTGAAATAATATCCTCAATTAGTAAGGACATGGCAAAACGCACATATTTTTAAAATACTTACTTAACAGCTTCTCTATGTGAAACACCACCACTTGTCTATCAGTTTGTCCTACTGTGATGGCTTACATGTTTCTGTGATTCTGGAAGCTATGCCGCTGGTATTTTAAATACCAGCCAGGTCACCCATGGTAGACAGGTTTTAAACGAACTTCCAAATGAAGACTGACTAACTAGGAAGGAGAGACAAACTGTTCTGAATATTTAGTGACTGAAAACCTTATAAACATCAGTGGAATACTGTTAGATAGTACTAGAATATTGAATATTGAAACATGATAAAGAGAACCAGAATATTGTCAGTAAGAGTGCCATGCCAGAAAATGAGCCCCTCAGGTTGGAAGTCACTCAAAATACAACTGGGGAAGAACTGCCTCCTCAAAGTAGGGTTAACCATGATGACATGAATGGAGTAAAACCTACAGGACCTTCATTTGCTGATGGGACACAACTCAAAATGAAAACAAACAACTTGAAACATCCATTAATAATTGGAGCATGGAATGTACAAAGTATGAATATAGGTAAATTGGAAGTTGTCAAAAATGAAATGGAACACATAAACATTGATATTGTAGTCATTACTGAGCTGAAATGAA
>NW_006408654.1:2009331-2010359 GCF_000296735.1 Chrysochloris asiatica
GAATAATTCTATCAACTTCTTCAGTCTGAAATTAATCAAACATGCAATCAAGATATATTGATAGTTACTGGTGATTGGAATGTAAAGGTTGGAAACAAAGAGGAATGATCAGTAGTTGATAAATACGGTCTTTGTGACACAAACGATGCTGGAGATGGCATGATAGAATTTTGCAAGACCAATGACTTCTTCATTGCAAATACCTTTTTTAAACAACATAAAAGACGACTATGCAAATGGACCATAACAGATGGCATACACAGAACTCAAACTTATTACATCTGTGGAAAGAGACAGTGGAAAACCACAATAACATCAGACAAAACAAAGCCAGGGGCAGACTGAGGAACAAACCATAAATTGCTCACATGGAAGTTCAGGCAGAAGCTAAAGAAAATTACAAGTCCATGAGAGCGAAAATATGACCATGAATGTATCCTACCTCAATTTAGAGATCATCTGAGGAACTGATTTGATGCATTAGACCCTAAAGACCTAAGACAAGAAGAGTTGTGGGATGACATCAAGAACATCATACAGAAAAAAAGCAAAAGATTATAAAGAAGACAAGAAAGAAGGAAAACACCAAAATTCATGTTTAGAAGAGACTCTGAAACTTGCTGTCCAGTGTAGAGATGCTAAAGCAAATGGAAGAAATGAGGAGGCAAAAGAGCTGAATAGAAAATTTCAAAGAGCAGCTTGAGAAGACAGAGTCAAATATAATAAAATGTGCAAAGATCTGGAGTTAGAAAACCAAAAGGGAAGAACATGCTCAACATTTCTCAAGCTGAGGGAGCTGAAGAAAAAATTCAAGTCTCGACATGCCATACTGAAGGATTTTACGGTCAAAACATTGAATGATGCAGAAAGCATCAACAGAAGATGAAAGGAATACAGAATCACTATAGCAAAAAGAAATGGTTCAGAGAACAACCAAGATGGCAGATCGGGTGGATGTGTAGTAAAGATCTCCGCCAACAACAACACAGAATACCCAACCAAGCAGGCTCAGGGGATGGTCCCAGAAC
>NW_006408654.1:2014716-2016348 GCF_000296735.1 Chrysochloris asiatica
CGACTCGACGGCACTTAACAACAACATTAGTCAGTACCAACTCGATGGCACCTAACAACAACAATATGGGAAAGGAGTCCTGGGAGCACAGTAGGTATTCATTGGTCTGCAAAGGAAATGTTGGTGGTTCAGACATCCCAGTTGCTCTGCAAGACAAAGATGAGGTTGTGTGCTCCCATAAATAGTTACAGTCTCAGAAATCCTATGGCTCAGTTATATTGTGCACTATAGGGTCAGTATGACTCAACAGCAATGGGTTTGTTGTTGTTGTTAAGTGTCGTCAAGTAGTGGCCCTGTATAGGGTTTCCAAGGAGTGGCTGGTGGGTTTGAATCGCCAACCTTGTGGGTCATACTGACCTTGCAGTCTAGTGCATTATCCTGCAGGGTCATGCCAATGGGTTTAGTGGATTCTATATCTAAAGAGGAGTCCTGGTGTGGTGCCATAGGATAAGCACTAGACATTAAAGTTGGTTTGAACTACAAGGTTGGTTGTTCAAATGCACCAGCCGCTCCTTGGAAACCCTATACAAGAAGTCGAAACTGACTTGACAGCACTCAACAACAGTAACAAAATCTGAAAAACTAAATGGAGTCATGGTGGCTGCTAATTACAAGGTTCGAGGTTTGAACACACCCAGCGGCTCTGTGGGAAGATCTGGCGATCTACTCCCATAAGGCTCAGCACCAGGAAACTCTAGGGGGAAGTTCTACACTGTCATAGGAGGTGACTACAGGTTGGAATTGACTGGAGGACACCTGACAACAATACTACGTGCTAAAGATTGTTGCTTGTTATTGTTAAGTGCTATGGAGTCAGTTTCAACTCATAGTGGCCCTGTACAGAGTTTCCAAGCAGTGGCTGCTGAGCTTGAACTGCCGACCTTGCAGTTCAAACCAGCTTTGTTGTCCAGCACATTAACCCTACAATGCCACACCAAGACTCCAAGTGCTAAAGATATTCAATGTCAATGCACTGACCTCAGCACACAAGTGACTAACATAAACCACTGATGGAAGAAGCTACAGTAGGACCTTTCTGGAGAGCAATGTGACAAGGGGACTGTGTGTCAGCATTCAAGTAGAGAGCATAAAATTTAAACACAATGACAAGCATTTAAAGACCCTTTCCACCTCAGCGAATGTCTTTTCAACTGCCCTCTATTGCCTAAGTGACAAGCCCATCCCCACCTCTGCACAACACAATGAATGAGAGGCATACACCTTGGCTAGAAATTTCTCTAGTGGCAAATACAACCTAAAAAACTAAGCAAAGAAAAACAAGAATATCTATGTCAGGACTCCAGCACTGTGAATAAAAGCAAACATCTGGAAACCATTTAAATGTTGAAACTCCTTTTGGTACAAGTGTGTTGTTGTTGTTAAGTGCCACCAAGTCAGTTCCGACTCATAGCGACCCCATATAGGGTTTCTGAGGAGCAGCTGGTGGGTTTGAACTGCCAACCTTATGGTTCACAGTCCAGTGCTGATCCACAGTGCCACATATATCATCCCTTAAAAAATACAAGCACAGGGTGAGGGGAGAGAGGGCAAGGTGGAGCACAGGGCAGGGATTAGACACAGGATAGTTTGGGTGCTGGGGAGGGGGGCAATATACAAGTAGGGAGAGGGGAA
>NW_006408654.1:2017103-2025569 GCF_000296735.1 Chrysochloris asiatica
CACACACACACACCTATATGTGCAGAAAAACACAGAGGTGGCTTTTTTCCATTAGCAATTTGTTTCGGGGTGAAAACATACACAACAAACCATACACTACTTTAACCATTTCTACAGTAAAATTCAGAGACGTTAATTATAGTTAATTATAGTTCTCAAGTAGTGACAGCTTCCTTGACAGCCTTGTGAAAACTGTTTAACCATCATTAACACAAACTCACTGCTCTCATCAAGATTCTCATCTATCCTTTGTTTATTTTTTGCTTTTTTTAAACTTTTTATTGGGAGTTGAATGAAGGTTTACAGAGCAGATCATCAGTTTAACATTCAACAAATCCCATACTTCTTTTCATTCTAATGATTGCAATCCTCTCAAGGTAACATCATTTATCTCACTTGCTCTCTCCGATTCTTGAATCCATTCCTCCTTCTTTCCCCACCCCTCTGAATTTTGTCCTCAGGTAAATAGCCCTTTGATCTCAAATGGTTGACCAGTCGATGGGATGTGTGATTTCCTAGTGTTGTCCCTCCCTATATACCTACCTATTGCCTTGCTAAACATTGAGCCATTAGGGCGAGAGTTCAGTTCCAGATCTGAAGGGCGACCAAGGGCCATAGTTTCAGGTTTCTCTGGTTCTTCCAGTCTCTATCTTAACCAGTAAGTTCAGTCTTTTTTATAATTTTGAGATTTGTTCCACATTTTCTTCCACTCTGTCCTGGACCTTCTAATGTCATCCCTTTCAGAGAAGCAGGTAGAGGTAGCTGGGCACTACTTAGTTCTTCTAGTGTCAGGGTTATAGAGACTGATGTTCACAAGTTCCATCAGTCAACTGGACTAATTGTTTTCAAGCCTCTTCAATTTTCATTACTCTTCCCTCCTCCACACAGGACAGACCAATAGGTGCACCTTAGACGGCCACTTAGGTGCTTTTAATCATCTATCCTTTCAAGTTGATGTTGTCAATTTGATTAAATGTACATAATTCTTTATAAAGAGTATAATGCTTAATGCATACATTCTTTTCTCAATTACATCCAACTATTATTTGGTTCAAAGAGTCCTGATGGTGACGTGAGCCACAAAGTAGGCAGTTCAAGCTCACCAGCTGCTCTACAACAGGAGACAGATGAGGTTATCTGCTACCTTAAAGACTTACAGACTTCAGGAGCAGTTCAACTCTGTCCCATAGGCTTGCTATGAGTGGAAATCGACTCAATGGCAGTGTATTTTGGTTTCTGGTTATTTGATTCAAAGATGACTTCAGGAAATGGTTTTGGTTCAAGGGTCAAAGATTTCCTGGGGGTAATAGTTTTGGGAGATAACTTATCCTTCATGACTCCAGAAAGTCTGGATTCCATGGGATTTTGAAATTCTGTCCTGTGTTTTCTCACTTTTTTAAAAAATCAGGATTCTTCTAGAAAATCGTTGATTTACATGTCAGTAATGGTAGCTGAGCACCATCCAATTCTTCTGGCAAAGGCGGCAGTTGTTCATAGAGGCAATGAAACTTATGTTCCATTTCAGAGGAGGCTTTTATTCTGTTTTCTAATTATTTGTTTTTAAATGTATTTATGAACACGTATGCACTTGTTTTATAATGTATAAAGCTACTGCCATGCTGCTGGGGGGAAGGGGAAAAGAAGGTCAGCTATATTTGTTTAAAAGAATGATGGGCAGATCAGCTGTTGAAAGAAAATAAAGATCTTCCATTAATAAAGTGTTTATATTTTATCACAGTTAATTCCTTAGGTGCAACCCCTCATAATGGAGCCATCCTACAGACTTAACTAGGCTGTAATAGTCCTGGTGTGGCGCTGTGGGTTAATACACCAGACTGCAAAGCCATCTGAACTGCAAGGTCTGCAGTTCAAGCTCACCTGTCACTCCTTAGAAACCCTATGCAAGGTCACTATGGGTCGGAACCAACTCAACGGTTCCAACAACAACAACAACAACAACAATCTTAACAAAAGACTGCCTGGTCCTTCCCCAGAGGAGCTCGGAGCTCAGATTCAAACAGTCCACCTTTTGGTTAGCAGCCAAGCATTTAACTATTACGTCACCGGGGCTCCTACTTTTATAATTACTAAAAACTAAATCTGCTTTAAAGGAGCTCCACTGGTATTCCAATCATTGTAATATGCAGAAAATAAAAGCTGTATATTTGGACAAAATTTAATTTAATCAAATCAACAGGGGGCAGCAGCAGATATTTTTGTGTGTCTCCAAAGGTCTCCTTTACCAAAGAAATCAAGTCTCCTGAAATTTCAGTCCAGTTAGTGGAAACAAATCAAACCAAATGATTTTCTATAATTACTTGGCTTTAATTCATAGCTTCTTGCCAAGAGAAAGCCTAGCAATGTCCAGATGCCAATTACTGGCACTCAATGTATCTATTAAAAACATTAACAGAAATGAAAAACTTTGCCTGGATTTTGGTTCTAGTAAATTCCCTGAATTAGTGAGATGAGCTCAATCATCTAAGGAAATGGCTATGAAACAAGAGTTAAAATTTTATGCCAAATCTGGGCATGGGCACAGAATTTTGCCTTAAAATTGTATGTTAATTTCTTGAGTAATTGGGAACTTCCTGTTTTCCATTAGAACTGTTCAGAAATCAAAGATTTCTTTCATTTAAAATGTCTCTCTATCGCTCTCTTTTATTATGAATTGAAAGAAGATTCACAAAGCAGATCATCAATTGTACATTTTGACCATTCACACATTTTATTTCATCTCATTGACTGCAATCCCCTGAAGGTTAAGTAACTACATCACTTATCCCATATCCTCCTTGTGTTTGTTTCCATTCCTTCTTCTTTCCTAACTCTTCTGAACTTCTGTCTTTGGGTAAATGCTGCCCTTATGATTTCAAATGATTGATCATTCTCAGGTACGTGAACCTCACTAGTGTTGTTGTTCCCCTTTATAGATCTGTCTATTGCTTAGCTGAAAACTGAGCCATGGGGTGAGTTCATTTCCAGACCTAGAAGAGGATTAATAACATTAGTTTTGGGGCTCCACCAGTCTCTATCTGACCAGTAAGCCTGTCTTTTTTTTTTTTTTTTTTAATTTTGTTACACATTTTCCCACTCTACCCAGAACTTTTCCCTAGTAATTCTTTATAAGGTTCCAATTGCAGTTAATCCCCTCCAGTATGTCCAATTACAGTGAAAAATTCAGTGAAATAATGCACAAAGGTAAGTAAAAAAGTATTTGCTACTAGGGTTCCAGTTCATAGACACACAAGTTGATTCCAAACAAAACACGTTTAAAAATGTCTGTCTTAGTCTCATGGAGTATCTTTAAAAAAAAAAAAAAAGGATACCGAATGATTTTGTATCCATGGGAAAGAATGATTTTGAAGTCAGGGCTAATATCAAACTTTGAACAAAACTCAAGTGGGCATCTTTTCAAATCACTGAAGCTTTACAACAAGTTTAAAGGGATGCTCCCCAATATAAAATAGCAATTTTTTGGTTGGATTGAGCCTTTTAAGTAGAACAGCAAGACCTCAAAAATGAGGTAAACCAGGAAAGACTGAACATTGACAAATGAAGAAACTGTAGCTGAAGTCCAGACACTGGCGGAAGAACACCACAGAATTACCACTGATGTGATAGCTACTAAAGATGGGCTCTTGCATGATTCAGCATTTTCAATTTTAAGAGAACATGTTGGCCTCAGTAAATTTTTGGCTCAATGAGTGCCAAGAGTGTTGCATAAAAATCAGCTAGCTCAAAAAGCTGATCTTCCCATCATTCTCTTAAGCAAGATTGATGCTAATGGTGATGATTTTATGGAACATATTGTAATGAGGACCAGTTCTCAATGTATTGATATGATCCAGAGAGCAAGCTCAAATGAAAACATTGGCTACTGAGGGAATCTGTTGGGCTAATTAAATTCCAGGCACAGAAGTCAATTCAGAAGGTTATGGCCATTGTGCTTTGGGATTCCTAATGGGTAATCTTGACAGACTTTCTTGAAGGGCACAGGCATATTATGAAGAAGCCTCAAGAAAACGGAAAATTGCAATGGTGAGTAAAAGGCCAGGAAAATTGTGCCGAATAATTGTTTTCCATCACCACAAGGGACCTGCTCATTCTTTGAGGGTAGCAAGGGCTGTCAAATGAGAATTTTGTTGGGAAACCCTGATCTTATCCCTTTAGACTTCTTTCTATTCCCAAAATCCAAAGAACATTTTAAAGGAACACGATTTGAATCCCTCAAGGATTCCAAATGTGCCAATTTGATGTGGTATAAATGGAAGAGCACAGTTTTTTTAGGGAAGGGTTAGAGAAATGGAAACACCACTTTCAGAAGCATATAGTCCCGGAAGGAGGATATGTTGAGAAATAATAGCTTCACATGTTGATATTTATTTAATAAAGGTTTCTATGATTTTGTAGAATACTCTGTGACCTACTTGTCTTACCCTCAGTTCTCCCCTTTAACCCCACTGGCTACTCCACATCTCAGGCTTGGTTCCTGGCTCTTTCTGTCTAAACACTCAGGGGTGTCTTACCTTGATTCTTTAACCTTGTCTCTGCCTACCCTTCCTCACTAGGTGATCTAACTACACTTCATGGCTTTAAATACATGGGAAGCTCCTGTACCTATTTCTCTCCAGAACTCTGATTCATACTTACATATCAAATTGTCTTGTCATCGTTCATTTTAGATGTCTGATAAACATTTCAAACTTACATGTCCCAAATTTAACTTCTAACCTCTACCCAAAACCTTTTTCTCCCATACCTCTCTTCACCTCAGTAAATGCCAACTCCATGGTTTCAACTGTTCAGATCAAAATCCTTAGAACATTGCTGACTCCTCTCCTCTCAGATTCCATATGCAAAATCCATGAATAAATCCTATTGATTTCAGGCTTCAAATATATTTTGAATACGACTTCTAACTCCCCCCACTACTCCTGATTTGTTTCCCTGCTTCTGTATTCTACTGCACGCCCACTTCTCAGCTAGTCGAGCCTAACGATCGATGTTCAATTCAGCAGTCTCTACACATTGGTGGCTATGAAGCATGTGAAATGTGATTACTGCAATGGCGTTTCTGAATTTTCAATTGAATTAATTTAACTTTTAAAACTGAAGCTAGCTCAGGATCAGTTAGAACCCACACAACTTCAACTAACAACCATCATTAAAATTTCAACTATTTCCTTTTCCTTTTTGAATGTAAATAAGTTTTAAAAATTACGTAAGTGGCTCAAATTACACTACCAGACAGTGCTGGTCTATGGACAGAAGCACTGGTCTATTCGCCACACAATAGCCAGAGTGAGCCTGTTTCGTGGATGAATCAGGCCTCTTCACTCAGTCTCCAAGCACAATGCCTAGAGCATTTTGTTATTGTCAAGTGTCATCACGAGTCAGTTCTGATCCATAGCGACTCTGTATAGCGTTTCCAAGGAGAGACTGGTGGGTTTGAACCACTGACCTTGCGGCTAGCATTTCAGTGCTTATCCTACAGCACCATAACAGTATATAGCAATACACAACATATATTTTTTGGATAAATTAATCAATGAGTAAATGAATGTCTGCATGCAAGCATCCTATACAAAATTCATGAAACGAGTGTGAAGTGAAAACCTAATCTCCTCTCGTTCCCAGCCACCACCCAACCATTTCCCTGTCTTACTGGAGCCCAAGCAGGATGAGCACTGGACTGCTCACTGTAAAGTCTGCAGTTCAAACCAACCAGCTGCTCCTTGGAAACCCTACTCAGTATAGCTATGAGCCAGAACCAACTTAATGGTACTTTAACAACTGTGACAGCTACTGGTTATATACCCTCCAGACCCATTCTAAGCTTACACAAGCATTGTTATTCTTGTTGTAAGTGCCACTGAGTTGGTTACAACCCACAGGGTTTCTGAGAGCAGATGGTGAGCTTGAACTGGCGACCTTGCGATTCAAACCCACTTTGCAGTAGAGCGCCACAGCAGGACTCCATTTACAAGCACAGATGTATAAATATTCTTTCTTCTCAACACACATAAGGGGGTGCATTTTCCACAGACTTTTTGAAGGCTGCTCAAATAATGTAATAGTTATGTATCAGTTTTCATGTTGCTTTTTATCTCCTAATAACACTGCATATCATCTTAGATATCTTTTTATATCTTTATAGGCATTGCTGCCTTAATCTTTATTTTGCTGGCTATACAGCATATCTTTTTACGGGCTAACAGTTTAATTCACAGTTTCTTAGTAATGGACAATCTTTTAATGTTATAAATAATACTGCAATGTTTACAAAAAACATCTTTACATACACTGGTAACACCAATGTATCTTCCTTCATAAACAATTAAAGTGTCCACTTCCACATACCCTAAAGAGTCCTGGTGTGGTGTATGGGTTAATGCACCAGACTGCAAAGCCCTTTGAACTTGCAAAGTCAGTGGTTCAAGCTCACCAGTCACTCCACGAAAACCCTATACAGGGTCACTATGGGTCGGAACCGACTCAACTGCACTTAACAACAACTTATAAATGTGTTAATCACATTTCACTTGTGTGTATTTTTAACTTAAAACAAAGTATCTCATTTCTGTTTTGCTTAATTTCCAGTTCATTATGAACAGAGTTGAAACTTTGTGTAAAGGCCATCTTTTTAAAAATTGGGAGTCCTGTTCTTTCCTGCTCAGATTGCATTAAACACCCAACAGGTTTCTAGATGGAGAAACATAGTAAGATATAGTAAGAATATACTAAACACCCACTATGCTATGAGTCAGAACTGCCTCATCCCCTCATCAGCACTAACAACAACAACGTAACCTATTTCTAGAGAGGAGTCTTGGTAGCATAGTGGATTAAAAGCTGGGCTGCTAACCAAAAAGTCAGTATATGGAAGCTGCCAGTCGGCTCAACAGGAAAGAGATGAGGCTTTCTGCTTCTGCAAAGATTTACAGCCTTGGAAACCCTACAAAGGATCATGTGATTTAGAACCAATTTAGTGGCACACAACCACCATATTTCTACAGGGGTTGCACTGTAGGATAAGCACGGAACTGCTAACTTCAAGGTTGGAAGTTCAAATCCACCAGCCACTACTTGGGGACCCTATAAAGGGTCACTGTGAGTGACAACCTACTCAAAAGAACATAACAACAACATAGTTCCATAAGGAGAATTTCAGTATCATCAGCCAAAACAAGGCCATGGGGAAGACTGTGGAACAGATCATCAATTGCTCACATGCAAGTTCAAGCTGAAGCTGAAGTAAATTCAAATAAAACATGACCTTAATTATATCCCACCTGAATTTAGAGACCATTTCAAGAAAAGATTAGATGCATTAGACACTAATGGCTGAATATTAGAAGGGCTTTTGGAAGGCCATCAACAACATCACACATTAAAAAGGTTACTGGGGAACAAACAAGATGGTGGATCAGGTAGCAGTGCAGTGAGGAGCTCCATCAGCAACAACACAGAACACCGGACCAAGCAGGATCAGGGGAGGGTGCCAGAACTCTGAACCACATATAAAGGAATATTTAGAAGGTTGGAAGGCTTACAGCTAAGGGATTTTGTAGCAGAAGCAAGAAATCCATTGCTTTCTAATTCAAGATGCTCAACTGCTCCCGGAGCTGCCATCTTGGGAAACACCAAGCAGGGAAAGGATCAGAGTAGCCATAGACACCTGACAGAACCATGGAGATAAAGGTGTGGACATTTTTTTTTTTTAAATCTGTTCATTGGTCCCTCGCTGTCTGCGCACCTCCATTCTGGTGACTAGAGGGGGTGCCTGAGCAAGTGGACACCCACCCCACCCCACCCCACCCCCAGTGGGTGGTTCTACTACGCATGTGCACTGATCTCCTCAAAATTTTAAAGTGACAGTTTCCACTTAAAACCAAATGGCAGTGCAAAATGGCCACAGCCAGCCCTGAACTGTTTATCACTAGGAAAAAGGTCTGAATGGGGATTTGGAGTAGGACAGGCAGACTAAAATGGAAATAGGCTGAAAATTAAATCCTGAGTTACGTCACAATAACCAACAGTAGCATCTTGAAATTTCTCAGGAAGAAGAGAGAAAAGGGAAGCCCACCTTCTGATCACATCTACCAGGAGTCAAACAGAAAGTATAAAAAACACCGAAGCACACATCCATATAGGTTTTAAGGAGACAGATAACTCCTGAATATGCACAAAAAACAGAAACAGATGACCATATCAGCACATGTCCAGAAATGAGATAAAGTGACTGAGACAAATAGGCTGGAGGTAGAACTACAACTACACTCCATACTGGAAGATGGGCAGGCTTTCGAGATGCTGGAGAAGGAATTCAGAAAAATGATTATAAATGGTATCAAAACACTATACAATGCAGTTGAGAAAAATAAGGAAGAAGTCAGGAAAGTACTACAGGAACAATCAAATAAGATAGATAGAGCATTGGAAACAATTCAAAACCTACAGAAA
>NW_006408654.1:2030117-2069151 GCF_000296735.1 Chrysochloris asiatica
CACTGGACTTTGAACCACAAGGTAAGCAGTTCAAACACACCAGCTGCTCCTTGAAAACCCTATATAGGTTTTATGAGTCAGTAGTAACTCAACAGCAACAGAAGAATCAATGCATTTGTATTATGGTGTTGACAAAGAATGCTGACAGTACCATGGGCTGTCAGAAGAACAAACAAACCTGTCTTGGAAGAAATACAGTCAGAATGTTCCTTGGAAGCAAGGAGGGCTTAGACTTCATCTCTCTTACTTTGAACATATTTTCAGGAGGAATCAGTCGCTGGAGGAGGACACCAAGCTTGGTATGGTGGAGGGTCAGTGAAAAAGAGGAAGACCCTCCAACAAGAGGGACTGTCACAGTGGCAGCAACAATGGGCTCAGGTGTAACAACAACTATCAGGATGGCACAGGGCTAGGCTGTGCTTTATTCTCTTGTGCACAGGGATGATGAACTGACTTGATGGCTACTAACAACAACAAGAAGCTGAAGTGGACTGATATTGGCCATTCTGAATCTTAACAATCATGGTTTACTATGCCGAGAATGTCAAACGAAAGAAATGGCATTGCTTTCATCATCAAAAAGAACACTTCAAGATCTACCTTGAAGTACAATGCTGACTGTGATAGGAGCAGGATAAGCATTAGACTGCTAACAACAAGGTTGGCAGTTCAAACCCACCAGGTGCTCCCAAAACCCTATAAAGGATTTCTATAAGTCAGAACCAACATAAGGAAGACCAGTTTATAAGACTATTATTAAAATTCACACACAAATCACTAAAGTCAGTGATGACAAAATTGAAAAATTTGACCAATTACTTCATTCAGAAATTAATCCAACATGTAGTCAAGTTGCATTGATAATTACTGGTGATTAGAAAGCAAAAGTTAGAAACAAAGAGGAAGGAGCCAAAATTGGAAATTTTGGCCTTGGTTATAGAAATGATGCTGAAGATCACATGACAGAATTTTGCAAGACCAATGACTTATTCACTGAAAATACCTTTTTTAGTAACATAACAGGCGATTATATACATGAACCTCACCAGATGTGATACACAGGAATCAAATAGACTACATTTGTGGAAAGTTGTTGTTATTGTTAGGTGCCATCAAGTCGGGACCGACTCATAGTGACTCTAAGCACAACAAAACGAAACACTGGCCGATCCTGGGTCAACCTCACAATCGTTGCTACATTTGAGCCCATTGATGCTGTCACTGTAGCAAACCATCTCGTTGGGGGGGTCTTCCTCTTTTTCTCCAACCCTCCAGCTTACCAAACATGATATCCTGACAATATGTCTAAAGTATGAGAGATGAAGTCTGGTCATCCTGGCTTCCAAGGAGCACTCTAGCTGTGCTGCTTCCAACACAGAACTATTTGCTGTTTTGGCAGTCCATGGTACTTTGAATATTCTCTTCCCACACCATAACTCAAATGCATCAATTCTTCTATGGTCTTCTGTATTTCCTGACATATTTTACATGCATATGAGGTTATTAAAAATACCAAGACTTGGGTGAGGCACACCCTAGTCCTCATAGAGTCATCTTTGCTCTTCAATACTTTTCAAGAGGTCTTGTGCAGCAGAGTTCCCTAATGCAATGCATTATTTGACTTCTTAACTGCTGCTTCCATAGGTATTGATGGTTTATCCCAGCAAAATGAAGTCTTTGACAGTTTTAGTCTTTTCTCCATTGATAAGAATGTTATTTATTGGTCCAGTGGTAAGGATTTTGTTTTCTTTACATTGAGA
Source organism: Chrysochloris asiatica (assembly GCF_000296735.1). Classification (NCBI taxonomy): domain Eukaryota; kingdom Metazoa; phylum Chordata; class Mammalia; order Afrosoricida; family Chrysochloridae; genus Chrysochloris; species Chrysochloris asiatica. Next base: position 2,031,878 of record NW_006408654.1, read on the forward strand.
TGCAGTCCATAAAGAAGGCTGTGGTCTTTGATCTTCATCACTAAGTATTTTAAGTCCTCTTCACTTTCTGGAAGCAAGGTTGTATCATCTGCACATAACAGTTTGTTCATGAGTCTTCCTCCAATCCTGATGCCACAGTTTTCTTCATATTACCCAGCTTCTGGGATTATTTGCTCAGCATACAGATTGAGTGTTGTGGCTGTTTTTAAGTGCTGTCAAGTAGTTTCTGACGCATAGTGACCTTGTATAGGGTTTCCAAGGAGTGGCTAGTGAGCTTGAACCATCGACCTTGTGGTTCAAAGGACTTTGCAGTCCAGCACATTAGCCCATAGCGCCATACCAGGACTCTACAGATTGAGTAAATATGACGAAAAAATACAGCTCTGGTGCACACTTTTCCTAATTTTAAACCATTTGGTGTTCCCTTGTTCTGTTCAAACAACTGCCTCTTGGTCTATGTACAGGTTTTTCATGAGCACAATTACGTGTTCTGGAATACTCAATCCTTCGCAGTGTTGTCCATAGCTCATCATGATCCCACAACCAAATGCATAATCAATAAAACAGAGGTAAACATTTTTTTATGGGAAGAGATAGTGGAAAAGCTCAATATCATCAGCCAAAACAAGTCCAGGGGCTGACTGGAAACAGACCATCAATTATTCATAGCAAGTTCAGGCTGAAGCAAAAGAAAATTAAAGGTGGAAATCATCTAATAGTATTATTAATATCATATGCTAGTAAAGTTTTGCTGAAGATACATAAGCAAAAAGGGTTGCAAAAGCACACTGGCAGGAAATCACCAAAAAGTCAAGCTGGATTCAAAAGAGGATGTGGAACTAGGGATACTATGGTTGATGTCGGATGGATCTTGGCTAAATACCAAAATAAGGTTTTCCTGGCTCTATTGCCTATGCAAAGGCTTTTGACAGTGTGGATCGTAACAAATTATGGACAACATTGTAAAGAATGGGTATTCTAGAACATTTCATTGAGTTCTAAGGAACCTATACATAAGCAGTTATTCCAACAGAACAAGAGGATACTGAGTGGTTTAAAATCAGGAAAGGTGCATGCCAGGGTTGTATCCTTTCACCATACTTACTCAGTTTGTAGCTGAATAAATAATCTGGAAATTGGATTATTTGAAAAATGGGGCATTAGGATTGGAGGAAGACCCATTAACAACCTGTGATATGCAGACAATACAACCTTGGCTTCCTATAACTGAAGAGGACTTAAAAGGCTTACTAATGAAGATCAAAGACCACAGCCTTCCACATGGATTGCATCTCAATGTAAAGAAAAAATCCTCACCACTGGGCCAATAAATAACATTCTTATCAATGGAGACAAGACTGAAGTTGTCAAAGACTTAATTTTGCTTGATCCACAACCAATGCTCACGGAAAACAGTGATGAAGAAATCAAAAAATGCACTGGATTAGGGAAATCTGCTGCACAAGACCACTTTTAAAGTGTTCAAGAGTGAAGATATTAGTTGAGGAATAAGGTGTTCCTGACTCAAACGAGCATATTTTCAACAGCCTCATTTATATGCATATAAAAGCTGGACAATGAATAAGGAAGACTTTAGAAGCATCAATGCATTTGATTTATGGTGTTGAGGAAGAATATTGCAAGTACCACAGGCTGTCAGAACAAGAAAATCTGTCTTGGAAAAAAAAAAATACAGCCAGAATGCTCCTTAGAAGCATGGTTAGATTCCATCTCTCATACTCGGACACATTGTCAGAAGGATCCGTCCATGGAGAAGGACATCATGCTTGCAAAAGTAGAGAGTCAGCAAAAAAGAGGAACCCCCCCCCCCAACAAGATGGACCAACACAGTGGGGAAAGCAAACGGCTCGTGTTGTTGTTATGTGCCGTGTTCCAACTCAAAGTGACCCTGTACAGGGTTTCCGAGGCTGAAAATCTTTACGGGAGCAGAAAGGCTCATCTTTCTCCCACTTAACATAGTCTCATATGTAACAACAAATGGTGCAGGAATGGACAGTATTTTGCTCTGTTGTGCTATGAATGGGTTGCTATGAGTCAAAACCAACTTGACGGCACTTAACAACAACAACATCCTGTCATTTGGTAGGAGTCACAAGGACTATAGTTAAAAGGGTCATATGAAGTAATTCACTGCATGCCAATACTTATGTGTTGGGAGACATGGTAAGTAAGTTGATCTTGCAATTACTGGGACCATCTTCATTTTTATTTTTAAACATACTCTAAAAAGATCAGTTTTATCCTATTTATTAGTGACCTACTACCTCACAGATCATTGTGAGTACTATCTGCTCACTGTTACACTGATGCATGTGCAGTCAATCATGCTTACCAAAGTCCCTAAGAGTAAACCCAAAGGCCATCACAATCACAGAATTTTTTTAACTTGTGTGACTACATTAACACTGTGGGCTAATGTGTTAGACTGCAAAGTTGGTTTGAACCACAAGGTCGGCGGTTCAAGCTCACCAGCTTCTCCTTGGAAACACTATAAAGGGTCGCTATAGGTCAGAACCGACTCAATGGCATTTAACAACAACATATTGGAATGGGTGAGAAACATAAGATACAAATTCATTATCTCCAAGGTATAATGGAAGGAGCACTGGTAGCGTAGTGGTTATGAATCGGGCTGCTAATCTCATGGTCAGCAGTTTGAAACTACCAGCTGTTCTGCAGGAGAAAAATGAGGCTTTCTGCTCCCATAAAGATCTACAGCCTTGGAAACCCTGTACAGGGTCACTAATGAGTTGGAACCGACTCCACAACACATAACAAAAACAACAAAGGTATAATGGTGAATATGATCTCTGGAACCTCCTTTTTGGAAATCTCCCAAATAGAAACCAAACATTCCAGAGTATGCAAATAAGGACAAAAAGATCCAAAATGTACATTTCTACATATCATAGTCATTGAAGCAGAAACCCAGACATGTTTGCAACTATCTGACACAGGGCTTCTAGAATTCCCCCAAAATGGACCACCTAACCAGAATCCTGCTGTGAATCAAGGGTCCTTGAAATGGTCATAACAAGAAGGAGCCCTTATAACAAGAAGGTTATAGCCCTAAGTGGTCAATAAATGCCAGGTTTTCCTACACTTTTTCCCTAGAGGATCAAATCTGTTCCTTGGCTTTGATGAATATTTTTACTCAAAAGACACCTTTTGAAATGATTAACTAGCTCCCTCTATTTTGCAGGATCATAAATGCTCTGGCTTCTCCAATTTGAAAAGAGAAAAAACCGTTTCATTAGAGAAACCATTTCCAGGACCCTTCCTTCAAAACATGTGAAAGGTTCATCTAAAAATGTGTCTCATCTACAGGTCTGTCCCACTGCTTTCTTCACTGGTTTCTTTATCTTTAGTTCAAACATGTTATTGTGTCTTTTTTCTACTACCTTGCTCAGTCAAGGAAACCCCTTAATTCACTTTTTCAATTCTCTTATACTTGCTTAGTAAACACTGGACTGCTACCTGTAGTTCCAACCTGCCAGATGCTCCACAGTAGAGAGATGAGGCTTTTGGCTCCCATAAAGATGTACACCCTTGGAAACCCATACAGGGTCACTAGGAGTCGGGATCGATGAGATGGCAGTAGGTTTGGGTATATTAATAGACAATGTAACCAGCTTACCATGGAGTCCTCGTGTGGTGCTGTAAGATAAGCACTGGATCCATAAGGTTAGTTTGTTTGAACTGCAAAGTCAAGGGTTCAAACTCATGAGTGGCTCCTTGGAAACCCTACATAGGGTCCCTGTGCATCAGAATTCACTGAACAGCACTTAACAACAACAATAAAAGTTTACCATATGCCTCAAACTTCTTGGTTTTCCTAATCCTTCACAGTTGTCGCCGTGGAGTCGTTTTAGACTCAGCGATCCTGTACAGGGCTTCCGAGGAGTGACTAGTGAGTTTAACCCATCAACCCAAATGTGACCGATCATAAGATGCAGGGCGCCTTGGGAAAGGGTCTTATTCAAACGTACACTTCTGGGTTTCACTAGATACCTAAGAGTCAGAGGCTAGGTGGGGAATCTATGTTTAACAAGTGGCTTACATGATACTTATGATCAGGGGAAACTGAAAATTACTACTTTAAGTCCCCTTCTCTTTGTTCAGACTAAGGAAGTAATTGATTGTAAGTAGACTCTACTACACTACACTTATCTGTTTTCGTTCTGAAAACAGAGAGTCTGAGTTCACTCTTACTGCTTCCATTTCTTGTTCTTAAACGCTGTATCTTTTCAACAGTTAGCCCACTTACAACCAATACTTTCAGCACCACATCACAACCAATACACCCACCAGATGGCACACAGACACAGTGTTCAGGCCTAATTAGAAAGACTGAGAGAAAGCAGCACATTTTATCTTGTACCAGCAGCTGCTGAATGGCTAGCATAGATCAAGGCAGCTGGGTGCAACCACAAGATCAGAATTTATGAGTATCAAAATACCCGAGGGCACTTAATTGAAAATCATGCTCAGGAGGCAGTTCACATCTCCTCTTGGATGGTAACCGACCACAGATAGTGTTAACAAACAGACCATTTCATATTCACAGTCCAGAGAAATCTTTTTTCAATAATGATAAAAGGTAATGAATGGGTACAGACAAATCTAGAGTTGAAAGTTGGGTTCTTGAAATAAATTTGTAATTTTTAGGGGACACACTCAAACAGACCATGAACCACGCATGAAATGAATTAGGAGTTCCAGAATAGTTCTTTTCCTTAGCAAAAAAAAAAAAAAAAAAAGAGGTTAACTGTATATCATATAATGTGCAAAACACTAAGTATGCCATATTATATGTTGTTATTGCTAAGTGCCATCAAGTCAGTTCCGACTCACAGCAACCTTGAGAAGCATCTGATAGGTTTGAACTGTCGACGACAGTCCAGTGCCTATCCTACAGCACCACACTAGGACGGCACCATATTACATAGCTCTTTCAAAGATATAATAACTTATTAATATTCTTATCTCAATAAGATTTTCCAATTGAGGGCTATTGTTGAAGCTACATTTGTATTAGAAATCTTGTAGGATTACTCATAATGTAGATAAAATCCCTTTGTATGAAACCCTTACTCATTAAAAGAATTTTGCAAACTTTTGTAAACAAGCTCTCCTATGTCTACCTGGGGAGTCCTGGTGTGGGACTGTAAGATAAGTGTTGGACCTCAAGGTTGGTTTGATCGCAAGGTCAGTGGTTCAAACCCACCAGCAGCATCCTGTGAGTCAAAACCGACAGAACTTAACAACAACAATGTCCACCTAGTGTGGCACTGTAGGGTAAACACTGATCTGCTATCCAGCAGCCTCTCCTTGGAAAACCTACTCAGAATTGCTATGAGTCAGAACCAACTTCGCCACCGGCACTTAACATGTTTACTTAGTACAGTAATAAATTAGTGCTCAGTTCTTGGTCTCTTAATTTTTCTGTCAGGGAAATTGCCAAGAGAGCTGCCAAAAACACAAGTAAAGAAAGTTCCCCAAACAAAGCTTCCTGCTGATGGTTTTAAGTTTTCAAGTTATGATCCAAAAGTTCATTTAACAACCAGTTGCTTGAAACTTGTAGTACAAAACAATGTTACTATAAAATAGGTTCCTGAATCCATTCACAAAACTGTTAAGTCACAGTATAGTCAAGGCACAGTACCCACACTATTTCATAAATAGTCTAAAAGCTTCAAGAGATACAGGCACCAAGTTGTTATCCCACCCCTAAGGAGTCCAGGTGCAATGCTGTACAATAAAGGACAATTCAAACCCACCAGCTGCTTCTCAGAAACCATATGCAGGGTTACTATGAGTCGGAACAGGTTTGACTACACTTAACAACATCAACAATACCCCATCCTAAACAGGAAAGATTTCTAAATAGCTCTTCATTATTTCTATGAGGCTGTTGTGGTGGTTTCTGAGGAGCCAGCTGGTGGGTTTGAATTGCCGACCTTGCAGTCCGAGTAGTTGAGGGTCATAGTCTCAGGTTCCTCCAGTCACCCAGTTTTTCATTTTATTTTTATTTTTTTATTAAATAATTGTGAGTTTTGTTCCACATTTTCTACCACTCTATCTGGGACCTCTAACATGATCCCTTTCAAGTCGGGCACAGTCTAGTTCTTCGGGTTCGGATTTATTTTTAAATAAAACAATTGTTGGTTTTTATACAACAACAACAACAGGAATGATCTCTAGATGGCAACTGAATTAGGAAAGTTTGTTTTCGTGGGGTTTTTTTCCCTTCAGATGCTGCCAAACAATTTCTAAGTAACGAACTCAAATCTGTTGTAAAATAGCAATTGGCTTTCCACATACACAACATATATCTCCAGTAAAACAAAAACTAATGTGCTTCTAACACAGACTTAGTCATTCCATGAGAGTATTCTGCTAGAGATAGTGGGAATTGATCTTAAAATAAGTCAACTGATTTGCTCTTTTTCTTTTTTTGGCCCTGAGGCTTTATGCTGGTTCTTTTTGTTTTTCAACTGTTATTCTGATTTGGTTGAAAGCTTGCAAAGCAAATTGGTTTTCCATTCAACAATTCATACACATTTGGATTCCTGACTTTGCTTTCAATCCCCACAAAGTAACAGCAATCTTCCCACTTCCTCCTTGTGCTTACAATTTCCATTCATCCTTCCTCCCAATCTCCCCCTGCCTTCTGAGCTTTATCCATGAGCAAATGCTGCCCTTTTGATCTCCAAAGGTTGATTGTTCTAAGGTGTGCATAACTCCCTGATGTTTCTGTTCACCTCATAGACCTGTCTATTGTTTAGCTGAAAATTCAGCTACAGGGGTAAATCCAATTCTCAGGGGTTCCACCAGCTTCACTCAGACCAGCAACCTTGGTCTTTTTTACGATTCTCACTTTTGTTTCCCATTTTTCTCCCACTCTCTCCAAGATCCTTCAGAGTAGTCAGCAGTGGTAGCTGGATATTAATGTAGATCTTCTGGTCTCAGGGTCACGGAGACTGGAGTTCACATGGTTCATTAGTCCTTTAAATTGATTGTTTCCTTGTGTCTTTGATTTTCTTCACTCTTCTTTTCTCCAGACAGGGAGAGACCAATAGTTGCACCTTAGACTGCCAACTTTTAAGTTTGCTTACTCACCAAAGTAGGATGTAGGACATGGTCTGTGTGGACTATGTGCTATGCCAAATGACCTTTTTATCTCCTTAGACTGTGACTCTGAGCCCCTAGGTCTAGTGACTCAAGGTGTTTGGTTATGGGTAAAAAGTTTTCATAACTTTGACCCCTGTAAACTGTACTGCACTCTTGAATACATATATATCATATAAATACATATGGAGAAGTCAAATCTGTATTAACTGATTTTTTTCATTGTTTGAAGGGCTCACAGTCTCAACTATTTCTGTATTTCTGCATCTCATGATGTCCATTTCTGATAGCTATTGTCTGTGATGTTGTTAATAGTTAATAATTTTATTTCACCAACTTTTTTTCAAAGCTATTTCATCAAAATCATATAAGCTTTGGTCAACAACATAAAAGTTGTTACTTTAGTCAAACTTGTGGTTTGTAAATCCATATTAATTCATGGAAGTTATTTTACTTTGTGTTCTATTCTACTAATCCTTATAATAATCAATAATCTTGACTTTGATATTATCTTTCCCAGTTTTTAAACAAATATCTAGAAAACTGTATATTTGACCCATGCATAAAATTTGAACTATATCCTAAAATTTTTTTTGACTATTAAGGTACTAGGCAAATTACAACTAATTTTGCAGAACAAAGCATGGCAAATATTTACTAAGTGTCTCACATATAAAAGATTTGATGTTCAACACTGACTTTTCAAGAGCTGACTTTCAGAAATGCATAAAGTTATAAAGTCTATAAATAAATGTACATTATACAAGATCACAGCACTTCTCTTTGTGTTACTTGTAAAAGGAAAAAGCCTTTTGGTTTATTCGTTATGAATTCCACATAACTTTTTTACTTTGGCTGCTTTCAATACATGCATATTGCCTCCAAGCTCTTCTATCCTTCTCTTTTCCTGCAGATAATCACTTCCCTCCTACCATTAGCAACCATCCTCACTCAGCTCACTATCATTTTAGAGGCAAAGACATCACTGCAAGACATCACTGCAATGAAACCCAATTTCTTTCACATTTCATAATTCAAACATCTTTTGAAATAAGTTTCATGCTTTTCACAGAAGACAAAATGACTTGTCAATATATACAGCTGATGCTTCAAGTTCATTTTGAGCCTTAGTTATTTTTGTGCAATTACCAACTTGCATTCTGAGTATTCCCTATGTATTTTATAACGACTTAACTTTTAAAGAATACTCTAAATAACCCAATGACCAAGTTTTACTATAAGTAAAATGACCTAAAATAAATGTTCCCTCTTTTTCATGAATTATACACAATTTGGGAGATTGGGGGAGGGGAGAAGTTTCTTTAAAAGGTTATTCTAAATATGTTATTCTAATACTGATTTTGAAAACCTGATTATAAAAATGAAATTTAAAATGACTACATATTATTTACACACTAATTAAGTCAGATTTATGACCTGCCCTCCCCACTCCAGCTACTGTGTTTTGAATGAAACAGCCTCAATTGTAACAGAAGAAACATCTGTTGCTTTTTTCTCCATCAGGGCTTTCCTAACTGAAAGAAAGGCTCTCCGTCTGGCCTCCCCTCCTACTTCCCCACCCTACACACACCAAGTTCTTTAAAAAAATTTTTAAACAAGTAAATGTATTACCTTTTTTTTTTTTTTTTTAATTTTATGAAACTATTAAAATGAATCATTTATGTAGATGGATTCACTTTTTTATTAAAGCTCAAAGAATGACTAAATTACACACATCAAAAAGTAAGAGATGTGACATGTTTCATTCTAACTAAAATGCAGACTTCAAAAGTATACTTGAATTGATCAACTCAATTAAGTTGTCACACATTCTGGGCTCACTCAGAATTGCTTAGAGTTCTTTCTAAACAGTATCCAATTGATAGAGAATCTTGTATGTTATATTTTCTTTGCCAACCCAAAGCAAACATAATGGCAGTCAGTGCCCCAAGAGGCAGACACCAAATGGTGCCACCCACACTCTCACACTGTGCCTCATAATAAACCATAAAGCAGTGGAATGCACCGGTCCCTTTATGAGCAAACAATGCTAGAGCTTCATTAGAATACAGCTGACATTTTCAAAGCACAAATACTTTTAAGAAAAATGTACTAGGAAGAAAAAAGGAATGTAGCAGCTATAAAAGCTGAGTATTTTTAAAGTGTCAGATTTATTCCCAAGGTCCCGAGGAAACCTATTTTGCTACTGACAACTTAAATTTTTCATAAATGCGGAGGGGGGAATGTATAGTTAAGGGCAAAGTTTATTTTATTAACTGCTGGAAAGAAATCAAAGTAAATAACTGGATTGCTTTCAGAAGTGAAAACCATGAAGTTACCTTAAAATTTTTCAATTCCTCAACTGCTTCTTTAACTCTTGAATGAAAAACACTGTGCTCCGAATTATTTTCACATTTTAAATAACTTATAAGAGTAACTGAAGTGATAAACTAAGCTAACTCTACCCCTCCCCCCTAGCCCACCCCAACCCCCATTCCTGTAGTTTTCCTGTCTGCAACAAGCAAGGACGTCTTGATTTCAGCCTGCTCTTAGCTATTTATCAATTTAACATTGCTGCTGTTTAAAGAACATAAAGTAAATGCTATAAAAACTCACCCAGCAGTAGGAAACAAAATGATCTCTCTTACCTGGTCTAAGGAAGCATGCCTCTCACTGCAGTACCAACAACACTCTACAGTCTTTGTTACCATTCACTGGAAACTTGAGACTGTGTCAGACATAAGCAATCGAGCTCAGACAAGATCCATTTAAAATACTCCAGTAAAACGGAAAAAGATGCTCCAGAAAACTGTTTAGTTACTGCTTTTTAAAAGACATCTGAGTACTGTCTAATGGAACAAAGGCACTTCAAAAGACGCTAGAAGTACTGGTCTTACAGACCAAAAAGGGACCTTGCTTTCTTACCAAAAGATAAAATAAAATTTTATATGCTTAAAATAATAGTAAAATAGAGAAATGTCTAATTCCTACCTATCACGTCTCTAAAAATCACTTTAATTTTAACTAACTAAAGAATAAGATTAAACTTACTCATGAAAGCTGAATAATTCGAATTGTACATTTCAGGATTTGGGCTGGCTCTGAGGCAGTCACGAGGCAGAAGATCTGAATGCATCTTGAAAGCAAAGCAAAGGCACCGTGGGTTACAGAAAAAGAGAAAAAATGGTAAGAAACTCTTTAAAGTCGGCCAAAGCTTTTTGACCCTGTAATAACTGTCCAGGTCTTCTGAGAGAAAAAACAAACCAACTCTGGTCCTGCCCCCCTGAGATAGGAGGATATGCTTCATTGCCAAAATGAATGACAGGCCCATTTCTGATATCAATGAAGAGCAGCTTAGCTATGCTCCTTTTTTTTTTTTTTTTCCGTCACTTTCTCACACAAAAATTCTAAATATTTCAGGTTACTATCTTTATATCTAGACTTAAATACCTTTCTCTATTTCCTCGAGAGCGAACCCAGTTAGTTAATGTACAAGTTTTTTAAGTGATTACTTAAAAATACATACCTAATCATTGTACTCGGAGCCCTGGTGTGGTGCTGCCGATGAACGCACTAGACTGCAAGGTCAGTTTGAACTGCAACGTCTGTGGTTCAAGCTCACCAGCTGCTCCTCAGAAACCCTATACTGGGTTGCTATGAGTTGGAATTGACTCAATGGCACTTAACAACAACAATCATCTTACTCAGGTTTTCTAGGCAAGAAGTAGAACCAAATCGATTCCTTGTAAAATCAGGTAACTAGAAGACTAATTATCAACATTGTTCTTATTAAGTGCTGTCCAGTCATTTCCAAATCGTAGAGACCCTGCATAGGTTTTCCAAGGAGCAGCTGGTGGGTTTGAACAGCTGACAGACCTGTAGTTAGCAATCTAGTTGCTTATTCTACAGTACCACATCGGGAGACTTTTGCAATTACCAATAGCAATAAACTTTTCCTGCATTTTGGTATGTGGACACAAGGGAAAACAAAAAGTATGGAACAAATATTAAAAATAAGGTAACTGAGATCATAAAAATTTTAACTAGCTAGATGTAAAACTAATTTATGGAAGTATATGTCTACAATTATAAAAATTCCAACTTATAAACACTTCAATCAATGGCATATATTTACTGAACTCCTATTATGAGTCAAACACTACTTTGGTCCCTAGGGATATGGCAGTGAACACAAGAGACAGTATCCAAAGAAACACTGCTGTCTTCAGTGTGCTTATTAGTTTACATCTCAGTCCCCCCTATGTACAACTCTTAGAGTTGAGTAAGGTAACTTTCCTTCTCTGATTACTTACCACCTAATTTGGTGCTATAAACACTGGACTGCTAACCACAAGAGCAATGGTTCAAATCCAGAAACCCTTTACAGGGTCAACTATGAGTTGGAACTGGTTCAACAACACAATAACAACAACAGCAGCAGCATTGATAATCAGTCTTTTAGTTATCTATGAGTCAGAACCAACTCTGCGGCTCTTCAAAACAACAACTATTTGAAAAGTTTCAGCGGGGCAAGGATTTTGTTTTGTTGAGTGTCATATCTACAGTGTCTAAAGCAGACCTGTTGTTGTTTTTGTTGAATGCCATCAAGTCAGTGGTCCCAACCCATGTTGTTGTTGTTAAGTGCTGTTGAGTCGGTTCCGACTCATAGCGACCCTGTGTAGGGTTTCCGAGGAGCAGATGGTGAGCTTGAACTGCCAACCTTTCAGTTCAATGAACTTTGCAGTCTGGCACATTAACCTACAGCGCCACACCAGGACTCCAGGTCCCAACCCGTATATAACAACTCTATATAGGGTTTCCAAGGAGCAGTTGGTGAGCTTGAACCACCGACCTTGTGATTCAAACCGTCTTTGCAGTCCAGCACATTAACCCACAGCGCCACACCAGGACTCCAAAGCAGATCTGTTAGATACCCAAATAAACATATATTGAATGAAAAAGAGTTCTTATTAATCAAACTTTTCTTTTGCAAACAGACTGTGTACCACAGATTATACTTAGATGACAACAATGTGTACTAACAATGATATTGTATGTTGTTGTTCCTGTTAGGTGCTGTGGAGTCAGACCCTAAGCACAACAGAACAAAACACTGCTGTTCCTGCACCATCCTCACTATTACTGTTATTCTTGAGCCCATTGTTGGTGCCACTATATCAATCCATCTTGTTGGAGTCTTCCTCTCTGGCCCTGACACTCCGCTTTTCCATGCTTGAAGTCCTCCAGGGACTGATACCTCCTAACAACATGTCCAAAGTACAAGAGACGAAATGTTGCCATTTTCGATTCTAAGAAGCATTCTGGTTGTACTTTTTCCAAGACAGTCTTGGAGTAATCTTCTCAAACACCATAATTCAAACACACTGATTCTTTTGTTTAAAGTTTTTAATATGAACTGAGTGATAGTTTACATGGGAGAACACTGGCTTTACACCATTGTTTCAATGCAATGATTACAATCGCTTCCGTGCATCATCATTCAACAGTATTTGCTTCCATTCCCTCTGTTGTGTTTTTTTTTTTGAGGTGGGGGGTGGCGGGTGTACACAAAAACACTCAGGTATATATAATCATTTAAACAACCAAAGGGCGTATTCTGCAAACCTGCATCCTGGCCACCAGCACCCAGTACCTCTCTTTCCACGAGTCTTGAGTCCTCAGCTGCTCCCATTCTCTATATCCTCATCTCTGACTCCATCTCTGGTGTTGCTGCTTCTCTGGATAGGGTCTCACATTCTGCTTGTGCTCTTCTCCCTTGATGGTCCTAGGGTCCTCTGTGTCTGGACCATAGGATTAACTACTCAACCATTTTTGTTATAAAACTTCTACTTTACAGTTGTGACTGTTGCAGTTAGTTATGATCACAATTATTTACTATTGAATCAAAAGAATCTTATCCCTATCTCTTTTCACCAGACCCATCTAGACAAGATGAAAACTATACAGTGGGGTCTCTACCTTCCTCCACACACTCTGAAACTATAATCTCTTGAAAATTTGTAAGCCAGTAACTTCATGCCTGTGCCTTTACCCCCTCCCCCCCATGTTAGGTTGCCCATCCCTATCTACCCTGTATACAGAGGGGATGGGATTGATACTTGATGTGACTACTCCTTCCTTCTCTGTTGGTATTTTGGACTTCTACACTCGTAAATATAGTAAAGGTAAAATTCATCAAATTGTAGCAATTTATACTTGTTTCCTGTATCAAAAAAAATTTTTTTTTTGTATCTTCCTCTAGTCAAGTTCTGATTATCAGGCAGGCCATTGAAGCTAGGTCAAATGGGTACTGTCTGCAAGTTTAAGTGTTCTTGTGCATCTCCCCTCACTTCATCCCAAGCTGGATGCTTCACTCTCAGCTCTAACCCTCCGTGGCTATGTCCTTGTCCATGGGCTCAGGAGTCCCCAGGTCTCACCACACTTCCAGACCAACCAGCCCTTCCTTGTCTCTCTCATCTCCATGTCAATGAAGACTATGGAATAAACATACTGATTCTTTTATGGTCTTCCTTATTCATTGTCCAACTTTCACATGCATATGAGGCAAATGAAAATACCAAGGCTTAGGTCAGGCATACTTTAATCCTCAAAGTAATATCTTTGATCATTGCAATGAAATGAAATACGATAGGATGAATGTAAAGCTGATGTTCTCCCATGCAAACTATCACTCAATTCACAATAAAAACTTCAACAACAACAACAAAAAGATGTAAATGGGGAGCCTAGGGAGGAAGTAGGATAACTATTGTTGCAGGGAGGGAATTATAATCATTGAGATGAAACAGTGTATAATTTGTTGAATGTAAAGCTGATGATCTTGTCTTTAAACCTTCACTCAATACACAATAAAAAGTTACACACACAAAACAACCCCAAAACCATATTTTAATCACATTTCCCAAAGACAGTCTCTTTTGTTGCATTCCCTTCTTGTACACTTGTAATTAAAGGTGCGAACACACATACAAAGTGATATTTTTGCTATTGAACACTCCAAAGAGGTCTTTTGCAGCAGATTTGCTTAAAACAGTATGTCCTTTGAATCTTGACTGCTGTTTCCATGAGTGTTGAGAGGCGTGGATTTTAAATGCCTATTTTGCTATTCAAATTGACCTTGCAGTCTAGTGCATTATCCTGCACAACCTCTAAAACTACGCCAGGACTCCAAACATATAAAGAGGATGCTTCAAAATACTCGTGGAAGTTTTCCATTGTTTTTAATTCCATTTTCCACAATTTTCTGAAGCCCCTTCATATTAAGGAGCCTGGTGGCACAAATAATTAAATGGTAACTAACAACAGCTGGAAACTACTCAGCAACTCCACAGGAGAAAAACCTGCTGATCTTGGATTGTTGTTGTTTTTGTTAGGTGCCATCGAGTCGGTACTGACCCATAGCAACCTTATGCACAGCAGAATGAAACACCGCCCAATCCTGGGCCAACCTCACTATTGTTACCACGCTTGAGTCCATCGATGCTGCCACTTGGCCAATCCATCTTGTTGGGGGTCTTCCTCTTTTTCTCTGACCCTCTACTTTACCAAACATAATATCCTTCTCCAGCGACTGCTCCCTCCTAACAACATGTCCAAAGTATGAGAGACTAAGTTTGGCCATCTTGGCCTCTAAGGAGCACTCTGGCTGCACTTCTTCCAAAACGGATCTATTGGTTCTTTTGGCAGCCCATGGCACTTTCAATATTCTCCTCCAACACCATAACTAAAAGGCATCAATTCTTCTACGATCTTGGATTGGTCAGCCTCTAAAACCAATAAACCTGTTGTCTGACTTTCCAATCTTAGGTTCATCAGCTTCTGTAGCTATATGAGTCAGAAGCCTCCAACCTGACATCTGACCCATGCACTTGGGACTTGCCCACCTCTAAAACTGTGTGAGCCATTTCCTGGATATAAATCTCTGTCTCTCTCTCAGTACACACACACACACACACACACATACACGAGGGTGAGTTAAAAATTATCCTCACTCTAGCTGTAGAATTTATTTTAATCAACTTTTAGAAAAGACAAATGCATCATTTTTTTATATAGTCTCCTTGCTTTTCAATACATTTTTGTCCATCTGTCAGCAAGCTTTCATATTCCCTTATTTAAAAATGTTTTAGGCTGAGCTGTGAGCCACGAATGCACCGTTGTCTTCACTTCTTCATCAGAGGTGAATCTTCATCCTTGAAGGGCGGCTTTCAGGGGACCAAAGTGGTGAAAGTCAGCTGGAGCAAGATCATGACTACAGGGAGTATGCTTTACCATCTCAAAACAGAATTTTTCCAGAGTGTCAACATATGGGCAGAGGTGTAAGGATGTGCACTGTCATGAAAGATCACAACACTCTTTTCAGCTGATAATTGACTTGTGAACTTTTTCTCGGTCGATTTCCTGAGAGTAAATGGCAGAGTATGGAATGGAAACATCCTTAATCACTCTATAAAGTCTCGATTCCATGAGAATTTGAAATCCCATCCTATGTTTTTTCCCTTTTGATCAGAATTCTTCGATAGAATCTTTTATTAAAGATTTATTAATGGTACCCAAGGAACATCCAATTCAGGTCTCACTGCAGAGAAGGCAGTTGGTCATGTAGGTAGTTAGCTGTGCAGTCCATTAACAAGCTTGTAATTAATTTTTTAAGATTCACTAAATAAATGTTTGTGATGTATTACTATAGTAGATACAAGAGTGAGTCAAAAATTATCTGCACTCCACTTATACTAAAATGCCTGTCCACATTCTTGGCTGATGACAACATTGAACATGCATGTGAAATGATTCTGTTGAATAGAGGACTGACAGTGGATTGTGTGGCAAGTCATCTGCAAATCAGCCATGGCTCTGTCTATGAAAGACTCCACGACAGACTTGGGTTTTGGGTTTCGAAATTTTTGTGCAAGATTGGTACTGAAACAACACAAAGAAGAGCATAAACAGAAGTGTTTGGACATCTGCAAACAAAATTTGGACCCATACTCAAAAGAAGGTAAAAGTTTCTTTGAAAAATTTGTTACTGGTGAAGTTACACAGATTCATCACTGCAAGCATGAGAATAAACTGCAGAGTATGGAATGGAAACATTCTCAATCATTGACCAAGAAAAAGTTCAAAAGTCAACTATCAGCTGGAAAATTTGATGCTTACAGATTTCTATTAATTCTCAAGGGGTCAGTATTGGAACACTATCAGGAAAATGCTTCAACAATCAACAATATTCATTATAGTAAGATGCTCACTGAAGAGCTGAAGCCTAAACTTTAGATTAAATTAAGAGGACTGCTACTCAAGGGCACTGTGATCATGTGCAACAATAGACATCTGTCCATACAGTTGACACTCTGCACAACTTCCATCTTGAGGTGCTAAAGCATCTTCCCTGTAGTCCCAATCTTGGATCTTCCTCCATCGGACTTTTACCTGTTTGATCCCCTGAAAGCAGTCCTTCAAGAATGTAGATTCACCTCTGATGAAGAAGTGAAGACAGCAGTGCATTCGTGGCTCACAGCTCAGCCTAAAACATTTTTAAATAAGGAAATGTGAAAGCTTGTTGACAGATGGACAAAGTGAATTGAAAAGCAAGGAGATATGTCAAAAAACTTGTTATTTGTTATTTTCTAAAAGTTGATTAAAATAAATTCTATATAGCTAGAGTATGGATAATTTTTTACTCACCAGCATAGAAATGCTAAAGTATGAAATGAGGAGGCAAAAGAGCTGAATAAAAAATTTCAAAGGGCAACTCAAGAAGACAAAGTCAGATATTATAATGAAATGCGCAAAGACCAGCAGTTAGAAAACCAAAATGGAAGAATATGCTCAGCATTTCTCAAGCTGAAAGAATTGAAGAAAATAAATCAAGTTTTATCTTGCAAAATTGAAGGATTCTATGGGCAAAATATTGAACGATGCAGAAAGCATCAAAAGAAGATGAACGGAGTACACAGAATCACTGTACCAAAAAGAAATGGTCGATGTTCAACCATTTCAAGAGGAAGTATTGATCAAGAGCCAATGGTACCTAAAGAAGTCCAAGGTTTACTGAAGGCATAGGCAAAATACAAGCCTCTGGCAATTTATGGATTCCAAACTGAAATCTTTCAACAAATGGATGCAGCACTGGAATCACTCACTCATCTATGCCAAGAAATCTGGATGACAGCTACATGGCCAACTGACTGGAAGAGATACACATTTAGACCCATTCCAAAAAGAGGTGACCTAACAGAATGTGGAAATCATCAGACAATATCAATATTAGATGCCAGGAAAATTTTGCTAAAGATTATTTTTAAATGACTGCAACAGTACATTGACAGGAAACGGCCAGAGGTTTGAGCCAGATTCAGACTAGGATATGGAACGAGGGATGTCATTGCTTACATCAGACGAATCTTGATTGAAAGTACAAAATACCAGAAAGATGTTTACCTGTGCTTTATTGACTATTGTCTTAGGACGGCTTTTCTAGAGAAGCAAAACTAGTGAAACATCTATGTTTATGTAGAGAACAGTTTATTATCAAGGAAAGGGCTTATAATTGCATAATCCCAGGTCCCCAGAAGAAGAGAGAGAAAGAGTTCCTCCTCCTCCTCGGTGGCCATTATATTGTGATCAGGCCATACTCCCAAGGAAGCATCCCTTCAATTGATTGACTGCTTATAGCCACTCATCATAGAGATAATGATGTGTGTATATGTTTCATCCCTATGGGATTAAGCACACCCTAACTGCAAAATTTCTGGAAATCCTGGTCTAGTCAAACTGACACAAAACCCTAACCATTACATTCCATCCTTGTCAACTTGACACCTATAAACTATATACATAATGTCTAAATAAAGAAAATTGTAAACTCATACTTGCACCTAACATGCTATAACTAAAACACATACAACCGACAGCAACTGGTCCCACTTACATCTCATATGTCACAAATGAACAGAGCAAAAATATTAGATGCACATATGCAAAACAAAAAACATATATTCATTTAAATGTCCAAAGGGCACATTCTACAAGCCGGCCTCCTACCTGTAGGGCACATAGCCTTACTCAGTCTATGGTCCTAGAGTCTGAAGCAGCTCTGTCTTTCCATGCCACTGCCTCTGCCACCATCTCTGCTGTCAAAATCCTATTGACTCCTATTGACTATTGCATAGTAAATAATGTACAGGTAAAAATCTTTCTGGTATTCTCTGCTTTCAGCAAAGATCCACCTGACTCTAGCAATGATATCCCTCATTGCACATCCTAGTCTGAATCTGGCTTGAACCCTTGGCAGTTAGTTCCCTGTCAATGTACTATTGCAGTCATTTTTTAATTATCTTTAGCAAAATTTTACTTGCATGTGGTATTGGCGAGACTGTCCAATGATTGCCACATCTTATTGGATCACGTCTCTTTGGAATGGGCACAAATATGGAGCTCTTCCAATGAGCTGGCCATCTCATCCAAGACAGATCTTGATATGTTCTTTTGATGATGAATGTGACACCATTCCTCTTTAATATGTCATTTCTGGCATAGTAGATCATGGGATTATCAGATTTAAAATGGTCAAATCCTGTCCATTTCAGGTCACTAATACCTAGGTTATCAATGTTTATGTGTCCCATTTCATTTTTGACAGTTTCCAATTTTTCTAGAGTCACAATTTATACATTCCATGTTCTAATTATTAAGGGATGTTTGCAGCTGTTTCTCCTCATTTTGAGTTGTGCTCCATCAGCAAATGAAGGTCTCAAAAGTTTTACTCCCTTTGTGTCATTATGGTTAACTCTACTTTGAAGAAGAAGATCTTCTCCAGTTGTATTTTGAGTGCTTTCCAACCTCAAGGGCTTATCTTCCGGCACTATATCTGACAATATTCTGGTGCTATTCATCATGTTTCAGTATTCAATATTCTGGGGCTATTATGAGTCAGAACTGACTCTAAAGCACATCATAAAAACAACATCTGATAGTGTTTCACTGCTATTTATAGAGTTTTCCATGGCTAAACAATTTAATGTAACCTGCCTCTCCTTCTTTGAAGTCTGTCTTAAGTCTAGAAGCTCAATTGAAACTTTTCTACCATGGGTGACCCTCTCAGCATTCAAAATACTGGTGTCATAGCTTCAAGCGTTACAACAACACGCAAGCCACCAAGTACAACAAACTGACAGTCAAGTGATGGGATATGCTAAATGGGGACCTAAATTTTGCCCAGAATAAATAAGCTTTTTGCTTTAAGCCTTTGTAGAGGATATAAAAATCCTCACAACTGTACCAATAAATAACATCATGATAAATAGAGAAAAGTTTGAAGTTATCAAAACTCATTTTGCTTGGGTCCACTATCAACACTCATGGAAGGAGCAGTCAAGAAATCAAAGGACATATTGCATTAAGCAAATGTGCTGCACAAGACCTCTTTAATGTGTTCAAGAGCAAAGATGTCAGTTTGATGAGTAGGGTGCACCTGACCCAAGCCATGGTATTTTCAATGGCTTCATATGCATGTGAAAGTTGGACAGTGAATAAGGAAACCACAGAGAATTTGAGTTATGGTATTGGAGACGAATATTGAAAATACCTTAGATTACCAGAAGAACAAACAAATCTGGGTTGGAAAAAGTACAGTCAGAATGTTCCTTAGAAGCTAGGATGGTGAGACTTCTCCTCTCCTACTTTGGGCATGTTATCAGGAGGAACCAGTCCCTGGAGAAGGATATCATGCTTGGTAAAGTGGAGGGTCTGCTTCAAAGCCCCCAACAAGACGGACTGGTATAGAGGCAGCTAAAATGGGCTCAAGCATACAAAAACAGTTGTGAGGATGGCTCAAGACTGGGCAGTGTTTCTTTTTGTTGTGCACAGGTTCACCATGAGACGGAAGTGATTTCAGGGCAAATAACAACTAAAGTATAGGTCATTCGTGGCCTCCTGGTGAGGTGATGTAAGATCAGCACTGCTCTGCAAACCACAAGGTCTGTAGTTCAAACCCACCAGTTGATCCTTGGAAACTCTATACAGAGTTGCTTTAGTCAGAACCTAACAGATTGCATTTTGGTGGAATCCTGAGCCCCACCCAGAACCTTTAGAGTCAATACATTTACATTTGAAAAGACATTCAGACTCTTTCTAAACTGCTAAGGGAACTGGCAATTTATGGTTGAAGGAAAGACCTGTAGGGGGGATGGGAGAGTGGGGGAGAGACACTGGCTTTTGTGTTTGAATAAGACTTTTGTGGCCATCAGAGAAAACCCCTTCTGGGGTTGAAAGTTAAAGGGAGCTAGGGAGCAAATTGGTATGCCTGTTAGTGATGACCTGGTTCTACTTTTGTTTCGAAGTGGGAGAAACGTAGCACTTAAGAGAATGGCTAAGTTTGGACTTGTTCCATTGGAACCCATTGGCCTGGTCTACAGCTGTGGGGATTGTGTGAATTCCTGAGCCTACAGACACTGACCTAGCCCCTAGGGACTAGACTGAGTGAGTGAAGGGACCAGCTGAAGTGCATCTGGATGATGAGGTAGAAACAAGAATAGAAAATCAATTTCACTTCAATACAATGATGTCGTTAATGAGGATTGAAAACAGGAAGATAAGGGGGCTTAAGAAAGTAGACCAGGAATTTCATAGTACAGAAGTTGCATTGGAGATTGTGGGACATCTGGGTAGCGATGTGCAATGTCGTTGTTGTTAGGTATTGTCCAGTAGGTATTCCAACTCATAGCAACCATATGCACAACACAACAAAAACAATGCCTGGTCCTGTGCCATCCCACAACTGCTGTTACACTTGAGCCCATTTTAGCTGCCAATCTATCTCATTGGGGGGGGTGTCTTCTTTTTTGCTGACCCTCCACTTCACCAAGCATGATGTCTTTCTCCAGGGACGGGTTCCTCCAAAGTATGAGAGAGGTCTCACCATCCTGACTTTTAAAGAACATTCTGACTGTGCTTCTTCCAACATAAATTTGTTTGTACTTCTGGCAATTGAGAGTACTTTTAATTTTCTTCTCCAATACCATAACTCAAATGCATCAATTCTTCTATAGTCTTCCTTATTCACTAACTTTCACATGCATATGAGGGGTTCATTTAAATCTTTGATAGTCATCTGCTGCTATTCATAATGTTTTCATTTTCCCCAACTATATCTGACAATGCTATTCATAAGGTTTTCAGTGGCTAACCATTCAGAAGGAGTCTGCCTCTCCTTCTGCCTAGTCTGCCTTAGTCTGGAAGCTCAGCTTAAATCTATCCTCCATGGGTGACCCTGCTGGCATTTAAAATACTGGTGGCATAGCTTCTAGCATCATAGCAACATGCAAGTGACCACATACGACCAACTGACAGATGAATGGTGGAACACTTCTATATGTTGCTGTTGTTAAGTGCCGTCAAGTTGGTTCTGACAGATAGGGATACGTAGTTCCTGTATAGGGTTTCCAAAGAGTAGCTGGTGAGTTGATTACAAGTAATTATACTTCTAGTTCTGGTCCTGGCTCTTCTGCTCTGCTTTAAATTCTTATTTCAACTCTCTTTTGCACATCTCTCACCACTCATCTGTCAGTCTGACGTACTGTGGTGGTTTGTATGTTGCTGTGATGCTGGAAATTTTGCCACCAGTATTTTAAATACCAGCAGGGTCACCATGGTGGCTAGGTTTCAGTGGAGCTTCCAAAATAAAACAGATTAGGAAGAAGGAGAGGTAGATTACTTCTGAAGCCAGTGATTATTCAAAGACTTTTGATTATGTGGATCCTGATAATCTATGGATAACATTTTGAAAAATGGATGTATTCCAGAACACTTAATTGTGCTCACGAGCAACCTGTACTTTTACCAAGAGGCAGTCATTTAAACAGAAAAAAAGGGACACTGAACGGTTTAAAATCAGGAAAGGTATGCACCAGGGTTGTATTCTTTCATAGTACTTATTCATATGTGGAATCCTGGTGTGGTGGTCTTGGACAAACACTGGACTGCTAACCATAAGGTTGGTAGTTCAAACCCACCAGTTGCTCCTCAGAAACTCTATACAGACTTGCTATGAGTCAGAACTGACTCGATGGCAATTAACAATAACAGCAACATTTAATCTATATGCTGAGCAAATCTGAGAAACTGCATTATATGATGAAGCATCAGGATTGGAGGAAGATTCATTAGCAGCCTACAATATGCAGATAATACAATCTCGCTTGCTAGAAGTGATGATGGTCTTCCTTATTCATTGTCCAACTTTCTAAATTCAGGTGGGTTATGTTCAAGACTATATTTTGGGTCTTCTGGGCTTGTTTTAATTTTCTTCAGTGCCATCCTGAACTTGCATATGAGCAACTGATGATCTGTTCCGGATGGCATTGAAGAAAATTAAAACAAGCTCAGGAGAGCCAAAATATAGTCTTGAACATAACCCACCTGAATGTAGAGATGATCAAGAAGGGATTTTATGCAAATGACCTCTTTTAAAGTGTTCAAGAGTAAAGATGGCAGTTTAAAGAATAAATTGCTCCTGACTCAAGCCATGGTATTTTCAATAGTTCATATGCATATGAAAGTTGGACAATGAATAAGGAAGACCATAGAAGAATTGATGCATTTGAGTTATGGCATTAGAGAAGAATATTAAAGGTACCATGGTCTGCCAGAAGAACAAACAAGTCTATGCTGGATGAAGTACAACCAGAATGTTCTTTAGAAGCCAAGATAGCCAGACTTCGTGTCTTAAACTTTGGACATATTATTTGGAAAGACCAGTCCCTGGAGAAGGACATCATACATGGTAAAGTGGAGGGTCAGAGAAAAAGTGGGAGACACCCAACATGATGGATTAACACAGTGGCAGCAATATTTGGCTCAAGCATAGCAGCAATTTTAAGAATAGCACAGAACCAGGTGGTGTTTTGTTCTGTTATATGTAGGGTCACTATGGATCAGAACCAACTCAACGGCACCTAATAACAACAACAATTTTTACATCAATAAAGCCCTGGTAGCACAGTGGATTGTGAACTGGGCTGCTAATCACAAGGTCTGTAGTTTAAATCTACCAGTCACTCCACAGGAGAAAGATGAGCATTTCTACTCCTGTAAAGATAGATATATGCCCTCAGAAACCCAATCAAGCTAAAGTGAAGGCAGACTTACAAGCTTTGTTAATTGTAATTTTCGAAATTTTTATTTCCATGACACATGTATATCTATTTCATAGTACTAAATATATCAATATCCATAGTGCAATCAGATGAACACATAGCCTTGAAAACATAACCCTTTTTAAAACACTCAAATACAATAATTTCTTCTCCACCCTTGGTAGTGTTAGGTGTCGTTGAGTCAGTACCAACTCATAGCGACCCTATGCACAACAGAACGAAACACTGACCAGTCCTGGGCCAACCTCACTTTTGTTGCCAAGCTTGAGCCCACTGATGCTGCTACTTTGCCAATCCATCTCGTTGGGGGTCTTCCTCTTCTTCTCTGACCCTCCACCTTACCAAACATGATATCCTACTCCAACAACCGGTCCCTTCTGACAATATGTCCAAAGTATGAGAGATGAAGTTTGACTATTCTGGCCTCTGAGGAACACTCTGGCTGCACTTCTTCCAACATAGATCTGTTTGCTCTTTTGGCAGCCCATGGCACTTTCAATAGTTTCCTCCAACACCATAACTCAAACGCATCAATTCTTCTGTGGTCTTCCTTATTCACTGTCCAGTTTTCACGTGCATATGACATTACTGAAAATACCATGGCTTGGGTTAGGCGCACCTTAGTCATCCCTGACATCCTGCTCTTCAACACTTTAAAAAGGTCAGTCAAAAGGTCGGCCATGTGCAGCAGATTTGCCTAATGCAATACGATGTTTACTTTCTTGACTGCTGCTTCCATGAGTTGTTGATGGTTGATCCAAGAAGAATGAAGTCTTTGACAATCTTTTCTCCATTGATAAGAATGTTGTTATTGGTCCAATGGTGAGGATTTTGGTTTTCTTTACATTGAGTTGCAATTCATACTGAAGGTTATGGTTTTTTGATTTTCATCAGTAAGTATTTTAAGTCCTCTTAACTTTCAGCAAGCAAGGTTGTATCATCTGCATATCACAGGTTGTTAATGAGTCTTCCTCCAATCCTAATGCCATGTTTTTCTTCATATAACCCAGCTTCTCGGATTTTTTGCTCAGCATACAGATTGAGTAAGTATGGTGAAAGAATACAAGTTTGTCACATACCTTCCTTAATTTTAAACCATTCAGTGTTCCCATGTTCTGTTCCAACAACTGCCTCTTGGTCTATGTACAGATTCCTCATGAGCACAATTAAGTGTTCTGGAATATCATACTTTCAATGTTGGCCATAGCTTGTCATGATCACCCTTGGTGGTGGGTGGTGGTTATGTGCCGTGGAGTCGGTTTTGACTCATAGTGACCCTGTATAGGGTTTCTGAGGCTGTAAATCTTAACGGGAGCAGAAAGCCTCATGTTTCTCCCGTGGAACAGCTGGTAGTTTCTAATTGCTGGCCCTGAGGTTAGCAGCCCAATTTGTAACCACTACCAGAGCTCCTTCATGAGCACAATTAAGTGTTCTGGAATATCATACTTCATAATGTTGCCCATAGCTTGTCAAGATCTCCACCCTTAGACTAACCTAATTCATATGGCCTTGGGCCTAGGCCAGGTGGATCCAGTGGGGGGGCGGGGGAGGAGGAACCCTATCAGCCATCTTGTTTAACCAGCCTAACTTTAGCCCCAGGCCACTCAGAAGCTGCTTTTTCCCCTTCAGCAATAGTTTTTTTTTGTTTTTTAAACTTTTTACTGTGAATTGAATAAATGTTTATAGACAGGATCATCAGCTTTAAGCAACAGTATTTTCTCTCTTACATTCCTTCAGCATTACAGATAACAAAAACCAAAACAACCATCTAAAAATCAAAAGTATAAATTTCCATGCCCTTTGATTCTTTCTCTTACAAACCTCATGCTTCCATGAGTCTGGAGTCATTACAGCAAATCTCTCTCCTGATGCCATCTACAAAAATGGTGCGGAGGTCATGTCGGACTTCCTTTGGTTTTACACTTCACAAGGGGGAAGGAGACCCAAACATAAAATCAGCCCAGGGCGGATTCCTAGGAAGCAAAGGTGAAGCATTCCTTCACTCTACAACCTTTTTCATCCTGTTCTGACACCAACAAGCCCTCTCACCGCACTCTGTGCTTCACATC
Source organism: Chrysochloris asiatica (assembly GCF_000296735.1). NCBI lineage: Eukaryota > Metazoa > Chordata > Mammalia > Afrosoricida > Chrysochloridae > Chrysochloris > Chrysochloris asiatica. Next base: position 2,057,274 of record NW_006408654.1, read on the forward strand.
TGGTTTCAATAATCCACTGCAATAGCCACATAGAACTCAGGGATAATACTCATGATTATGGGATTCATTAATTGAACAAACTACAATCCAGTATCAGAAACAACTCAGGATGCAGCAGTTATCTAGTGCTAACAGTTCTCCAGTCAGTAACATCTTCTGTCTACAATACTACAGGCATACCTTGTTTTTGTCTTCTGCCTCTCAGCCATGTGGCCCCTTGGCCTCTGCCCTGCTTGGGAAAGTGTTACAAAGCTCCTTTAAACAGATCTATAAATGCCTAAAGGGCACATTCAGCAATCTAGCTTCCTGACCGTAGGCATTCAGCTTTACTTGGTTCATAACAGGAAGCCTGAAGTTGCTCTGTCTCTCCATGCCACCACCTCTGCCAGCGCCATTGCTTTTCCAGTTAGGAGTCCCACATTCTTCTCAAGGCTCTTTTTTCTTGATAGTCCTGGGATCATCTGTTCCTGCTTCTGAGATGGCTTCTTTTAAAGCTAGCAGGATGGCGAAACTAACCAATCCTGACATTAGAGTGTAGCACTGTGGGTTAATGCAACAGACTGCAAAGCCGTTTGAACTGCAAAGTCAGTGGTTCAAGCTCATCAGCTACTCCTTGGAAACCCTATACAGGGTGGCTGTGGGTCAGAATGGACTCAACAGCACTTAACGACACCACATTTGCATGGCCCTGGCTAATCATATGCTGAGAGTTAAGAAGACTCTGAATAGAAAAGCCATATCAAATTAATTCACAGTACCACAATGTGAAGGAGCTCTGGTAGCGTAGTGGTTATGAATCAGGCTGCGAACTGCAAGGTCAGCAGTTGGAAACTACCAGCTGCTCTGCGGGAGAAAGAGGAGGCTTTCTGCTCCCATAAACATTTACAGCCTCGGAAACCCTGTACAAGGTCACTATGGGTCGGAACTGACTCGACGGCACTTAACAACAACAACAACCACAATGTGAAAGTAGAGAATACCAGAAAGATGTTTACTTGGGCTTTATAGACTATGCAAAGGCATTCTACTATGTGGATCATAACAAACTATGGCTAACATCGTGAAGAATGGAAATTCCTGAACACTCCATTGTGCTCATGCGTAACTTGTATATAGACCAAGAGGCAAATGTTCCAACAGAATAATTGGACACTGAATGCTTTAAACTCAGGAAAGATGTGCACCAGAGTTGTATCTGTTCATCATACTTATTCAATCTCTAAACTGAGCAAATAATCTGAGAAATTCAATCTTATGAAAAAGAATGTAGCATGCATCAGGATTGGAGGAATTCATTAACCACCTGCGATATGCCGATGATACAGCCTTGCTTGCTGAAAGTGAACAGTACTTGAAATACTTACTGATGAGTTGAACTCTTTCAGTATGGACTGAAACTCAATGTAAAGAAAATGAAAATCCTCACAACTGGCCCCCAAAATAGCATCATGATAAACGGAGAAAATATTGACACTGTCAAAGACTTCATTTTTCTTGGACCTACAATCAATACTCATCAGCAGCCAAGAAATCAAACAATGTATTGCATTAGGCAAATCTGCTACAAAAGACCTTTTTAAAGTGTCACAGGGCAAAGATATCACTTTGAGGACGGTCTTGGTTATCTAGTGCTGCAATAGCAGAAATACAAGTGGATCCCTTCAACAAACAGAAATTCTAGAAGAGTGAATTCAAAGTGTTGATTCTAGGGGAAGGCTTGCTTTCTTTGTCAGCTCCTTTCATCTGTTGGCCCAGTATTCCTTGTAGATTTTCGTGTATCTTGGCATCAACCTTTCTCTGGACTGAGGATCTTCACAATGCAAGAAGCCCAGGTCCAAAGGACACAGTACACTCCTGGTTCTTCTTTCTGGGTGGTAAAAAGTCCCTCTCTGCTCCCTTCTCAGTCTTTTTATACCTCAAAAGAGATTGATACACAATACTAGGGGGCGGGGCGGTGAGCTCCAGTCCATGTGGGTGCCGGCTCCGAGGGCCACAGTACAGGGTCACCATGGTGGAGCTGCAGCAGCTCCGTGTGCAAGAGGCACTTGACACCATGGTGAAGAGTCTGGAGAGAGAGAACAGCCGGAAGATGCAGGGCATCATGTTCTGGTGCATTGCCAACTGTTGTGAGGACAGTCAGGCATCCATGCAACAGGTGCACCAGTGCATTGAACGCTGCCATGCACCACTGGCTCAAGCACAGGCCCTTGTGACCAGAGTTGGAGAGGTTCCAGGACCGCCTGGCCCAGTATACCATGCATTGCAACGACAAAGCCAAAGACTCAATGGATGCAGGGAGTAAGGAGCTGCAGGTGAAGCAACAGCTGAGAGCTGTGAGACCAAATGTGTGGATGACCACTTGCATCTCATCCCATCCATGACCAAGAAGATGAAGAGTCTCTCTTATCCATTGCAAAATAAAAGTATTCATCAGTGGCCACTGGGGATAAGGGCAGGAATCTACATAAAATGAAGAAAGGAAATTTGGGTTTTTAAAAGTGAAGTTTATGAATGAAAAAATTTATGCTGGCAGGAAGTTTAAGGGACATGTCTCCTGGCTCTGGATACTGGTTCTTTTAAAAGTTTGAAACCACAGCAGGGAAAGTGGGAAAAACTGGTGCTAAAATTTGGATCTGAGATAGCACAAGAGAGTGTTTCAAGCCTAAATTGTGTGTGGCAAGTGCATATGCTAGTAGTAAGTATCTCCCTTGCTTTACCAAACCAGAGCCCTCCAAGGCATCAGATTCTACCAACAGACTGGCAGACTCCTCCAATCTGCCTATAGAGTTTGAAAAGAGGTATGTCTATTTGTTACCAACCTTCTGTTTACAAGAAATACCACTATCTGATATTCCATAAGCTGTAAAACAAAATCTGTAAGATCACTAATTCACAAGTGGGAAAAACAGATATCTGAGTCTTTGTTTTGCTTGGTTGTGTTTTCTATACAAGGACCTAATGATGTCATTAGGAGCCAGGGTAAAAGGCTCTTTGGCCATCATCTGGCTGTCAAGCTGTACTTTTCTTGAAATTCTTAAATGTTGCATCTTTCAGTGTGGAGACATGAGAGGCAGTGTCACATGGTATATGGGAAGCCGAGCTTCCTTCTCACTGGCTGTCATGGTGACCCTGGGGCTGTGTGCAGTAGACAGCCTTGCAGTTACACTCTTCCCCTTGAAGGAAAACGGGGTTTTGACTGTGATATATACCAGTCTGGAAACGAACAGTGAAAGAAACTGTTGGCTGCTTAGTTAAGAAAGCTGAACTGGATTTGGAAAGACTTAAGTTATTTTAGACCAGAAGGAAATGAAAGCCCAACCCCAGTATTGCTTACTTATTTTTGTTGCTGTTAGTTACTATCAAGTGTACTCCAACTCCTGGCATGTATCACCAAACGCAATGTTCTCCAGGCCTGTGCCATCTTCATGATCATTGGTGTGGCTGACTCCACTGTGGCAATCTGTCTCACTGAGGGGTTCCTCTACCAAACATAATGTCCTTTTCTAGTGACTGCTCTTTCCTGATAACATGTCTAACTGCTTATTTAACCAGTAATAAGAGCCCTGTTAGCAACATGAAAGCCAAGGGAGAAAAATTAAGTGACTCGGGCCAGAGAGAGCTGTGACTTTTCTGAAGCAAAGGAGGAGCGGCTCCTCATTACCAAATACCATTTCTGCGGTATGCAGCGTTCCAACTTCAATGACACCTTATTTTGATAAGGGCATTGTCACTTTCTACTAACTTATTACTTGAAGTGATAATGTAGCCTGTTTGCATTTCAAGGCTGTGATATATTTTCCTAGTAGTTAAATTTTAAAAGTTTTCATTTTTCCTACACACAAAAAAAGAGATTGATGCAAGATACAAACTAATCCTGTAGATGGCATCTGGCCTCATTAACATCATAGAAGTTGGGATTTGCAATAATTACACCAGATCAGAACTGATCACATCAGATCACATCATGGGGTTGATTGCCTCATATTCGATCTCATCATGGAGAGGATAACTCCAATATTAACTAATTAACCACTGAGAATCCTTGCCCAGACAAGTAGAGACAAAACCGTAACTATCACAGGACTAAAGTATGCCTGACCCAAGTTGTGGTATTTCAATAACCTCGTATGCATGTGAAAATTGAATAAGGAACACTACAGAAGAATTGATGCATTTGAATTATAGTATTGGCAAAGAATACTGCAAGTACCATGAATTGCCAGAAAATAAATAAATCTGTCTTGGAAGAAGTACAGTCAGAATCTCATTAGAAGCGAAAATGGCAAAAACTTTGTCTTTCATACTTTGAGTATGTTGTCAGGAAGAACCAGTCCCTGGAGAAGCACTCATGCTTGTTAAAGTGGAGGGTCAATGAAAAAAGAGGAAGACATGGATTGACACAGTTGCTACAACAATGAGATCAAGCATAACAATAATTGTGAGGATGGCGCAGGACTAGGCAGTACTTCTATCTGTGTGCACAGGGTCCTTATCAGTTGGAACTGACTTAACGGCACCTAATAGCAAGAAAATAACAAATAGCACAAGTGAAAGAACTTTATTTCCTCACAGTTTAGAGGACTTTAAGTCTGAATTCAGAACTAAGATGCTAGGAGAAAGTTTACAACCTCTTTCAGATCTGGAGGAAAATCCTTGATGCTGAGATTCTGTTTCCAGGTTCACTGGACACTTCCACGTGGGTTGGCATGTATCTATACCTATCTCAGCTTGCTTAATCTGCTTCTTATACATTTTGTGAGAGTTTAACTCAAGACACTTTATACTCATCGTGTCTCATTAACATAACAAAGACAACCAATACCCAAAAGAGATTATAACCACAGGAAAAGATTTACAACAAATATTTTTGAGGGCCACAACTGAATCTAAAACAAATGGTAAATGTAATCTTGGCAATAGAAAAAAATATAAATATATTCATAGCTAGTATTTCTATACAAAGTATTTCTGTTTCTCTTTCATCTCATTCTTTAAGAGATGGAAAAACCAATCACCAATTTTATATAGAAAAGAAAGTGATCCTGGATTAGCCAAGTACTACTTAAGAATAAAAATAAAGAAGGAGACCTCACACTTCCTGATCTGAAAATCTAATACACAGCTACAACAGTCAACGCAGCCGGGCACTGGTACAATGACCGACACAGAGACCAATGGAACACAATTGAAAACTCAGAAGTCAACCTGTCTACCTATGGAAAAGCTGATCTTTGTTAAAGGGCCAAAAAAAAAAAAAAACAAATAGTGCTGGAAAAACTGAATATCCATCTATAGAAAAATGAAACAGTACCTATGTCTCACACCATATATATACAAAAACAAATTCAAGATGGATCAAAGACCTAAATATAAAACACAAAACTATGAAAAAATAAAGACAAATTTTGTTGTTCTTAAGTGCTGTCAAGTCGGATCCAACGCATACGGACCCTGGATAGGGTTTCTGAGGCTGTAAATTGTTCTCCCTCAGAACAGCTGGTAGGCTGGAACCTCTGACCTTGTGGTTTGCAGTCCAGTGCTTATCCTACTGAGTTCTGGACCCTAATAAATCATGAACAGCACATGAAAACACAAGAACAGCAGAAGACAAAATAGAGGAGGAAGAGTGGGATATTATGTACTTATATAAACCACGAATATTGATGAGTTTAAAAGAGGATACTTGCACATGGGTAACCACTAGGAGGAAGGGGGATAACTGTTGGTGCATGGAGGGGATTGTAACCTTTGAAATGAAACAAAGCATATGATTTGTTGAACATTAAACTGATGATCTTATCTGGAAACGTTCACTTGATTCATAATTAAAAAAAAAAAAAAAAGGCAAACTACATGACTGGGATCGTCTATAATAAATAAACAAAAATCCATCTATCTATCTATCTGTGTTGCTATTGTTAAGTGCTGTCGAATCTGTTCCAACTCATAGAGACCCTGTATAGGGTTTCCAAGGAGCAACTGGTGAGTTTGAACCATCAACACTGGTTCAACCCAACACTGCGGCCCATGCTTTATCCTATAGCACCATACCAGGACTCCATATAATATATAAGCTAAAAACAGAAAGAATTATGATCCAGAAATCCCACTTCTAGGCATAAAACCCTAGAAATCTAATAGTGGAGACACACAAATCTAATAGATACATGCACCCAACTCCACAACACACAACCAACCCATGTGCATTGCAGTATTATTCATAACAAAGAAAACATGGAAACAACCTAGGTGACCATTAATGGATGAATGGATAAACAAAAATGTGGTGTATATCTACAGTGGCATACTATGTAGTTATAAAGAATAATGAGTTCACAAAACATCTTACAACGTGATAAATCTGGAGGATATTATACTGAGTGAAATAAAAAGCAAACCAAAATAGTACAAATACTGCATGATTCCACTTTTATAAAAAGACAAAAATAGATAGGTATACATACAGAAATCAATATTCTTTGGTGGTTACCAGGAATGGAAGAGCGAGGAAGGGGGACTCACATTTTAGACAGTTGTTTTTGCTGTTGTTAAGTGTAATCAAGTCAGTTCTGACTCATTGTGACCCTATATAAGGTTTCTAAGGCTGTAAATTTTTGCAGACCCCTGTTATTTTTGGTGATGGGAAAGTGTGGTGAAATAAGTTTCTTTATGTGACTCTTTGCCTTGGCCTTGGTTTAGTAAAAAAGAAATAAAAGCATAACAGCTTGGAATATTATCCCCATAGCCTCTGAAAAGCTTTACAGTTGCCCTAGAACTTTGTAAAAGTTTGTTATTTTTACCCAGGTCAGAGGCCAGTGTCATATTATACTCTTACACTCAGGAGACGCCATTCCTCTTCAATTTGTCATTCCCGGCGTACTAAACCATGTGATTGTCAGATTGAAAATGGCCAGTACCAGTCCATTGCAGCTCAGTAATGCCTGGATCTTGATGTTTATACGTTCCATTTCCTTGTTGACAATTTCCAATTTTCCTAGATTCATACTTCGTACATTCCATGTTCCAATTATGAATGGATTTTTACACTGTTTTTCTTCATTTTGAGTTGTGCCCATCAGCAAATGAAGGTCCCAAGGGCTTTATTCCATTTGTGTCATCACAGTCAACTCTACTTTAGGAGGCAGCTCTTCCCCAGTCACATTTTGAGTGCCTTCCAACTTGAGGGACTCATCATCTGGCACTATATCTGACAATATTCTGTTGCTCTTCATCATTTTTCAATATTCAATTATCTGGAGCTGACAATATTCCATTACTAGTCATAAGGTTTTCAGTGACTAAATATTCAGAAATAGTTTGTCTCTCCTTTTTCCTACTCTGTCTTCATCTGGAAGCTCATCTGAACCTGTCCACTATGGTGGTATTTAAAATACCGGTGGCATAGCTTTCAGAATCACAGCACCACACAAGGACCACAGTATGACAAATTGAAACATGAGTGGTGGCATGAAAAATTGAAATCTTTCAACAAAGTGAAGCGACACTCAAGGCACTCACTCACCTATGCCAAGAAATTTGGAAGACAACTACCTGACCAACTGACTTGAAGAGGTCTGTATTTGTGCCCATTTCAAAGAGAGGTGGCCCAATGGAATGGGGAACTCATCGGACAATATCATTGATATCCCATGCAAGTAAAGTTTTACTAACGGTAATACAAAAACGGTGGCAACCATACATTGACAGAAAACTCCCAGAGTTTCAAGATGGTTTCACTGCTGATGTCAGATGGATCTTGGCTGAAAGCAGAGAATACCAGAAAGATGTTTATCTATGTTTTATTGACTACACAAAGGCTTTTGAGTCTGTGGATCATGACAAGCTATGGACAACATTGTGAAGTATGAGTATTCCGAACACTTAATTGTGCTCATGAGGCACCTCTACATAGACCAAGAGGCAGTTGTTCAAACAGAACAAGGGAACACTGAGTGGTTTAAAGTTAGGAAAGCTATGTGCCAAGGTTGTATTCTTTCACCATACTTAGTCAATTTGTATGCTGAGCAAATAATCCCAGAAGCTATATTATATGAAGAAAAACGTGGCATCAGGATTACAGGAAGACTCATTAACAACCTGAGATATGCAGATGATACAACCTTGCTTGCTGAAAGCCAAGAAGACTTAAAATACTTATTGATGAAGATCAAAGACCACAGCCTTCAGTATGGGTTGCACCTCAATGTAAAGAAAACAAAAATCTTCACCACTGGACCAATAAATAACATCCATATAAATGGAGAAAAGAATGAACTGTCGACAACTTCATTTTACTTGGATAATGGAAGCAACAGTCAAGAAATCAAATGACGTATTGCATTGGGCAAATGTGCTGCACAAGACCTCTGTAAAGTATTGAAGAGCAAAGATGTCAGCTTGAGGACTAAGGTGTGCCTGACCCAAGCCATGGTATTTTCAGTAACTTCATACTTATGTGAAAGTTGGATAGTGAATAAGGAAGACCATAGAAGAATTGATGCATTTGAATTATTGTATTGGAGGAGAATATTGAAAGTACCATGGACTGCCAAAAGAACAAGCAGATCTGTGTTGGAAGACGGACAGCTAGAGAGCTCCTTGGAGGCCAGGATAGCCAGACTTCTTCTTTCATACTTCAGACATATCGTCAGGAAGGGCCAGTCACTGGAGAAGGACACCATGTTTGATAAAGTGGAGGGTTGGAGGAAAATCCTCAACAAGATGGATTGGCACAGTGGCAGCATCAGTGGACTCAAATGTAACAATGATTGTGCGGTAGGCCCAGGATCGGGCAGTGTTTTGTTTTGTTGTGCACAGAGTCACTATGAGTCGGCACTGACTCGATGGCACCTAACAACACAAGAGGCCTGTCCCTGTCAGCAGAAAATGTCAGTTATCATGAAAAAAAAATGGAGCCACATGTGAGGGTATTGGTCAATTTATTAAAGCAAGGTGATTGGTCAGTTATTGTGCAAATGTTGTTATTGTTGTTGTTGCCTAAGTGCCATCGAGTTGTTTTTGACTCATAGAACTGACTCATAAGGTTTCCAAGGCTACAAATCTTTGTGGGAGCTGAAAGTCTCATCTTTCTCCTATGGAGCAGCTAGTGGGTTGGAACTGCTGACCTTGTGGTTCACAGACCAGTGCTTATCATACAGAGCCACTTTTTTTTGCCTCTAATTGAGCCACTTGCCTACATAAGTAATCATCCTTCAGAGGTTGAACGAGACCTCTCTACCATCATAAAGGAAATCCTAGAACCGAGCTCATCCTTTAGATCCAGGTTCCTGCATGAGAACCTCCTATACTCAGGAGACAGAGAGAGTTGTAATAATGAAGAGGTGGTAGCAGAACCAGGAGATAGCGTAATGAGCTTTCTGACCTATTAGCCAGGTGGCTACTGTGGCCTTGCCAACTAACAGAGCTGGTAGAAAAGGGTGCCTCTGGGCACGTGTCAATGGAGCTAAAAGAGCTGTAGCACTTGTCCAAGCAGGTCAAGTGTTGAAAGGAGGACTGTCCTGAGGGCCAAGAGAAAGCCTCTCCTGAAGGACATATTCAACCAAGAGAGAGAGCTACCCTATATTAAAGACGGGATGAATGTGCTCCTCTGTGTTACTTCCAAGTGAATCCTAATCCCTCATCCCTAATAAACTGCATAACTGTGAGTCTGGTGTGCAGATTGTGTGGCCATTGCAGCAAATTATCAAATCCACTGCTGTGAGGCAGATGGTTGGTGTCGGAATTGGTAAAGAGGCTGGAGAGTGGAAGTATGTTTGACCTCTACCTCATAAGAAATGTTGTTGTTGTGACGTGCCATCATGTCAGTTCTGACCCACAGCAACCCTGTATAGGGTTTCCAAGGAGCGACTGGTAAGCTAGAACCACTGACCTTGCGGTTCAAACTAACTTTGCAGTCCAGCGCATTAAACCACAATGCCGTACCAGGACTCCTCATAGGAGATAGCTTTGGGCTAATACTGACTCTCATTCTCCCTGAAGCTAGATGAATTCTGATGCTACTGTTACTGCTACTGCATTGGAGAAAGGTAAAACTGAATGAAGGTGAAATGTACACAATTTGACCAAGGTTAGTAACGACACTAAGAAGTAACTGAAGAATTAAGGATATTATTGACAAATGCAACAACAGCAGTAACAAAAAATACATAAATATTTACATAGGCAGATATGTATGCATGTATGTGTATGTTGTTGTTGTTAAGTGTCACTGAGTTGGTTCCAACTCATTGGACCCTGTATAGGGTTTTCAAGGAGTGGCTTGTTAATTTGAACCACTGAAATGCAGGTCAAACGACCTTGCAGCCCAGCGCTTTATCCCACAGAGCCACACCAGGACTTCTCCTATACACATATGTGTATAGTTGGGTTTATGTGTCTATGTATAAGTCCATATACAGTGGCATCTATAGCCATATGCATATAAAAGTTTGTGTGTGTTGTATATATATATATATGAAGCACATATGAAGCATAGTAATGGATACTTTTTAGACATAGCCAAACATCTCATTTGATTGATTTACTGGGTTTGAAAGCTTAGAACCATAGTCTTTTAGGAGAACTCAGTCAATTGGCACACCATATTGTTTATGTTCTGCATTCTAGTTTGGTTAAGTGGCAGTTGGGGTATTAAAAGCCTTCAAGCAGCCATCTAAGATACAAGATACAGCTACTTCTCTGGAACAAAACATAAAGAAGGAAGATTATCAGAAGAAACTAGTTTATAGGACTAATTGCCAACACAAACCATAGCCTCATGTATCCTGAAATCAGAACTAGATGGTGCCCAGCTACCATTACTGACCTTTCTAAACAAGGACATGGTAAATGGTCCTGATAGAATGAGAAAAAAGTTATAGACCAAAACTCAAATTCTTTTTTAAAAAATGCCAAACTTTTGAGACCAGTAGAGACTACAGGAACTCCCCAAGGCTACTATCGCAAGATAATCTTCAAACTTAAAAATAAAACCACATTCAAAGGTGATCTTTCAGCCATATAACAGATTGGCTCATAAGAAAAACAATAGCAACCATGTATAAATTATGCTTCTTTTTAAAAAATAATCTATATAAAACCAAATAGTCAAAATGTACCCTAAAGCAAAGATGGCAAGATTGGGGGGTAGGGCAGGGAAACTAGATTAATGGAAACAAAACAACTGGAATGGAAATCATGAGAATGCTAACACAATGTGGAAAATGCAACCAGTGTTACTGAACCATATGTATATAAATTGTTCATGGGAACCTAACTTGCTGGGTAACTTTCACCAAAAACACAATTAATTTAAATAAATATAAATTTAAAAATATATACACACAAGAGGAATTTAAAGGGCTCATAATAAAAAATAAAAAAAAAAATCAAGTAATCACAAATGATGGCAGACTTTGGGAAAAGGAAGGCCCAAAAAAAGATAAGACACACACACGTAAAATGGTAGAATTCCTTCCTTATCAATAATTACCTTAAATGTAAATTAATCTAACTCTCCAATCAAAAGGCAGACAGTGGCCAAATAGATAAAAACAAAATATGATGCATCTATAGACTATGTCGAAAACGCACATCTTAGGCCCAAAGACACAAAAAAAGTTGACAGTGAAATGATGGAAAAGAATATTCCATGCAAATACAAGGGGGCGTTTAAAAGTTCATGGAAAAATGGAATGAAAAGATAATGGGAAGAGAACAAACAAGATGGCGGATAGGGTGGACGTATAGCAGAGAGCTCCGCCAACAACACAGAATACCCCAACAAGCAGGTTCAGGGGATGGTCCCAGAACTCTGAACCACATATAAAGGAATACTTAGAAGGTTGGAAGGCTCACAGCTGGGGAATTTGTGGCAGAA
>NW_006408654.1:2078873-2097256 GCF_000296735.1 Chrysochloris asiatica
GTTTTGAATTGTTTCCAATGCTTTATCTATCTTATTTGATTGTTCCTGTAGCGCTTTCCTGACTTCTTCCTTATTTTTCTCAACTGCATTGTATAGTGTTTTGATACATTTTATAATCATTTTTCTGAACTCCTTCTCGGGCATTTACAAAGCCTATCCATCTTCCAGTATGGAGTATAGGTCTCCTTCCACCTCATTTGCCTCAGTCACTTTATCTCATTTCTGGACATGTGCAGATATGGTCATCTGCTTCTGTTTTGTGGGAATATTCAGGGGTTATCTGTGGTCTTAATACTTAGATTGGTATGTGTTTTGGTATTTTTTGTGTTTTCTGATTGCTTTCAGGTAGATGTGATCAGGAAATGGGCTTCCCTTTTCACTCTGCTTCTTGAGAAATTTCAAGATACCACTGTTGGTCGTTTTGATGTAACTTAGGATTTAATTTTCGGCCTATTTTCTCTTCTGTCTGCTTGTCCTGTTCCACAATCCCCCTTCAGTTCTTTTTTCTAGTTGGAAACAGTTCACGGCCGGCTGTGGCCGTTTGATTTTAATTGGAAACTGTCTCTTTAAATTTTGAGGAGATCTATGCACATGTGTAGTAGAACCCTCCGAGGGTGGGGCTGGGGTGTCCACTAGTTCAAGCACCCCTATAGTCACCAGAATGGAGGTGCACAGACAGCAAAGGACCAATGAACAGCTACCAAAACAAAAGAATGTCCACACCTCTGCGGTTCTGCCAGGCATCTGTGGCCTCTCCGCTCCTCCCTCGCTTCGTCTCACCCAAGATGGCGGCTCATGGAGCAGCTGAGCATTCCGGACTGGAAAGCAATGGATTTCTTGCTTCTGACACAAATTCCCCTAGCTGTAAGCTTTCCAATGTTCTAAATATTCTTTTATATGTAGTACAGAGTTCTGGGACAATTTTAACTTTTTAAATTTAAGATTACAAAAAACAAATCTATAATCCACCACCATCAAGAATATGGTTTTGGGTTCCTATCAGTTCTAACATAAGTACACTACTATCTCATCGCCCTCCCCCCCATTATTGCCTTTTATTATCTGTAGATTGTTTATAGATATATTTTAATATATATATCCACCCACTGCCACTGAGTCTATTCTGACTGAAAGCAACCCTACAGGACAGAATAGAACTGTCCCATAGGGTTTCCAAGGCTGTCAATCTTCTGGGAAGTAAACTAACAACTCCAAGGAGCAAGGAACTACTGGTAGGTTTGACCCACTGGCCTTTCCAGTAAGATACCAAGTGCTATAAGTGATCCACCAGCACTACTAATATATATGTATATACATATATATGTATAAAACACACACACACACACACACACACACACACATATATATATATATATATATATATATATATATATATATATATATATACATACATAAAACACACACACACCATAAAAATGTATTCCAAGGAGGAAAAAAAAATTGGACAACCCTGGCATTTTGTCAGTTGTGGTAGTTAACTCGAATTGTGGAAAGAAGGTATGATCCCTAGATTATTGGGATTAACCCTGGAAATGAGGATAGTGTTTTCATTCAGAAAATGCGTGAGACTTGCCTGTATGGCCATTTACCATTTTTCTTCTTATATTTCACAGTAACATCTCACTGCTTCCCAAGCCTCTCTACCAACTTTAGCTTCCCCCCCCACCCAAAAAAAATGGAAGCTTTTTACTTTAGAAAACGAAATCCTAACACCAAACTTTCAGCATCTGAGAATAACATCAGCAAAGAACACGCTGCAACATCGTATATAAAATATATTACTAAGGATTGTTGTTGTTAAATGCCTTTGAGTTGTTCCAACTCATAGAGACCTTCTATAGGGTTTCCAAGAATTGCTGGTAAATTTGCAATTCAAACCGACCTTGCAATCTGGTGTATTATCCCACAGCACCGCACCAGGATTAGATGTACCAAAAAAATTAACAAATAAAAGGATAGTCCTAAATGTAGCTTGTTGTAATGAATACATTATGAATCAGTAACTACCTTATCAATAAATTGATTAGTATGTTCAATTCAATAATTATCAGGCTGTGTCCAATTTCTGATTATTAGTCACAATTCTGCGGTAAACATCCTTTGCCAAAATCTTTCCACAGAGTTTTCTCTATTATCTTAGGAAACATTCACAAATGAGAAAGTGTTCAAGAGAGTTTACACGTTATTTAAGACTAGGCAAATCACTCTACGAGTTTCCGTATTTTCCTCTTGCTTGACAAAACCAGTTATCATTTTAAAAATGACAAATAATAACACTTTGCTAATGTGACTATCAAAAAACAATGGGTTTTGTCATTTAAATCTGCATTTTGATTGCTGGTGAAGTTGTACAAATTCACATTTTTATTCTATTTCTCCTATAGATTAAAAAGGTTAAGTGTTCCACTATCCTATTTTCTTTTGTAATGTCAGCATTTACCTTTGGGAGCCCTGGTGGTACAGTGGATAAAGCACTCAGCTGTGAACAAAAAGTTTGGCAGTTTGAACCCACCAGCCACTCTGCAGAGGAAAGATGAGGCAGTTTGCTTCCCTAATGACTTACAGCCCCCAGAAGACATAAAGGCAAGTGATGTCTCAGAACAAACCCCCTTCCAAGACTAAGACTCAATGGGAATACAAAGACTCAATGTAAATACACGCTTTGATTGGTGACCACATTCGTCACGGTTAAGGGGAAGTGAAGGAAAAACAGCAATGAAGCTGCAAGCTAAGCCCTACAATGTTCAATAGACTCCTGTGAACCCGGGTGGAGACCTGGTTGGCCAGCAGTGTGGCAAGACCTGTGGACTCTTGGGCCCTGAGTCAGTGACACAGCCACAGAGGACTAGAGTGGAGGAGAGTGAAGCATCCAGCTGATAAGAAGAGAGGGCATATGCACAAAAACACCCACACTTTCAGAGAATACTCACTTGACCAGGATTCAATGACTCAATGATCAGAGCTCAACTAGAAGAAGAAAGACGAGGAAAAAAAGAGTAATTTGATACAATTTGATGAATTTGATCTACACCTATGGATGCAGTAGCTCAAAAGAGGGACAAATCTTTATAGCAAAGGATCATTCCCACCCGCTCCATACACAGAGTAGACAGGGATGGGCAACTTGGACATTGGCTACCCAAATTGGGGGTGGGGGGGGAGAAGTGACTGGCTTACAAGCTTTCAAGAGGTAACCTAGATCCAGAGAGCATGAAGGAAGTTAGAATTTCCATTGAGTAGTATCCAATCTGTCTAGGCGGGGCTGATGAAAGGAAATGCAGATAGGTATCTTATGATACAATAGTGAATAATTGTTATCAGGACTGATTGTGAGGGTTGGAAATGTAAAGGTAGACATTTTCTAGCAAGGCGGGGAGTGATTAACTTTTCAGTCTAGGAGTAGAGGTCCCGAGGACCATCAAGGGAGAAGAGCAGAGAGTGGGACCATACCCAGAGATGGAGGCAGAGATGATGACGTGGAAATATGGAGCAGCTGGGGACTTTAGATCCAGAGAGGGAGAGGGGCTGTGTGCTGACGACCGAGGGGCAGGCTTGTAGGTTATACCCTTTGGTTGGTTGATGATGCATGGAGGGGATTGTAACCATGGCAATGAAACCATGTGTATATATATGATAGGATGAATGTAAAACTAATGTTCTCCCATGCAAACTATCACATAATTCACAATAAAACATTAAAAAAAAAAAAAAAAGACTTTCAGCCTGGGAAAGCCTCTGGGGCAGTTCAGCTCTATCCTGTCGGGTCATTACGAGCTGGAATCTACTCAACAGTTGTGGGTTTTATTTGTATGACATTTAGTCATCATGCTTCCTAACCCTCCTCTGGAATGTGACATTTTCTCAGACTTCCTATGTTTTTTTAGGATCTGACCTTTTTGAGGAATAATGGTCAGGTATTTTGTAGAATGCTACTCAGTTTACCCCCTCAGCCAGTTATTGGGAAGAAGATCATGGAGGAAAAATACACCATTTTTATGACATCATATTACATCTTACCAAGGGTGCACACTATCAACAAGACATCACTGATGATTGCTGACTGAGGCAGTGTCTTCTAGTTCCTTCACTGCAGTTACTCCCCCTCCCTTCCCATATACACACTCTCAGGAAGCAAGTTAGTAAGTAACAGGGCAGGGGAGTGGAGGAGGGGGTTAAAGCTCCACCTCCTTGAAGGAGGAGTAGCTACATAAATGATTGGGAGCAAATCTATACAGATATGCTCTTCTCCTCCATTTATATACATATATAATTGCTTATTTATATCACGATAGATTCATAATCTAACATTACAATTGTGCATTGTTGTCGCTTAATTTTTCCAGCTTCAGCCACTAAGAGCTCTTTAGGTTAGCTCCTGTATTGCTTTGACATGCCCTCATCAGTTTGGTTTTTTGAGCACATCTTTGCTTTCTAGCACTACAAGATGCTGCAGGTTCATCTTATATATTCCTTGTCCCAGCCCTAAATTTAGCCATTTTTCCATGGAGGCTTGGATCCTTTTATAGGAGAAATCAATACTGGGATATTAGAAACTAAGATCTGGGTGCTGGGTAACAGTATTAGTTTTTTTTAAAACTTCAGACACATTTGTATTAAATTGTACAATATGATTTTGAGGGTCCTAATGAGCTGTAAAGGAGCTCTGGTAGCGTAGTGGTTACGAATCGGGCTGTGAACCGCAAGTTCAGCAGTTCGGAACTACCAGCTGCTCCGCAGGAGACAGATGAGGCTTTCTGCTCCTGTACAGATTTACAGGCTCAGAAACCTGTTCAGGGTCACTATGGGTCGGAACCGACTCAACGGCACATAATAACAACAACAATGTGCTGTAGGAGTCCTGGTGTGGCGCTGTGGGTTAATGCTCCAGACTGCAAAGCCATTTGAACTGCAAGGTCAGTGGTTCAAGCTTATCAGCTGTTCCTTGGAAACCCTATACAGGGTCACTATGGGTCGGAACTGACTCGATGGCACTTAATATCAACAACAATGTGCTGTAGGATAGCACACTGGACTGCATGGTTGGTTTGAACTGCAAAGTCAGTGGTTCAAATTCACCAGCTGCTTTTCGGAAACCCTATGCAGGGTCTCTATGAGTCAGAACTGAATCAATGGCACTTAACAACAACAACAATAACGTGACCTTGTAGAATAAACACTAGACTGCTAACCACAGGCCATTGATTCAAACCCGGCAGTCGCTTCTCTGAAACCCTATACAAGGTCCCTATGAGTTGGAACTTATTTGACAGCACTTAACAATAACAACATGACTTTTATTTTATTTGGGAAGAATTGTCAACTAATCTTTAAAATACTTATTTTTCTCTCATGGAATGACTTTCAAGTATTCTTTTGTTTTTTTAGTATGTGATTTAAAAAGAACTGGCCTTTTCTATCACAACAACAATAATAACTTAAGTGCCACTTAATATTTCCACAGCCTGATGATGTACATTTTCCAGAACTTAGCAAGTTTCCCCCAGCCAGCCCACAAATATTTCTGAAAGCCTTTAGAACAGCGATCCTCATCCTTGGCTGTACACTAGAATCAAATGGGAAACTTAGAAAATCTCATTTCCAGCTCTACCCCAAATCAGTTGCATCAGTTTTTTTAAGGGTGGGAACCACGTCATAAGTAGTGTTCGAAAGCTCTCAGATGATGCCCAATGAAGCTAAGCCAGAGAGCCAGTGCCTCAGTATTTTGTAGGCCCTTATTAGAAGGTCATTCCCACTAAGCTTTGCTGGGTGATTCTGCACCCAATAGGCACACATCATGTCTTCCTGCTGCTGAAACACTCAGTCCATGAAATGCTAAAGCTTCAAAGCTTTGCTTGAAATAAGGAAGAATATTTTGCTCCCATGCCGTATTATCTATAACATTTTTTCCCCATATTGTATTAGCTAGAATGGTATGGTGTGGTAGAATAAGAACTGGACTGCTAACTGTAAGACTGGCAGTTCAAACCCACCAGCTGCCCTTGGAAACCTATACAGGGTTCCTGTGAGTCAGAACTGACTCAATGGCACCCAACAACAACAACATAAGAGACACAGGGGCCCTGCTGATGCAATGGTTAAACTGAAAGGTCAGTAATTCAAACTCACGAGCAGCTCCTCAGGAGAAAAGACTTAGACTTAATGATCTGTATCTATAAACACTGTTGCTGTTTTGTTGTTGTTATGTGCTGTGGAGTCGGTTCTGACTCATAGCGACCCTGTACAGGGTTTCCGAGACTGTAAATCTTTACGGGAACAGAAAGCCTCAATTCTCTCCTGTGGAACAGCTGGTAGTTTCGAACTGCTGACTGTGAAATTAGCAGCCCGATTCATAAACACTACACTACCAGAGTGCCTTCTATAAAGATTACAGTCTTGGAAATCCTAGGAGGCTGTTCTATCTGTCCTATAGGGTTCCGAGGAGTTGGAATGGACTCAGTGACAATGGGTTTGGTTTGGTACAAGTGTCAAGCATAAGCAGCATTTCTTGTGACTAAACAAGAAGATTCTTGTTAAACAGTATTTTAAAGGATGAATCATGTTATGTTCTTTTAAAAAACTTACACATACCTATTCTCATGGGATTCATGTATAACTTGAATAGATCTACCCATAACACAAATCTAACTAGCCAATGTATGATACTCAGAGTCATTTCTCCTCTCCAAAGACCAACACTGTACTTAAAAGGTCAATCTCCTTCCTGAAAAATAGATTCTAGGTCACACAACCAAATAGGATTCCAGGAGCTCTATTAGTTCACTAGACAAGGCTTTACAGTCAGGTCAATTATATAGCGATAACTTTTCCCAAGCCACTACAGAGCTAAAGTTGCAGGGCAACCTAGTAAATTGAATTCCAGAGTGACAAGCCCCTCAAAGAGACATAGGACACATAAAACTTTTCATTTTTGGCAGAGCAAGGTAGAAAGAAAGCATCAGCTAAGTTAAAAAAAAATCTTGTAGGTCAAGTGTGACCTAATATGACACTTTGAAAATAGCTTGAGGCCCCAGAAGCAAAAGAAGTTTGCTCTAGTGTCTACCAGGTACTCACAGATTAGAAAGATTAGGGATACAGCAGGAGGCTGAAGACAGGTCCTAGGGTGCTGAACATGCTGCTGGCAGTTAGGGACAGATTCCAAGTTACTTCTCTGAATTCTTCCACCCTAAAGAAGCTCTGGGGGGTCCTGGTGTGGTGCTGTGGACTAATGTGTCAGATTGCAAACTCATTTGAACTGGGGGTTCAAGCTCACCAGCTGCTCCTTGAAAACCCTATACAGGGTCGCTAAGGGTCAGAATTGATTGAACAGCACTTAACAACCACCACAACAAAGAACTCTGGTAGGGTAGTGGTTACAAGTCAGGCTGCTAACCTCAAGGTCAGCAGTTCGAAACTACCAGCTGTTCCGCAGAAGAAAGATGAGGCTTTCTGCTCCTATAAAGATTTACAGCCTCGGAAACCCTATACAGGGTTGCTATGAATCAGAGTGGACTCCACGGCACATAGCCACCAGCACTACCACCATCACCAAATGAAAGCCATAAACCATTGAAGGGGCAGCAGACCTTCTCATGCCTAAAGTTTAGCCAGAAATCTAAGTCTTCTGAGGAGTGGGTTGAATGAAAACTCTATACCCAAGACACAGCCAGAGATCCATTGCTGCTGGGGAAGGAATAGAAGCAAAAATCATGTTTCTGGGAAACTCTTTTAGACCCAGGATCCTACATTGTTATCCAGCATCTGTCTGGTCCTATTTATGCAGAGGCAAGAATATTGTTAAATTCCATCCCTTAGGCTGGAGTAGGACAACAGAAAACCATCCACAACACCACCCAAAGTCTATTGTTGTTGTTAACTGCTATCTAGTAGGTTTTGACTTATTAGCAAGTAATAAGCAGAATCAGCCAATCACTGGTACCAGTTACTCACTAATGAAGGTGGCAAGAACTTGTTGATATATTACCCCTCTAAGACCCAGGCATGAAGAGACTTAGAGAAGCATAAATAGAAGACTTAGGAACACTGAGAAAAATCATCTAAAACACTTGTCCCTACTCTAAGTACAGGATAACAGTAATACCCAACTATATTCACTTTATTTAATTATTTAAGTTTTTATTGTGGATTGAGTAAAAGTTTACAGGGCAGATCACCAGTTTTTACATTCAACAAATCATACAACTTGTTTCATCACAATGATTACAATCCCCTCCATGTACCATCAGTTAATAGTATTTCTCTCTATTCACTTTGGCTCTTTTTTTTTAAACACTCAGGAATATATAATAATTTACACCACCAAAGGGCACATTCTGCAAGTCTGTCTCCTGGCTACTATCTCTCAGTCCCTCTCTTCCCATAAATCTAGAGTCCTCAGCCGCTTCCCCTCCTTCTCTCTGCCTCAGTCTCTGGCGTCGCTGATTCTCTGGATAAGGTCCCGCATTCTGATTGTGCTCTTCTCCCTTGATGGTCCTAGGGTCCTTTGTTTCTGGATTGTAAGATTAACTACTCCCCCATTGTTATTATAGAACTTCTACCTTTACAATTGTGACAGTCACAATTAGTCATGATAACACTTATTCACTATTGAATCATAAGAATCTTATCCCCATCTCTTTTCAATAGATCTATCTAGACAAGATAAAAACTATTCAGTGGTTGATGATGCATGGAGGGGACTGTAACCATGGCAATGAAATTATATATGATAGGATGAATGTAAAACTAATATTCTCCCATGTAAACTATCACATAATTCACAATAAAACATTAGAAAAAACCCAAAACTATTCAGTGGTGACTCTTTCTTCCGCCACACAATCTTAAATGAAACTCCCTCTTGAAACCTTATAATCCATTCACTTCATGCCTTTATCACCCCCTCATTTTAGGTAGCCAATGTCTAAGTTGCCCATCCCTATCTACCCTGTGTACAGAGGAGATAGCATTGATACTTAATGTGAAGACTCCTTCCCTCTCTGTTGGTATTTAGAGTTACTACCTCCACGAGTCCACCACTCATCTGTCAGTCTGTTGTACTATGTGGCTTATGAGTTGCTGTGATTCTGGAAGCTATGCCACTGGTATTTTAAACACCAGCAGGGTCATCCATGGTGGACAGGTTTCAGATGAGCTTCCAGATTAAGACAGACTAGGAAGAAGGAATGAAGAACTACTTCTGAATATTTAGTCACCAAAAACCTTATGAATAGCATAGAAACACTGTCAGATACAGTGCCAAAAAATGAGCACCTCAGGTGGAAAGGCACTCAAAATGTGACTGAGGAACAGCTGCCTCCTCAAAGTAGAGTTGACCATGAACGGAGTAAAGTCCGTGGGAGTAAAAGCCGCGGGACCTTCCTTAGCTGATGGGGCACAACTCAAAATGAAGAGAAACAGCTGTAAGCATCCATTGAAACTCGGAACATGGAATGTAAGAAGTATGAACCTAGGAAAATTAGAAATTGTCAAAAATGAAATAGAACGCATAAACATAGATATCTTAGGCATTAGTGAGCTAAATTGGACTGTTATTGGCCATTTTGAATTTGACAACCACATGATTTACTATGCCGGGAATGACAAACTGAAGAGGAATGGTGTCACATTCATTGTCAAAAAGTTTGTATCCAGATCAGTCATGAGGTACAATGCTATCTGTGATAGGATAATATCCACGCACCTACAGGGAAGCCCAGTTAATACTACTATTATTCAAATTTATGCACCAACCACTAAAGCCAGTGAGGATGAAATAGAAGAATTCTACCAACTTTTTCAATCTAAAATCGATCAATCATGCAATCAAGATGTATTGATCATTACTGGTGATTGGAATGCAAAGGTTGGGACCAAAGAGGAGGATCAGTAGTTGGAAAAGATGGCCTTGGTGATAGGAGTGATGCTGGAGAACGCATGATAGAATTCTGCAAAATCAAGATTTGTTTATTTCAAATATCATCTTTAGAAAGCATAAGAGACGACTATACACATGGACCTCACCAGATCAAATCAAATAGACTACATCTGCGGAAAGAGACGATGGAAAAGCTCCATATCATCAGTGAAAGCAAGGCCAGGGGCAGACTGTGGAACAGACCACCAATTGCTCATAAGCAAATTCAAAATGAAGCGGAAGAAAACGAAAACAAGTCCACGAGAGCCAAAATATGACCTTAAATATATCCCACCTGAATTTAGAGATCATCTAAAGAACAGATTTGATACATTAAACACTAAAGATTGAAGACCAGAAGAGTTGTGGGATGACATCAAGAACATGATACAGGAAGAAAGTAAAAAGTCATTAAGAAGACAAGAAAGAAGGAAAAGGTCAAAATGGATGTGAGAAGAGACACTGAAACTGGCTCTACAGCGTAGATATGCTAAAGCAAATGGAAGAAATGAGGAGGTCGAAGAGCCAACCAGAAAATTTCAAAGGTCAGCTTGAGAAGATAAAAGTCAAATATCACAACAAAATGTGCAGAGATCTAGAGTCAGAAAACCAAAATGGAAGAACATGGCTCAGCATTTCTCAAGTTAGGGTAAAACTGAAGAAAAAATTCAAGCCTCGACTTTCATTATTGAAGGATTCTCTGGGCAAATTATTGAATGATGCAGAAAGCATCAAAAGATGGAAGGAATATACAGAGTCACTGTACCAAAAGGAAATAGTTGATGTACAACCGTCTCAAGAGGTAGCATATAATCAAGAGCCAATGATACTGAAGGAAGAAGTTCAAGGTGCACTGAAGGAATTGATGGAATAAAAGTTGAAACTTTTCAAGAAATTGAGGCAGCACTAGAGGCACTCACTCATCTATGTCAAGAAATTTGGAAGACAACTATCTGGCCAACTGATTGGAAGAGATCTGTATTTGTGCCCATTCCAAAGAGAGATGACCCAATGGAATATGGAAATCAGTGGACAATCTCTTTGATATCCCATGCAAGTAAAGTTTTATTAAAGGTAATATAGAAATGGCTGCAAGCATACACTGACAGAGAACTTCTAGGAGTTCAAGCAGGATTCAGAAGAGGACGTGGAATGATGGATATCATTGCTGATGTCCAATGAATTTTGGTTGAAAGTGGAGAATACCAGAAAAATGTTTACTTGTGCTTTATTGATTATGCAAAGGCTTGTGATTGTGTGGATTATGACAAGCTGTGGACAACATTGCAAAGTATGAGTATTCCGGAACACTTCATTGTACTCATGCGAAATCTGTACATGGGCCAAAAGGCAGTTGTTCGAACAGAACATGGGAACACTGAATGGTTTAAAATTAGGAAAGGTGTGTGACAGGGTTGTATTTTTTCACCATACTTATTCAACTTATATGCTGAGCAAATAATCTGAGAAGCTGGGTTCTATGAAGAAAAACGTGGCATCAGGATTGGAGGAAGACTCATTAACAACCTGCGATATGCAGATGATACAACCTTGCTTGCTGAAAGTTAAGAGGACTTAAAATATTTACTGATGAAAATAAAAAACCATAGCCTTCGGTATGGATTGCATCTCAATGTAAAGAAAACCAAAATCCTCACCACTTGACCAATAAACAACATTCTTATCAATGGAGAAAAGAATGAAGTTGTCAATGACTTCATTGTTCTTGGATTAGCCATCAACACTCATGGAAGCAGCAGTCAAGAAATCAAACGATGTATTTATATTAGGCAAATCTGCTGACACGACCGACCTTTTTAAAGTGTTGAAGAGCAGGGATGTGAGTTTGAGGGCTAAGGTGCGCCTGACCCAAGCCATGGTATTTTCAATAACTTCATATGCATGCGAGAGCTGGACGGTGAATAAGGAAGACCATAAAAAGAATTGATGCTTTTGAGTTATAGTGTTGGAGGAGAATATTGAAAGTGCCATGGGCTGCCAAAAGAGCAAACAAATCTGTGTTGGAAGAAGTGCAGCCAGAGTGCTCCTTAGAGGCCAGGATGGCCAAATTTCGTCTCTCATACTTCAGATATATTGTCAGGAGGGACCATTCGCTAGAGAAGGATATCATGTTTGGTAAGGTGTAGGGTCACAGAAAAAGAGGAAGACCCCCAGTGAGATGGTTTGGCAAAGTGGCAGCATTAAAGGGCTAAGTATGGCAATAATTGTGAGGTTGGCCCACGATTGGGCAGTGTTTCGTTCTTTTGTGTATAGGATCACTATATGTCAGTACTGACTTGATGGCACCTAACAACAACAGCAAAAACACCTCTGTGAGTATATGTCAGGTTCATCAAATTGTAGCAATTTATTCTTGTTTCCTTTATCAATTTTTTTTTTTTTTTAATCTTCCGCTAGTTGAGTTCTGATTATCAAGCCATTGAGGTTAGGTCAAATGGGTACTGTCTGAAAGTTTGGGTGTTCTTGTGTACCTCTCCTCACTTCATAACAGGTGGATGCTTCACTCTCAGCTCTAGCCCTCTGTGGCTATGCCGTTGTCTATAGGCTCAGGTGTCCCCAGGTCTCACCACACTTTGGACTAACCAGCTCTTCCTCTTCTCTCTCATCTCCAAGTAAACAGGAGTCAATGGACCATGGTTGAACTCAGCCCATTTCTTCATTGCTGCCTTCCCCCCTTTTCCACTCACCAGTAGACCAATGTGGTCGCCAGCAAGCTTACATGCCTGCTCATGTGTTCCCTTTGAGTTTCAGTTTTAGAGGGGGTGTTGTCCTGAAGGAACTTGATTGCTTGTCTTTATGGATTCCTGGGAAACAGCTTGCTTATTTTTGTAGTAGCCAGTCATACTGACATTTTTGTTTTGGGTTTTTCCTGATGATCTTTCTTTGAAGATGTTTCTTCTGTTGTTCTAGCTGTTCCAGGGTGGTCTGCTTGTTCTTGCTAGTGGGAATGTCCCACCTCATAAGGTTCTGGATGGGACTCAGGATTCCACTTAAGGTCCTACACTCTGCAAGGACTCTGCAAGAGGCCTATTTCACTGGGCAAGTTTTAGAACCCCTTTTAGGCATGCCAGTCAGTTACAGGCTAAAGACGGGCTCACAAGTTTTCTGTAATCATGTTTCCTGGCATTGTAATTGTTTTGATCATAGATTGACATCCCAGATCCTCTGAATTTTTCTTATAGTTTTACTCTGTTCTCGACTCTTCCATTTGTCAGTTGAATTCCAGGTGATGCTGCCACGTACATGAATCTCTGGCTGTTGTCTGTTCTTGTTTGTTCTCAGTCCATAGAAATCCCTTTAGTATGTTTTTCATCACAGTGTTGGCTTTTGCAAAATCCCTTATCTTCTGTTTATCCTGGAATGTTTTAATTACACCATTGTATTTGAGTGACAGCTTTGCTGGGTAGAGGATTCTTGGTTGGCAGTTTTGTTTTTTTTTTCTTTCTTTCAGGGTTTTTATGTCTCCTCATTGCCTTCTTGCCTGCGTGGTTTCTGTTGAGAGATCCAAGCTTAATCTTATTTGCCTGCTTTTGTATGTTTCACTTCTCTTTTCCCTAGCTGCTTTCAGGATTCTCTCCTTATCTTTGATTTTGGAGAGCTTGATTATGATATGTCTTGGTGATTTTCTTTTAGGGTCTATCCTTCCTAAGGTTCGTTGAGCTTCTTGAATGCTTATCTTTTCACTTTTCAGGATGTTAAGGAAATTTTCTTTCAGTAGTTCTTCAATTATCTCCTCTGTGGATTTGTTTCTTCCTGTTCTGTAATGTTGGTAATTCTTAAGTTATGACTCTTCATGTTGTCCAACATGAATCTTAGATCTTCTTCAGATTTTTGTATCCTTTTTTTCTGCTTGTTCTTCTATCTTAGCAGTATTGAGAGATTTATCTTCTAGCTCACTAGTTCTGGCTTCCATCTCTTCAGTTCTACTCCTTTGCCTTTTCAGTGTATTGTTCATTTCTGATATTCTATTAGAAATCATTTGGACCTCTTTCTGTAGGTTTTGAATTGTTTCCAATGCTGATTGTTACTGTAACACTTTCCAGACTTCTTCCTTACTTTTTTCAACTCCATTGTATAGTGTTTCAATACATTTTATAATCATTTCTCTAAATTCCTTCTCAGGCATTTCTAAAGCCTGCCCCCCTTCGAGTATGGAGTGTAGGTCTACCTCCAGTTCATTTGTCTCAGTCAATTTATCTTATTTCTGGACATGTGTTGATATGGTCATCTGTTTCTCTTTTTTGGGCATATCTGTAGTTAATACTTACACGGCCTTAAAACTTACATGGGTGTGTGTGTTGATATTTTTTATGCTTTCTGATTGCCTCCAAGTAGATGTGATCAGGAGGTGGGCTTCCCTTTTCACTCTTCTTCCTGAGAAATTTCAAGATGCCACTGTTCATTATGATGTAACTCAAGATTTCATTTTCGGCCTGTTTCCTTTTTGGTCTGCCTGTCCCACTCCACAACTTCCATTCAGGCCTTTTTCCTAGTGATAAACCAGTCAGGGTCAACTGTGGCCGTTTTGCACTGCTGTTTGGTTTTAGGTGGAAACTGTCCCTTTAATTTTTGAGGCGCACGCGTAACAGAACCCTCCGGGGGTGTGGGTGGGGTGCCCGTTCACTCAGGCACCCCTCTAGTTACCAGAATGGAGGTGTGCAGACCGCAAGAGACCAACGAACAGATAAAAAAAAAAAAAACCAATGTCCACACCTTTATCTCCACAGTTCTGTCAGGCATCTGTGGCTCAAACCAACAGAGGGGTCCAGTGCTTTATTCTACAGTGTCATACCAGGACTACCTATACAGACTTATTAGGACAAAAAAGATAGACTTGCTCTGTAGGGTGTTCTTGGCTGTAATCTTTGCAGAAGCAACTTATCAGGTCTTTCTTCCATAGGCTTGTTGGGTGGGTCTGATGGCAAACTGCATACACCATACAAGCTCCTTTGGACAAATGCACTGAAAGTCACAAACTGCCAGAGCTCCCTCAAGAAAAAAATAGAAAACCTGAATATCTATTCCAGAAACTGTGTTCCCAGTTTATCCTTTCATGACCCTTGGGACACATAGTGCTCACTTGTACTTTCTGCCTCTGGGATTTAGTAGGAAGCTGCTACCCCATTTTTAGCATGTGCTGCCATCTAGTGGGGGTCTGCATAATTGTGACTCTGAAGAAACAGGCCTCATCCTACTAACCCCAGCACCAGAGATTTTTTGGGATATATGTGTCCCAGTAATTGTATCAAAATGCATATTATCAAAAAAAGCATTCAAAACGCTTTCCATTACTGAAAACAAACATGGTTTCAACAAAAAATTCAAAGCAGATATTAATTAGGTCTTGAAAGGACTAAAACTTCTTCACAAAAAAGCTCTCAGCTCAGATGGCTTCACTGGTGATTTCTATCAAATGCTTATAAAAAATTTACGCTAGTATATATAAACTGTTCAGAAAAAGAAAAACTTCTGTGATAATTAAGCTTTTGTGTCAATTTGACTGGGCCAGGATTCTCAGTGGTTGGCAGTTGAGATGTAGCTAGCTCCCATGTGATTTGATGTGATAAACCAAGGACATACCAACCTTAATTCCATCACCACCCTGATGCAAATTTATAAAGATTCTCAAGGGTGCAGCATAAAGGAAGAATACGATGCTTTTTAGCTTACAAGAGATCACAGGAGAGAGACTTGAACAAAGAAGGAGGGACCTACTATCATCAGGATAAAAGACCCTGGAGTGGAGTCTGTCCTTTAGATCTGGGGTCTGCATTGTGAAGCGACTATCAGGGCAAAATTGATGCCAAGATACATGGAAAACTCCAAGGAATGTTGGGCCAACAGATGCTGAAAACAAGGACCTTGCTCCTGAGCTGATGCTCTGATTTCAGACGACTAGTCTCCTACACGGTGAGAGAATAAATTTCTGGTTCCTAAAGACATCCATTTGAGGTAGTTCTGTTATAGCTGCATTAGAAAACTAAGACAACTTCCCAGATCATTTCTTAGTGGTATTAACACCAAAATCATGAAAAGAAATTAGAAGAAAACTTTGTTCAAATATTTCTCATAAATACAGTTTCAAACAATGCTAGCAAATTTCTAGAAAACTGAAGCCAGCAGTATTAAAAGGATAATAATAAGGAATAAGAGTTGTCTATTCTACGCAAGCCAGTTGGCTCAACATTCAAAATATCATTGTAATTCAACAAATCAACAGACTTAAAGAGAAAATCCATATGATCATTTCAATAGCTGCAGAAAACAGCATTTGACAAAATTCAACAGTCACATTCTGATACAAACTCTTATACACAAATATAATAAAAGGAATGGAAGGTAAATTCCTAAAATGATACAGAACAACAAAATCTCAGCTAATATATATACTTAATGATGGAAGATTGAATGCTTTCTCCCTAATATCAGGAGAGAGGCATGAATGTCTACCCTCATCATTACTATTCAACATTGTACCTGAGATATTATACAGTGTGGTAAAGCAAGATAGCTAAACAGCATACACACTGAAAGGGAAGAAAAATATTTTTTAATTTAGAGATATTATTTTCTACATAATCTAAAATAATCAACGAAAGAATCTGCAAAGTTAATAGTCTTGCTGAACTAGAGAGTTTAACAAAAGGACCCAAAATAAACAATATATAAAAATAACTAGAAATAAGGGAATTTTATTGCATGTTAATGAGACCTCAATAAATCTGACTTTAAAAACTAAGCAAACAAATAATAGGAGAAACTCCTTATCTTGTTCCTGCCTTTTACGGAAATGTCATTAAATGTGGTATTAGGTTTGATGAATTAGACACTAATGACCAAAGAGTTTGGGGGTGATATCAAGAACATCATAAAGGAAGAAAGCAAAAGATCATTAAGAAGTTAAAGACCAAAACTATGTCCAAAGAGACTGATACTTGCTTTCCAGCACAGTGATGCTAAAGCAAATGGAAGAAATAAGAAGGTAAAAGAGTAGAACAGAAAATTTCAAAGGGTAGCTCAAGAAGACAAAGTCAACTATTATAATGAAATATGTAAAGACCTGGAGTTAGAAGAACAAAAGGGAAGAACATGTTTACCATTTTGCAAGCTTAGGGAACTGATGCAAACATTCAAGCTTGCAGTATTGAAGGATTCTATGTGCAAATGATTGAATGATTCAGAAAGCATCAAAAGAATATGGAAGAAGAGTAAAGGAGCTCCGCCAACAACAACACAGAATACATGACCAAGCAGGCTCAGGGGCTGGTCCCAGAACATTGAACCACATATAAAGGAATTCTTAGAAGGTTGGTAGTCTCACAGCTGGGGGAATTTGTGGCAGAAGCAAAAAATCTATTGCTTTCTAGTCCGGGACGCTTGGTTGCTCCAGTAGCCACCATCTTAGGTGAGACCATGTGGGGGGAAGGATTGGAGCGGCCACAGACGCCTGGCAGAACCACTGAGATAAAGGTATGGACATTCTTTTCTTTTGGTATCTGTTCTTTGGTCCCTTGCTGTCTGTGCACCTCCATTCTGGTGACTATAGGGGTGCCTGAGCTAGTGGGCACCCCAGCCCCACCCTCGGAGGGTTCTACTACACATGAGCACAGATCTCATCGAAATTTAAAGAGACAGTTTCCAATTAAAACCAAACGGCCACAGCCGGCACTGAACCGTTTCCAACTAGAAAAAAGGCCTGAACGGGGATTGTGGAGCGGGACAAGCACACAAAAGAGGAAACAGGCCGATAATTAAACCCTAAATTACGTTAAAATGACCAACAGGGGTATCTTGAAACTTCTCAGGAAGAAGAGTGAAAAGGGAAGCCCACTTCCTGATCACATCTAACTGGAGGCATTCAGAAAGCATAAAAAATAACAAAATGCATATCCATCTAAGTATTAAGTCCACAGATAACCCCTGAAGATGCCCAAAAAACACAAGGAGATGACCATATCTGCACATGTCCAGAAATGAGATAAAGTGACTGAGGCAAATAAGCTGGAAGTAGACCTACACTCCATACTGGAAGAAGGATAGGCTTTGGAAATGCCTGAGAAGGAATTCCTAAAAATGATTATAAAACACTATACAATGCAGTTGAGAAAAATAAGGAAGAAGTCAGGAAAGTGCTACAGGAACAATCAAATAAGATAGATAAAGCATTGGAAACAACAAAGAGGTCCAAACGATTAATAATAGAATATCAGAAATGGACAATACATTGAAAGGGCAAAAGAATAGAATTGAAGAGATAGAAGCTAAAATTAGTGAGCTAGAAGATAAATCTCTCAACACTACTAAGATAGAAGAACAAATACAAAAAAGGATTAAAAAAATCCAAAGAAGGCCTAAGATTCATGTTGGATAACATGAAGAGGAATAACATAAGAATTATTGGCATTCCAGAACAGGAACAATCACACAA
>NW_006408654.1:2098773-2112960 GCF_000296735.1 Chrysochloris asiatica
AAGAGAGGAACGCACAAGCAGAATGCGGGACCTTATCCAGAGAAGCAGCAGCGCCAGAGATGGAGGCAGAGATGGGGGCATGGAGAGGTGGAGCGGCTGAGGACTCTAGATTCATCAACTAAGAAGAGAAGGACTAAGAGCTGGTGGTCAGGAGCAGACTTGTAGCATGTACCCTTTGGAGATGTAAATTATTATATATGCCTGAGTGGGAAAAAAAAAAAAATGTTTAGGAAAGCAATTTATAGACAACCTACTGTTGCTTTTTTTTTTTTTCTGGTATAAAACCATCTTTGCTTTTGTGAAAAAAATAAAAATATGGAATACACAGTCACTGTGCCAAAAAGAAATGGCAATGTTTAACCGTTTCAAGAGGTAGCATATGATCAAGAGCCAATGATATTTAAGGAAGATGTTCAAGGTGCACAGAAGGCACTGACAAGAAACAAGGCTCTGGGAATTGATGGAATACAAATTGAAATCTTTCAACAAACTGATGCAGTACTGGAGGCACTCACTCATCTATGTCAAGAAATTTGGAAGACAGCTACCTGGACAACTGATTGGAGGAGATACATATTTGTGCCCATTCCAAAGAGAAGTTTCCCAAGAGTAATCATTGGACAATATCATTAATATCACATGCAAGTAAAATTTTGCTAGATAATTCAAAAAAGGCTGCAACAGCACACTGACAGAGATTCAAGCCAGATTCAGATGGATTTTGGCTAAAAGCAGAAAATTCCAGAAAGATATTTACCTGTACTTTACTGACTATGCAAAGGCTTTCGATTGTGCATATCATGGCAAACTATGGGCAACAATGCAAAATATGAGCATTCTGGAACACTTTAGTTGAGCTCAGGAGGAACCTGTACGTAGACCGAGAGGCAATTGTTCAAACAGAACAAGGGGACAACAAGTGGTTCAAAGTCCAGAAAGGTGTGCACCAGGTTTGTATACTTTTACCATACTTATTAAATCTGTATGCTGAGCAAATAATTTGAGAAGCTGTAATTATACAAAAAATAAATGTGGCACCAACATTGGAGGATGACTCATTAACAACCTGCAATATGCAGATGATACAAACTTGCTTGAAAATGAAGAGGACTTAAAATACTTACAGATGAAGATCAAAAACAAAAGTCTTCAATATGGGGTGCACCTCAATGTAAAGAAAACAAAAATCCTCACCACTGGACCAATAAATACCATCAAGATAAATGGAGAAAAGATTGAAGTCATCAAAGACTTCATTTTACTCAGATCAACTATCAACACTCTTGGAAGCAGCAGTCAAGAAATCAAATGATGTATTGTACAAGACCTTTTTAAAGTGCTTAAGAGCAAAGGTGTCAGTTTGAGGCCTATGGTATGCCTGACCCAAGCCATGGTATTTTCAATAGCCTCATATACATATGAAAGTTGGGCAATGAATAAGGAAGACCATAGAAGAATTGATGCATTTGAGTTAAGGTGTTGGAGAAGAAAATTAAAAGTACCATGGACTGCCAAATGAACACAAATCTGTGTCGGGAGAAGCACAACCAGAATGCTCCTTACAAGCCAGGATGGCCAGTCTTCATCTCTTATACTTCTTTGGACATGATCAGCAGGGACCAGTACCTGGAAAAGGACATCATGCTTGGTAAAGTGGAGGGTCAGCAAAAAAGAGGAAGACCCCCAGCAAGATGGATTCACACAATGGCAGTAGCAATGGGTTCAAGCATAGTAAGCATTGTGAGGTTGGCACAAGACCGGCAGTTTTTTGTTCTGTGCATAAGGTCACTCTGAGTTGATATCAACTAGATAGCACCTCACAACAACATAACAATACGGTATTAGCTAAAAACTTAAAGGTATACTTAAGAAAATACACATACCAGTGTATTTCAGAGATATTCCAAGTTCATTTCTAGGCTACTGGAATAATGCAAACTTCTCAATAACGCAAGTCATGTGAAATTTTTGGTTTCTCAATGCACATAAAATTTATGTTTACCATATACTATAGGCACTGTACTACAGTCTGGTGTGGCACTGTAGGATAAGAAATGGACTGCTAATTGTAAGGACTGGTAGGTAGGATAAGCACTGGACTGCTAATTGGAAACCCTAAGTATGGCTGCTATGAGTCAGTACCTGTACAAAAGGACAAATACTGTATTAATCAATCACAGAAGGGCAATTACCGTACGATACCACTATGATAAAAAGTCAAGAAAGGCTTTTCACACAAGAAGAATATTCTTTGACGGTTCCTAGAGGTGGGAGGGGAAGGGAGAGTAAATCACTAACTAGACAGTAGACACATTAACTCGGGTGAAGGTGAAAGCAATATAAGGGAAGTCAGCACAAAATGAACAAAGCAACGGAAGACACTGAGTGAAGTGTAAGAGTTAAAGGTAACAAAGGTAAACACCATGAGAAACACAATCCTGCAATCACAGGAATAACAATCTGAGTGGATACACAGACATGCAAGTTGAACAGGGTGGGAAGGAGAATAGGATACCTCTATATATGTATTC
Source organism: Chrysochloris asiatica (assembly GCF_000296735.1). Taxonomy (NCBI): domain Eukaryota; kingdom Metazoa; phylum Chordata; class Mammalia; order Afrosoricida; family Chrysochloridae; genus Chrysochloris; species Chrysochloris asiatica. Next base: position 2,101,305 of record NW_006408654.1, read on the forward strand.
ACATATGCTATTAACATAGACAAGGAGCTCTGGTAGTGTAGTGGTTAAGAATTGGACTGCGAACCTTAAGGTCAGCAGTTGAAAACTACCAGCTGCTCCACGGGAAAAAGATGAGGCTTTCTGCTCCTGTAAAGATTTATAGCCTTGGAAACCCTGTACAGGGTCGCTATGGGTCAGTTCCGACTCCACGGCACATAACCACCACCACTACCACCATAAACATATCCACTAATATAGTATTGCATACAGGGGGCAAAGTGATAAACATTTCTTAGTTTTGAGGGAATGAGTTGTATAGTATTTCATTGTGTGTATGACCATAGTTTATCCACTGTTACACTGATGAGAATTTAGGTTATTTCCATCTTTTTGCTATTGTGAATAGTGCTCTGATGAATATGGGTGTGTATATATTTGTGTACCATGGCTCTTATTTTTCTAGGATATATATCGAGTAGTGGGATTGCTGGGTCATATGGTATTTTTATTTCCAAAGGTTTAAAGAAGCACCATACTGTTTTCCACAGGGTTTCATTTTCCAGTCCTGGTGTGACGCTATGGGTTAATGCGCTGGACTGCAAGCTTGGTTTGAACTGCAAGGTTGGCTCACCAGCCACTCCTCAGAAACCCTATACAGGGTCGCTGTGAGTTGGAACCGACTTGACAGCACTTAACAACAACACCAGCTATGTGTGAGGGCTCCATTCCCTTACCAGCATTTGTTGTTTTTTATTTGTTTGAACTTTGCTATTAATTCTGTCCCCTCCAGGATATTCTGATGCTTGCTAAAATTTGAAAACTACTGGACTGGAACATTCTATAACTTCTGACATACTATAAAAACATCACCTTTATTAACCAAGGGTGGAATAAAGATAGATAATTTTTAAAACTATTATTCTAATAGCTACTTTGCACATCTGGGTTAATTGAAGACTTTACTGATAGACAAATGTTTTAATTTTCTGCTCTACTTCCTTTCAATGTCTGATTTACATGTCTGCAAAACCAGTCATACTGTTTTTCATACACTAATGGGTCCAGATGGGTCTCACTAAAGGGGATTTAAGGGATGTCAGGGAAGATAAAAAGAGTTCCTACCTTAGTCTGTGATATGCATGAGATCTGTGATTTAATTAGCTTTGCAGACAGGAAATGAAACAAGCAATTTGTATTACCAGTAAATCCTGGTAGTAATACCTTTTTACTTCAAAATACAGCCTGTAAGATAAATTATATAAGACTAACCTTTTTAAAAAATAATTCAATCAGCAGCTTATGGATATGTTCGACATATTTAATATGAAAGGGCTTCAAAAAGCTCATGGAAAAGTTCCAGTATCTTATAATTCCAATTTTCTGTGAACTTTTGAAACCCTCCCTTGTACAATGACAAAGGTTCAAATATCAAAACAACAGTGAACAAGAAGGAATTGTAAGTGTTATGTATAAAGTTTTACACATGAAGGCAAAATAACAACAACCTTTATGAGGTAGTTATAATTATAATGATAGTGCCAAATCTAACAGAGATATAGGAACTTTTACACATCATCAACTATAGACCTAGTAAATAGCAGAGTTAGAGTTCCAAGATACGCTTGTATGCTTCCAAAGACTGTGCTTTTTCCAACATATCAAACTTCATTTTCAACATATAGTAAAATTTTGTTGTTAGGTGCTGTTGAGTAGGTTCAGACTCATTGGGACTCCTAAGCACAACAGACAGAAACACTTCTTGGTCCTGCATCATTGTTATGTCTGAGTCCATCTTTTTCCCTAGGGGCAACTTAACCCATTGTGCTACCAGGGTTCCTTAAAAAGTAAAACATACTGCTTTTCAGTTAGAATACATTTAAATATTTATGAAAAATAAGAGTATTCAGTAAAACTGAATCAATTTTTAATATTTCTCCTATTTAGCACTTTATTTTAAAAAGAAATGTACCAAAAGCCAAATGTATCACCATTGAGTCCATTTTGATTCAGATCATGCCTGCAGGACAAAGAACCTCTCACTAAGGTTTCTGAAACTGTAAATCTTTACGGGACCAGAGAGACTCATCTTTCTCCCAAGGAACAGCTAGTGAGCCTGAACTATCAACCTTGTAGTTAGCAGCTCAGTACTTAACCCACTGTGCTACCAGGGTTCCTTAAAAAGAAACCTACAGCTTTTAAAAAACAGTATTTTACCATTTTAAATCTATGTAATTTATAAAGTAAAGGCAGAATGAGCTTCTTAATCTCTCCTCGTAAGGAGCTCTGGTAGCGTAGTGGTTACGAATCGGGCTGTGAACCTCAAGGTCAGCAGTTCGAAACTACCATCTGTTCCATAGGTGGTATGAGGCTTTCTGCTCCTGTAAAGATTTACCTCAGAAACCCTGTGCAGGGTCGCTATGAGTTGATTCCGACTCCACAGCACATAACCACTACCACCAATAAACATTTGTGATTTACACACTGCTAGTAGATTTATTACAACAACAGTAGATTTAATAAAAAACACTGTGCTGGATAAAGAGGTATTAAATAACTCCATGGCGTGTTTAAGGAGCCCTGGTGGTGCTTTAAGATAGCACTGAATTGCTTACTAAAGGTCAACAATTTAAACCCACTAACTGCTCCAGGGGAGTCCGGGTGTGGCGCTGTGGGTTAATGCACTAGACTGCATAGTCGGTTTGAACTGCAAGGTTGGTGGTTCAAGCTCACCAGTCGCTCCTTGGAAACCCTCTGGAGGGTCGCTATGGGTCGGAACCAACTTGACGGCACTTAACAACAACAACAACTGCTCCAGGGGATTAAGATGAGGCTTTTCTGCTCCACAAAGATTTTTTGTCACACTTCTATTGTGTCCCAGAAGGATTCATAGTCTCCGAAACCCTGTACAGGGTCACTATGTATGAATGGGAATCAACTTGATGGCAGTGGCTTTGGTTTATGGCATGCTTAGAGACATTATGCTTTTGCCTTTGGATTTGCTTTTGAATTTGGCAACCCATACAAATTTTATGTTGGGTCAGAGACAAGACATACTTAAGAAAGGAAGTTCAAGGAAGAAAAATATTAAGGAGTTGCTTTTAGAATGATATTCCAATTTTCAATTACAATTATCTATTTCCGTTAATGCTGTGGGACATGTTCCATCCTCCTTGTTATCAATAGGAAGTAAATATAGCTAGATGAAGTTAAAGGAGCCATTCAGAGACACAGACAGGTTTTCTTGTGAGAAGACAATGGGCCGTATGGGACTAGGAAAAAGAAACAATGAGAAAAACTTCATTTTGAAATACTAAGCAAAACAGTATTTTCCATCATCTCATATGCATGTGAAAGCTAGACAATGAATAAGGAAGACACAGATGAATACTTGCATTTGAATTATGATGTTGGTAAAGAATACTGAATAAGCCACAGATGGACAGAAAAATAAACAGATGTGTCTTGGAAGAAGTACACTCAGAATGCTCCCTAGAAGTAAAGATGGTGAGACTTCATCTCTTATACTTTGTCAGACAGGACCAGTCCCCAGAGAAGGGCATTCTGCTTGGTAAAGTGGAGGGCCATCACAAAGAATAAAGACCCTCAATGAGTAGGAATGACACAGTGGCAACAACAATGACCTCAAACAGGACAAATGCATATGACTGGGCCATGTTTCATTCTGTTTTGCATAGGATCACTATGAGTTGGAACCTACTCAACAGCAACTAACAACTAAAAAGCAAACCAGAAATTACATAAGGAAAGACCTTTTGATTTCTCAAGTACTCAAGTCTACCAATTGGGCTACAGGCTAATTCATTGAAAATCAATTTTTAAATAATAAAGAAACAAGACTGCAGATACACTTTCCTCCAAAAAAAAAAAAAAAAAAAAAAACACATCATAAAGCACAGAAACTGGTTATTTCAACAACTATGAAAAATTACTGCATACTCTTTATAATACAGCAACTTAGATTAGCCACAGTAAAAGAGAATAAAACTTGTGATATGAAGAAATGTTAAAAGCCACTTTACTGTAGCTCAGGTAAAACATATTATCATAAAAACATTTAGAAATCTGTACCATACAATCCATACAAAGTTACATAATTCTACATAACCATGATATACATTCAAAATAGTTAACAGGACAATAAGAGATGCAGTAAAAACCATTACTTAAAAATACCTTTTTTCCTTTATTGCTTGTTATAAATAAAAAACTCCTAAAATTTCCATTTATTAAAGGCAATTTTATTTGACTTTTGTTCACTGTGTAACTGAGTTGCTTTTTTTCCCTTTATTGAGTTTTAAGACTTTTCTTCTGCATATCTTAGATACAAGTCATCAGATATATGTTTTTGCAAAACAATTCTGTGATACGGTGACAAACAAAATACCATTATCTAAATAAAATTATCATAAAGATAAACATAGGAAAAATACAAGAAAATAAAGATTAGATAACACAGATCCAACCTACTGAATGAAGAGGTCAATACCTAAAACTATTTGTAGAATTGTTTTCTATTTTTGTATCATTAAGGTATTTTTTAATATCCTGATACCACAGTCAGAATCAAATGACAAAATCTGAACCAGTCACTGTGTCTGTTAAAAATAAAATACAATCTCTTATAAAACCTAGTATAATAAAATAGGCTAATCTCACCCTAATATGACCTCATATTCATAAGTCAGCCAAATATAACACATTTCATAAAGATAATGTTCCACATACTAATTTGGTGGGTATCCTAATTTGGAGCCTTTTAAAGCTTGGGAGCAGTCATCTAAGATACAACTATTGATCACTTCCCATCCAGAGGAGAGGAGAGTGGAGGAAACTGAAGACTCATGTGGACTAATGGCCCACATCCTCCACAGCTTCCTCTAGCCTGAGACCAGAAAGATTATAGGCAGAACTAGGATATAGTGTAGGTTCAGTTCCAGACCATTGCAACACAAAGTTTTTGGATTTCCAGTGCATAAAAGTTATATTTACACTCCACTGTAGTTGATTAAAGGAGCTCTCGTGACACTATAAGTTAGGCTGCAAGAGAAAGATGAGGCTGTCTCTGCCAATAAAGATTTATGGTCTCAGAAACCCTAAGCAGGGTCACTATGACATATATAGTGAGGCCTGGTGTGGTACAACTGTTGTTGTTAAGTGCTGTCAAGTCAATTCTGACTCACAGCAACACTGTATAGGGTTTCTAGGGGGTGGTTGGTGAGCTTGAACTGCCAACCTTGTGGTTCGAATGACCTTGCAGTCTAGTGTATTAACCCACAATGCCACACCAGAACTCCCTAACAACAATCATATGTATACACACACATACACACACACACACGCGTGTGTGTGAGTATGCATACATATATGTATACACATGTATTTCTACACATACATATGTGTACATATACACGTTGTTGTTTTTAAGTGCCATCGAGCTGGTTCCGACCCATAGTGACCCTGTATAGGGTTTACAAGGAGAGACTGGTGAGCTTGAACCGCCGACCTTGCATCTCAAACCAACTTTGCAATCCCGGCGCATTAACCCACAATGCCACACCAGGACTCCATACATATACATATGTGTGTAAATACATACACACACACCTGTATGTATATAGAGACAAACATATATAAAACCAACCAAAATATTCAGCAATAAGAGAAGGGGAGATATTTAAAATAAATTGTTGTTGTTAAGTGCCATCAAGTTGGTTCTGACCCATAGCAACTCTGTACAGGGTGTCCAAGGAACAGCTGGTGAGCTTGAATTGCCGACCTTATGGTTAAAACTGACCTTGCAGTTCAGCACATTAACCCACAATGCCACACCAGGGCTCCTTAAAATAAATTGTGACGTATAAACACAATGAAATAGTATGAAGCTCTCAGAAGAGAATTTAAGAAAATTGTCAAAAACATGCAAATTGTTTTTTTCCTTAACTTTTTATTGTGAATTGAGTGAAGGTTTACAGAGCATATCATCAGTTTTACATTCACAAATCATATACTTTGCTTCATTACAGTGATTGCGATCCCCTCAATGTACCAACAGTCAATAGTATTTACCTCTACTCACTTTAACTCTTGCATTCTCCCATGTCTCCCTCTACCTTCATTATTCCTCTGCTAACCTCCCTCTTGTTGTATACTACCTGCCCTGTCACCCAGGTGCCTACCCTCTAGCCCATAAATAATTTCTTCCCCTCCCCCCAAAGCCATCAGAGATGGTTTCTTTGATTAAGAAAAACCTTTTCTTAACTTTTTACAACATTGGTCAAATACAGTATTTGTCCTTTTGCGATTGACTAATTTAACTCAAAGACCACAGCCTTTGGTATGGATTGCATCTCACTGTAAAGAAAACCAAAATCCTCACCACTGGACCAATAAACAACATTCTTATCAATGGAGAAAAGACTGAAGTTGTCAAGGACTTCATTCTTCTTGGATCAACTATCAACACTCATGGAAGCAGCAGTCAAGAAATCAGACAACGTATTGCATTAGACAAATCTGCTGCACACGACCGACCTTTTTAAAGTGTTGAAGAGCAAAGACGTCAGCTTGAGGACTAAAGTGTGCCTGACCCAAGCTATGGTATTGTCAATAACCTCATATGCATGCTAAAGCTGGACTGTGAATAAGACCGTAGAAGAATTGATGCTTTCGAGTTATGGTGTTGGAGGAGAATACTGAAAGTGCCATGGGCTGCCAAAAGAACCAACAGATCTGTGTTGGAAGCAGTGCAGTCAGAGTGCTCCTTAGAGGCCAGGATGGCCAAACTTCATCTTTTATACTTCGGACATATTGTCAGGAGGGACCAGTGGCTGGAGAAGGATATCATGATAGGGAAGGTAGAGGGTCAGAAAAAAGAGGAAGACCCCCAGCAACATGGACTGGCAAAGTGGCAGCATCAATGGGCAACAATTGTGAGGTTGGCCCAAGACCGGGCAGTGTTTCATTCTGTTGTACATAGGGTCGCTATGAGTCGGTACTGACTCGATGGCACCTAACAACAACAATTTCACTCAGCATAATGTCCTCTAGATTCATCCATGTTGTGAGGTGTTTCACAGATTCATCATTATTCTTCAACATCATGTAGCATTTCACTTTGTTTGTTATGTCACCTTTTTTTTTTTTTTTTTTTTAAGTTTTTATTGTGAATTGAGTGAAAGTTTACAGGGAAGATCACATCAGTTTTACATTCAACAAATCATATACTTTGTTACATTTCAATGTGTCTCCATCTTTTTGATGTGTCTCTTGTAGACAGCATATTGAAGGATCCTGTTTTCTTATCCATTCTACTCTTTCTGCTGTCATTTTGCTGTGTTTTGAAGTACTGTTAATTAGCTTCACTTAATTTTCTGCACTGAGTTCATTTTGTTTCTGGGTTCTGTTTTGCTTTTCATTTCTGTTCTATTAATGTTTACTAAATCTTTCTGATTTGCCCCTTTTTAAAAATTTTGATGTGCAAGTGTATTAATTTTCTTAGATGTTACCCTGTAATTTATTAAATTTTCCCTGCTTAAAACAATTTGTTTAATCTTGAAATCTACTTGACTTCCTTGACATTTGGAAGTTCTATAACTACATTATTACCTGTTTTTGCTTTGTTGTTGACTTCATTATGCATTGATATCTCTGATTTCCTGTTTTCAATCTTGTAGGTTTGTTTTACTTTAAATGCTTCTATATCTGGATTGGGTTCTAGGTGGTGCAGTCAGGTAAGGTCATCTCAGATTGTTGTCTGCTGTCATTGGTTCTCAGTCCAAAGAATATCCCTTAGTAATTTTAAATGAGTTAGTATGGTCATTACAAATGCCTTTATTTTCTTTTTATCAGGAAATATCCTAATTTTACCATCATATTTAAGAGATAGCTTTGTTGGGTATAATTCTTGGTTGCCAATTTTTTTATTTCAGAGTTCTGTATATGTCATCCCATTTTCTTGACTGCATGGTTTCTGCTGAGAAATTAATGCTTAATCTTTTAAAATCTCCTTTGTAGGCAATCTTTTATTTTTCCAGAGCTGCTCTCAGAACTGTTTCCTTATCTTTGGTTTTAGAACGTTTGATTATGATATGATTTGGTGATTTTCTTTTGTGATCTTTCCTGTTTAGCCTTCGTTCAGCTTCTGATTGCACAAAGAAACAAAACAGAGTGGCTCAAACAAGTGATCAAAAGGCAGAGCTAGGAAACATTTTTGAGAGGAAAAAAAGCATTAGAACTACCTGAAAAAGAATTCAAGAGAATGATATTTAGGTACCTCCAAGGTGGAGGGTCAGAGAAAAAGAGGAAGACCCCCAACAAGATGGATTGGCCAAGTGGCAGCATCGATGGACTCAAACGTGGCAACAGTAGTGAGGTTGGCCCAGGATCGGGCAGTTTTTCGTTCTGCTGTGCATAAGATCCCTATGAGTCGGTACCAACTCGATGGCACCTAACAACAACAACAAGTGACTGGTAGAAAGGTTGAGAAAACAGGAAGAATTCAGAAAAACACTACAAGAACAAACAAAACAGACAAAGAATTAGAGACAAAATAAAACCAGCATATAGAAATCCAGAAGGTTAATATTAAGATTTCAAATATGGACAATACATTGAAAGGGCAAAGGAGTAGATGTGAGTCGGTGAAGTTGGAAATAAATTTCTCAATACTATTAAGTCAGAAGAACAATCGGGGGGAAAAAATCTGAAGAAAGTCTAAGATTTATGTGGGACAACATGATGAGGAATAACCTATGGGTGATTGTAACCATCATGAAAAATGAGAAGATAATCAATAAAGAAGCTGAATGAACCCTAAATAGGATAGACCCTAAAAGAAAATTACCAACACATATCATAATAAAACTTTCCAAAATCAAAGACAAGGAAAGGATCCTGACAGCAGTTTGGAAAAAACAAAAACTTACCTAAGAAGGAGAAACAATAAGACTAAGCTCCGATTTCTCAATAGAAACCATGTAGGCAAGAAGGCAATGAAGACATAGACAAAACTCTGAAAGAAAAAACTGCCAACCAAGAATCATCTACCCAGTCAAAATGTCTCGAAAATATGACAGTGAAATGAGAACATTTCTAGATAAAGAGAAATAAAAGGAATTTGCAATAACCATGCCAGCTATACAAAATACACTAAAGGGACTAAGAACCAACAGAAGCAAAAACCCTGAGCTTGACATACACAACACCACCGCTCAGAATTCAATCCAGATAAAGCAGTATCCAAAGTAAAACAAACCACAAGACTGAACTAGGGAACCAGAGATATCAATTTATAATAAAGACAATTACAAAGTAAAAATTGGGAAAAGTATAGTTACAGAACTTTGACATTCCATAGAAGTCAAGTAGATTTCAAGATAAAACATACTGTTTTAAGTTGGGGAATAAATAAACTACAGGGTAACCTCAAAGAAAACTAATGCATCTGCACATCACATCAGGAAAAGGGAAACCCATGAAGATTTAGTAAACATTAAAACAACATCAATGAAGAAATTGACAAGAAAATGCACAAAAACATGAACTCAGCACAGAAAATTATGTGGAACAAAGAAACCAGAAGCACCACAAGAAACACACACAGCAAAATTAATGCAATCAATTCATACCTACCAATACTTATACTCAACTCTATGTATTAATGCACCAGTCAAGAGAGGCAGAATGTAGCAGAATGGATAAGAAGACAGGATCCTTCAATATGCTGTTTATAAGAAACACACCTTATACACAAAGACAAAACAGATTAAAAATTAGAGGATGGAAAAAATATGTCAAGCTAAAGGCAATACTATAAAAAACAAGCAGGAGTGGCAATATTAATTTCTAGTAAAATAGACTTTAAGGGAAAAAACCAGCATAAGAGACAAAGAAAGACATTGTATTATGATTAAAGGGTCAACTGATAAAGAAGACATAACCATAATAAATATCTATGCTCCCAATGAAAAAGCCTCAAAATACATAAATCAAATTCTAATAGAATTGAAGAAAGAAATAGACAACTCTACAATAATTTTTGTTGCTAATTGCTGTAGAGTCAGTTCTGACTCATAGCAACCCTTTATAAGGTTTCTGAGGAGTGGTTTGTGAATTTGAACTGCTGACCTTGCAATTCAAACTGACCTTTCAGTCCAGTGCTTATCTTACAGTGCCATACCAGGAAAATGGTGGTGGCGGTTATGTGCTGTGGAGTTGGTTCCAACTCACAGCAACCCTGTACAGGGTTTCCAAGGCTGTAAATTTTTATGGGAGCAGAAAGCCTCATCTTTCTCCCGTGGAACAGCTGGTAGTTTCGAACTGCTGACCTTGCCGTTTACAGCCCAATTCGTAACCACTATGCTACCAGAGCTCCTTCACCAGAAGAATAGGAGATTTTTAATACATTATTTTCAATGAAGGACAGAACAACTAGGAAGAAACTCAACAAACACACAGAAGAACTAAACACAATCAACCAACTTGGCCTCCGAGATTTATACAGAGCACTCAACCCAACAACAGTGTAATACACATTCTTTTCTAGTGCACATGGAACATTCTCCTGAATAAATGATTTGTTAGGCAACAAGGCAAGCCTCAATAAAATTTAAAATATCAAAATACTACAAGCAACGTTTCAGATAAACAATAGAAAGGTCAAGGAAAATATTCAAGCACATGGAAATTGAGTAACACCCTGCTTAAAAGCTAATGGGTAAGCACAAATAAAACATAAAATTAAAAAATTTCTTGAATGAAATGAGAACTAAAAACACAACCTACCAAAATATATGGGACACAGAAAAAGTAGTACTTACAGGGCAATTTATAACAACAAAAAAATGCATATATCAAAAAAGAAGAAAGAACCCAAATCAACACATTAATACAACATCTCCAACAATTCAAAAAAGACCAGCAAAGTAAGCCTGCAGTCACCAGAAGAAAATAAATGTTATGGCTAACATCACAACAAAACCAATGGAAATAAAAAAGATAGTAACAGAATACTATGAAAATTATACTCCAACAAATTTGAAAATCTAAAAACAAAAATGCTGGCAAGCATGTGGAGAGACTAGAACCCCCCCTATATTATTGCTAGTGGGACTGAAAAATGGTGCAATCACTGTGAAAAAAGTGTTAAGCTTCCGCAGAAAGTTGAAAATAGAAATACCGTATGTCCCAGTGTGATAGTTAAGATACTGTGTCAACTTGATTGGGCCAGAATTACCAGCTGTTTAACAGTTAATAGTTAACTCTATGATGATTGGATATGAGCAGGCATAATTAATTCTGTAATGATTGGCTATAAGCAGCCAATCAATTGAAAGGATGTTTCCTTGGTGGTGTGGCCTGTTCGTACTAAAATGGACAAAGTAAAGACTTGCTCTCTTACACTGGGGACCTCGTTGTTGTTTTGTGCCATGGAGTCAGTTCCAACTCATAACAACCCTGGTACAGGGTTTTCGATTCTGTAAATATTTATGGGAGCAGAAAGCCTCATCTTTCTCCCACGGAACAGCTAGTAGTTTTGAACTGCTGACCAAGAGATTAACAGCCCGATTCATAACCACTATGCTACCAGAGCACTGGGGACCTAGGACTCTGAAATTGTAAGCCATTTTCTTGATAATAAACTTTTCTTTATATATAT
>NW_006408654.1:2122090-2126247 GCF_000296735.1 Chrysochloris asiatica
ATATATGCCTGAGTGGGTTTTTTTTGTGTGTGTGTTTTTTAAAAAAAACTAAAGTGGATAAAGAGAAATACTTTTAACTGATGGTATATGGAGCGGATTATAATCAATGTAATGAAACAAGTTATATGAATTGTTGAATGTGAAACTGATGATGTGCCCTGTAAACTTTCACTCAATCCACAATAAAACTTTAAATTAAAAAAAGAAAGAAAGATACATATCAAAAGATACTGCTCATATCTTATGTAAATTATTATACCAGTGGGTCAGATTGCTAACATACATATCCTTCATTAACTCATACATTTTACTCACAAGAATCCCTGTATATTATATTCTAATGTACCTCCTTACAAGTTAAAACATTTGAAAGTAAAGTCTCAACCAAGAAAATAAAGGAAGAGTGGTTTGAATAGTTAGTTTCCACTGTAATAGGAACACTGATCAAAACTGGTTTTAGAGCTCTTAGGATAGCTAAAGAAGACACAAACACACACATTTAAAGTTTGTATTGTATGAAAGTCAATTATCTCTGAGTTGAGAACGGTTTGTGTGTACAAGGGAGCTTCAAAAGTTCATGGAAAAAATGGAATTAAAAGATCATCAAACTTTTTGAATACCCCTTGTATACACAAACCTTTCTCTTCTCAGAGGTAATTGACTTTCATACAATACAAATTATTTGGTGCAAGACAACATGTAATAATATTACATCAGCATTACTATGCATAAAGTACTTCACGTAGCTACATATTTAACTAAACAAATGCAGTAAGACTTTCATTTCAGGAAAATTGTATTCAACTAATCTTACCTTTTGTTGGACTGAGATTCTGATCTATAAATCCTCTTAGTTCTGTATTTTTGCAAGTCAAACCAACCTGAATAAAATAGTTCAAAAAAATAAATAACTGAATCTTAAATATTACTTAGTTAGTTATTTATACCTTCCACCACAGTCTCATATAAAATATTATACACAGCCATATTACAGAAAAAGAACTATATCAAATACAGAAGGAAGAAATTTTACATTTAAGATTAAGTAAAAATGTATCCATAGTAAGGTAAAAATTAAGGAAGCAACATTACTTATGAGAAAAACTCTAAGATCAACAGATTTTACTAATTTTTAAAAGCAAGTAGTCCAATCTAGTAACATAATGTTGCCAAGAAATATATCAAAATTCCACCATCATTATTGCCCATAATTTTTACTATCTGCCTACAATGCTTTCACACTAAGATATTGTGGTGTAGTGAATTATTTAGTATGTCCCTTCCAGTTTCAGTCTTTGTAATTCCCATCAAACAACGTTTTTGCTCAGGTGGGTCTGGCTAAGAGAAAGTGGGAGAAGATGCTCACAAGATTTTATGATTCAGTTGTGCGTAGTTAACAGGGTTTATTGTAATTGTAAAAACCTGGAACTCAAAGTGTACAAAACGAGGCATCTCAAAAGCAGGAAAATGGGGATATTACTACCATCAAAGAAGAGGAACCAGGAGTAGAGCACATCCTTTCAACTCTGAGCTCTCTGTGCATTCAACCTCTTTGACTCAGGGTCAGAAAGCTGTGACATCAGAAAAGTGGTGGAGCAGCAACAGCAGAACCAAGAACCAGGGCACAAGACATAATGGTGATCTTGCCCATGGAGCAAGTAGAGTAATTTGAGTCAGGAGGCTTGCTTGTAGAGTGGGGTGCCTCCAGTCACGTAACTGGGGGAGCTACGTTTGCTGACTCACGGAGCTGGAGCCAAAAGTCTTCAGAGTGAGCCTTGTAGTTAAGTAGTGTGTCCTGTGAGCATTTATCAGCAGTCCCAAAAGATATTTATAACATTGTTTGGATAGAGAGAGGCCTGCCTATTGGCTTCACAGAAAGACTGTCCTGACAGGTACAACTGTGCCCTGAGCATTTCTGACGAATTGTATGTGTGCTGCTGCTTTTTTCTCAAGAGGTTTCCAGAAATATTTCTACATATAGTTGACATACATATGTTAACTTCCCTAATAAATGTCATAACTGAGTAGGGTGTCTAAATTCTGTCTGGCCATTATAATGAACAAACCTAGCTGAATAGAGAGTGCTGAAGAAGGAATGGTTGGTGTTGTTCTTTTTTTTGTTTTGTTTTATTGTGAATTATATGATAGTTTACATGAGTGAACTTTAGTTTTACATTCATTCCATCGTATATCATCTCATTGCTATGGTTCCAATCCTCTCCATGTATCATCAACCAACCAAAGGGTATATCCTAGAAGCCGCCCCCCCCCCCCCACAGTCTTTGGCCCACAGTCCCTCTCCCTCTCTGGATCCAAAGTCCCCAGCCGCTTCATCACTCCACGTCATCATCTCTGTCTCCATCTCAGGCATCTCTGTTTCTCTGGGTAGGGTCCCGCTCTCGGCTCTTCTCCGTTGATGGTCCCAGAGACCTCCGCTCCTAGCCTGGAGAATTAATCCCTCCCTTTCTTGTTCCAAAACGTCTACCTTTGCATTTCCAACCCTCATAATCTGTCCTGATAAGCATTATTCACTACAGTTATCATGAGTTACCCATCTGTATTTCCTTTAATCAGCATCGCCCAGACAGATTGAATAGTACCCACTGGAGATTCTGCCTTGCTCCATGCTCCCTAGCACTAGGTTCCCTCTTGAAAGCTTGTAAGCCAGTCACTTCTTGCCTTTGTAGTCCCCCTCTCCCCATTTGAGTATCCAATGTCCAAGTTGTCCACCTCTGTCCACTCTGTGTGTGGAGGGAGTGGGAATGATTCTTGATGTAAGGATTTGTTCTTATTTTGAGTTGCTGCTCCATAGGTATAGGTCAAGTTCATCAGATTGTATCAGCTCACTCTATTTTTTTTTTTTTCCCCTCTTCTATCTTCTCCTGGTTGGGCTCCAATCATCCAGTCATCTGGTCCAGGTCACGTGGGTATCATCTGCAAGTGTGGGCGCTCCTGTGCACATGCCATCTCTTCCCGTCAGCTGGTAGCTCCACTCTCCTCTCGAGTCAGTGTCGTTCATTTTTGCAGACATTTTTTAATGGCTAATGTAATTTATCAACTTGGCTAACCTATGGACTTCTGGTGTGGTGCTGTAAGATCAGCACCGGACTGTGAACCAAAGGTAGGCAGTTCAAACGTACCAGATGCTCCTGAGAAACTCTATACAGGGTCATAATGAGTCAGAACTGACTTGACAGCACTTACCAAAAACAATTTATGATTCTAAGTATGGTTGCTCTTTCATAATCACCTTAGATGATGTGATCTAATCAGTTGTAAGGGGTGTTTCCTTGGGGCATGGGCTGCCTCCAGTATACACCAAGAAGTTTCAAAAAGTTCATGGAAAATTTCAATTCTTTTTTGTACTGATGAATACCAGCGTGGTTTGAAGACTATGTGAAAGTACTGTGTCGTATGCTTTAAATGAATCATCTCTACCAGAATTACTAAATGCTGCTACCACCCTCCAAATTACAGATGAGGGAATTGAGGTACAGAGTATTTATGTAAGTTGACCAAGACCATCCACCAGGTAGACATGAGTGAAAATATGGCAGCGCACTCTATCTCTGCCTTCTGTATTAATATTTTTTATTTGATTCATTATGTGGGTCTCACTCTGGGTTCTCTAGAGGGTGTGTGTGTGTGTGTGTGTACACTATACACTACCGGATAATTTATTTTGTTCAACGGTCACTGTATCACTTGATAATAAAAGCTAAATAAATGACAGTAGCATCAAATAGAGGTTTTTAATTTTACTACTGGGTATGGATTACAGCTCAATGTAAAGAAAACAAAAATCCTCACCACTCTTATCAATGCAGAAAAGATTGAAGTTGTCAAGGACTTCATTGACAACAACATTCTTATCAATGCAGAAAAGATTGAAGTTGTCAAGGACTTCATTCTTCTTGCATCAATTATCAACACTCATGGAAGCAGTAGTCAAGAAATCAAACAACCTATTGCATTAGGCAAATCTGCTGCACAAGACCTTTTTAAAGTGTTGAAGAGCAAAGATGCCAGCTTGAGGACTAAGGTGCACCTGGCCCAAGCCATGGTATTTTCAATAGCCTCATATGCATGCGAAAGCTGGACAGTGAATAAGGAAGACCATAGAAGAATTGATGCTTTTGAGTTATGGTGCTGGAGGA
>NW_006408654.1:2126347-2131622 GCF_000296735.1 Chrysochloris asiatica
TATATATATATATATATATATGTTTCACTGGTTTTGCTTCTCTAGAAAACCTGGCCTAAGCCATGTAGAACCATGGAGTGATAGAGAAACAAAATCATAAGGATGTGTTTTCTAAATTGGTTCTCAAGTCTGACTAATTTTAAAGGCACTTGATACAGGGTGGAGGCATGTCTGACCTCCACTTCATAGGAATCATTCTTGGACTGATTTTGAGTTTGGTCCTCTTTTCTCTTTGCAGAGTCAGAGGAAGTCAGACATGGTCTCCACTTGGTATAAGCATGTAGCGTCAGGAACGGGATTCATTGCAATGGCTCCAGACTTAGGGAAGTATGAAGTTTCATAAAAGAGAGAACTAAGGGGCCCAGGAAGTAAAAAATTTGACTTTTAGTTTAGATTTTGTTACTTGTAATGGCTAAAAGGAATGTAGGGGATAAAATGCTTAAGCAGAGGAGAGAGCATCAGCTTTTGGAGTTTTCTGGAGCTGAAGCCATGCTGGTTTAACAGGATGGCTGAAATGGGGCCTGTTACTACTGGAATCCACCCTGCCAGAGGCCCAAGGCCATATGTATATACATGTGGTTAGTCCAAGGGAGAAGAAAAGACTGAATTTAAGTGTTTTAAAAGGTTTATGTAAGGAGCTCTGGTTGTTATTAAGTGCCATGGAGTCCTTTCCAACCCATAGTGACCATGTATAGGGTTTCCAAGGAGAAGCTGGTGAGCTTGAAACACCGACCTTGCAGTTCAAACAACTTGCAGTCTGACGCATTAGCCCACAGCACCACACCAGGACTCCAAGGAGCTCTGGTGGCACAGTGGTTATGAGTTGGGCTGTTAATCTCAAGGTCAGCAGTTCAAAATTACCAGCTGTTCCATGGGAGAAAGATGAGGCTTTCTGCTCCCATAAAGATTTACAGTCTTGGAAACCCCATACTGGGTTGCTATGAGTCAGAATGAAGTGCACACCAAAAGGTTTATGTGTTTGAATGTTGGTTTATGGATATTGGTTTCTCCTGCTTATTACTGTAGACATACATGTGTGATAGAAATGAATACTGGGAATTATGATTACAGAGACCTTGTAAGCCCACCTTGAGCCTATACTTGATTGGAGTTACTAAAAGAGGAGTAAGAAGTTACCCAGAAAACATAGGCTTTTTGGTTTAAGACTTTGTAGCATATAGGGCCTTAGATAGAATCCTGAGCCCCCACCCCCACCCCAAGCTTCAGATTTGGGACATTTGCATTTGAAAAGACATGCAGGCTAACCAAGAACTGCTGGGAGAACAAGAGATTCATACAAGAAAAAAAGCGGACTGTTTTGGTTTTTGCAATTCAAGGAAGACGTTTGCTTTGGAGAAATCAAGGCAAGGAATGTTGGCCCATCAGAGATAATCTCCTTCTAAGACTAAACGTTTCAGGGAACTGGTGAGCCATCTAGTATGCTGTATGGTGACCACCTGCGTCAACTTGTGAGTGGAATTGGGGAAATGCAGCAATGAAGATATGAGCACAATGAAGATATGGCACCCGTTGACCTTGAGATGAGAGAAGAGGAAGGGCTGGCTGGTCTGACGTTTAGGAAGTTTTATGAACTCCTGAGTCTGCTGGTCTGAAGTGCAGGGAGGTGTGTGTGAATTCCAAACTTGTAACTGGTACACATTTGACCTAGCTTAGATGGCTAGGTCTGAGCTGACCAGAACCTGAACAGATGAAGATACAGACGTTTGATACTATGAGCAAGTGTCAATTGCTACAATTTGGTGGGACTGGACTTTTGCTTATGGGTGCAGTTGCTCAAAATTCCAATCGGAATGGAAAATTCTTCAGATCAAGAAAAATGCTTGTCTCCTCAGTGTACTGGGTTGATGAGAAAGTGCAATTTAGACATTGGCTATCAAAAATGGGGGGCAATAAAGGCATGAAATGGTTGACTTACAAATTTTCATGGGTGTGCTTAGTTTTAGAATGAGGGGACAAAGGAGAATCCCCACTGACTAGTTTTTCTCTCTCTTAAGTGGGTCTGGTGAAAGGGATTGGGGGGTGATGCTGATAGGATTTTATTATTTCAATTATAAGTAATTGTTAGTAGGATTGTGATTGTCAAAACTGATTGTATAAGATGTGTAACTACAGGGGGAAGTAGTTCATCTTTTCATTTCAGGAACAGAGGATCCCAGAACCATAAAGAAGGAAGAGAATAAGTGGAGCATGAGATTCCTGCTTGATAAAACAGCAACGGCAGAGATGGTGACAAAGAAAAACAGAGCAGCTACGAATACTAGGCCCATGAATTCAGTAAAGCTGTGTGCCTAGAGGCAGGAGGCTGGCTTGCAGAATGTGCCCTTTGGACATTTAAATGACATATATTTTTTGTTTTGTATGTGTGCATCAAATATTTTGCTTTATTCATTTGTGACATATAATATGTAAGTGGAATCAGTGCATTTCGGTTGTATGTGTTTTAGTTAGATCATGTTAGGTGCAAGTTAGACTTTACAACTTTCTTTATTTAGAGATTATGCATATGGCTTATAGGTTCCAAGTTGACAAGGGGTGGACAGTGATAGCTAAGGTTCTGTGTCAATCTGATTGGGCCAGGATTCCCTGAATGGCCAGCTGTTCAGAGGCAGTGTGACCATCTTGTGAGCAACTCTGGCAATAGAAGGAGGCCTGGCAGAGAAGTTTCACAGCAGCGACTGGAAAGGTGCGATTCCTCCTTTTTTCCCCATACTCCTTGGTGACCAGAGGTATTACCACCTCGAGTTCAGAGCCATGTGATGGCGGGCCAGCTGTGATGCTTTGGTGCCTGGAGTCAGGCAGGATTGGTTCCAGACCTATAGAACCCACAGAGCCATCAGACTAGCATTTAACCAGTCACCCTGCCTCCAGCTGACCTGTAATCCTAACAGACACTGAAACCAGTGCCATCAAGGACCTCCATGAACTACTTTTGGATTGTGTGTCCTGAACATAGATAAGACTGAGGCCTATAGGAACTCCACCTAGGGCCAAGAACACTGCTGTCACATCCCTCCCACACCCAATTTGGGAGTTCCTTGGCTTGCAGGAGCCTCCAGCATTTTCTCCTCTCCTCCTTCAACGACTGCATTGTTTTTGGTTTTTTCCCCTTTGTTGCTTCATTGTTTTTGTTTGTTTATTCTTTCTCCTCCTTCTTCTCTATCCATTCTCTTGAATTTGGTCCTTTTTATTTCTGCTTTTGTTTTTCCTTCTTTTCTGTTTCTCATTTCTCCTCTTCCCCTCCCTCCCATTTCGATCTTTCTTCACTACTCTCTTCATCTTTCCATCCTCTGGTTTTTCTAAATATTTGTTTGTTTTTAAAATTTCTTTCATTTATCTCCTCTCATATTTTTCCCTTCTATAATTCCATTTTCTTGTCTCTCTTTTTTCTTTATAATTACAGTATCCTTTCTTTCTGGTTGCTGCCTATTTTTATTTATTTCTTTCCCTCTTAATTATTTTCTCTTTTCTTTTTTGATGACTTGTTTTTATGTTTTGGGTTTCTGTGTGTGTGTGTGTGTGTGTGTGTAGAGGGGGGGTTTTCTTAACCACCAGATAGCAGACAGAAAGCTTACCTATAAATATCAGCCACAACCATAAACTCTGCAGCTCCACCCACTGAGCATGAGCTAATACCAATTTCTGTGCCACCTGATTAACAATAGTCAGCAGCCAATACCATCCAAACCCCCCATAAACAGAGGGGCACAGACAGGGAATGGAGACTAGTGTACATGTTTCCATTATAACTACACCCACAAGAAACAGCTGATGAGCGTCTAAGAACACATTAACCTGCAGTCATCAATTAAATACAAATGCAAAAACACCACACTGTCCTGGAGACAACAGACTATTCGAGCTAACATGACTAAATAAAAGAGAATGGCTCACACAAATGACCAAAGTGAAGAACCAGAGAGTGTTTCTGGGAAAGATAAGGTATAGAAATAATTGAAAAAAAAAATTCAAATGAATGGTATTTAAGTACCTTCAAAGGATTGAAAGAAAGATTGAGGAAAGCAAGGAGAAAACAGAAAAAACAAAACAAAAACACTTTAGAAGAATTCAGGAAAACATCGAAAGAACAAAGTAAATAAAACATTTGAAACAATATAAAACCTGTAAGTAGACATTCAGAAGACTAATTCTAAGATTTCAGAAATGGACAATATATTGGAAGGGCAAAGAAGTAGATTCAAAGGAATGGAAACCTGAATTACAGCTTGAAAATAAATATCTCAGTACTAGAATGTTAGACGAACAATTAGAATAAAGAATGAAAAAAATTTGAAGAAAGTATAAGAGCTATGTTCCATGAAAAGGAACAACTTACGAAATTCCAGGGCAGGAAGTAACAATAAAAAACACAGAGAAAATTGTCAGAGCTGTTGGAAGAAAACTTCCCTAACATCATGAAAGACGAGAAGATAAGCATATAAGAAGTTGAAAGAACCCTAAACAGTATAGATCCCAAAAGAAAATCACAAAGGCATATCATAATCAAACTTTCCAAACTGAAAGACAAGGAAAGAATACTGAGAGCACCTGGAGAAAAATGAAAAGTTACCTACAAAGAAGAACCAATAAGATTAAGCTCTGATTTCTCAGCAGAAACCAAGCAGGCAAGAAGGAAATGGAATAACATATACAAAACTCTGAAAGAAAAAATTGCTAACCAAGAATTAAGTACCCAGCAAACCCATTCCTCAAATACAATTGCAAAATTAAGACATATCCAGATAAACAGAAATTAAAGAAGTGTATAATAAGTAGACCAACTTTACAAAAAAACTAAAGGGTGTTCTTTAGACTGTCAACCAACAACAGCAGACAACAACCTGAAATTAATATATACAACAATACCAGCAGAAGTCATTCCAGATACAAAAGAAATTAAAGTAAGACAAATCTAACAAGACTGAAAATAGGGAACCAGAAATATCAATGTATAATGAAGACAACGACAATGCAAAAAGAGAAAAGAGTGTAGGCACAGAACTTATTAACAGCAAATAGATTTCAAGATAAAACTGACTCTTTTAAATGGGAAATCATTAATCAATTACAAAGTAACTGCAAAGAAAATCAAAGAGCATCAAAATAAAACAGGAGGAAATCAGAAGGAATTAGTAAACATTGTTGTTGTTATGTTGTTAAGTGCCGTCGAGTCGGTTCCAACCCATAGCGACCCTGTACAGGGTTTCCGAGGGTGTAAATCTTTACGGGAGTAGAAAGCCTCATCTTTCTCCCACGG
>NW_006408654.1:2141605-2151781 GCF_000296735.1 Chrysochloris asiatica
ACCCCCAACGAGATGGATTGGCCAAGTGGCAGCATCGATGGACTCAAGCATGGCAACAATAGTGAGGTTGACCCAGGATCGGGCAGTGTTTCGTTCCGCTGTGCATAAGGCCACTATGGGTTGGTACCGACTCGATGGCACCTAACAACAACAACTGGGTATGGAAGAAAAAACTTATTTTTAAAAAAAAACTTGGCATATAGTAAGTATCCAATAAATGGTCCTATTGTTGTGTTTAGTGTTTAAGACCTGTAATCCTGAAGAATCAATACTGGTTTGGTACCTCAAACATTCTTTCAAGGTACTACCGCACTGCTTACAAAATTTTAGAACTTTATCTGTGCACCTGTCTTATTTTTTACAAGAGACAACCCACTGTTTTAGCATTATAAACACTCATTTAAAATTTTACAATTTCATAATGTAAGACCTAATGATTCCATGATTTGGTAATTGAAAACAACTCTGCTGCCACTTTTTTTCTGCAAGCGGTGTGTTTCCAGAAATATTTCTATATATAGTTGACATAATTGGAAAGTAATTCTGATGCAAATCTATCTTTGTCATGTCATACCGTCACATTAATATGACAAGGGTGAGATTAAAACCTCTAGAAAAGGGCTGCTTAGTTCAATGTAGACTATGGTGCAGATGTTTGACTTTCCTGGCTTCTTATAGATACTCTACTGGGAGTAAAGTACATCTTTAACAACAAAATTACACACTACCACACTCCATGAATTTTTTAGAGGTGCTGACTAATATAAATGTTACATGTACAATTTGTAAATGCCAAGAGGTTTCTGTGGCATCACTAACATGATCTCCCCTCTTTAGTCCTCTGCTCTAAACAGACTAAGACAAAACATTTGTGATGTTTTACTGTGAAAAGAAAGCAAAGGCAGCAAAGATAACCTTTAATATATTCCATGCTTAATACAATGTAGCTCTTTATTCCACGTATTAGTCTAACTTCAAAGCATCCGTTTATATCTTTTTGTTATTTATTATACAACCAAAACAGCAAAAACCTCAACTGAAACCACATGCTTACAGTAGCAAGTTCAGTTACTGGGTGACTGGTATGTTTAAACACCTGCTCTTAGTGTCCAATTCCTGTAGAGTGAAGCACCAAATGAATTCAGAAACTTTAAGCAGCTGTACACCTGCACCCTAATAACCAACAAATCATACTCTAAAAAGATAAAAGTCAACTGTGAGATGATACTGTCTGCTAACTTTGATCACATAAATGGTGGTGGTGGAAAGTATACACATTACCAAATGCATAAAACATCAAAATCTATACATTAAAAATTCAAAAGCTGTATAAATTGACAGTTGGAAGACTTAAGAAAAAGTAGATTCTCTGAAAGTAGAAAAACTTGGCTAGGAAATGCACTGAAAAATACTAGCTATTCGTTCCTTACTTTATCCACTTAAAACTACCCTTCAATACTGTTTCATTGAACAAGATAAAAAAGTAAACCCTCATAAAGCATTCTTCTATCTAATAAGGTCATAAGAAAAGTCTTTTATCTGGCTTTTCCAACAGATGTGTTGCATATTATAGGCAGTCACGAAATGCCTGTTGAATTAAAATATACCTAAATCTAATATCTAGGAACTTAATAACATTATAACTCAGTGATATTTAACATTTATGATTGATATAACAGAAATAAAATGATATAACAGAAATAAAACAGAATTCAGAATGTGATCATTTACATTCAAAACTGAGTTCTACCATTTAAGGCAAGGTAACCTTGGAAGAATCAGTGAAAAATTAAAATACTGATACATATGTGCACAGCAAGCCCAAGGAACTCCTTAGGTCAAACTGAATCATGATATGCATGTGTTTTGTTAATGGCAAAGCAACACCAAAGTGTGGGTTGTTATTTAAAAGGCAATGGCTGCTTCACAAGAAAAGTGCAACTGACTAATCAACATACAGCAATCTATGTGACCTTACTAGTAACCAGAGAAATGTAACAAACAGCATGCTGCTTTTTACTGATCAGATTAGCAAACATCAAAAAGAAAATAAAGTGACATGGCACTCCTACACCACTGGTGAGGGTACAAATTGGTGTCTTCTTTCTTAAATGCAATTTAGTAATAGGAATCAGAAGCCTCTAAGGAGCATATACCTTCTGACCAGCAATTTCATAAGATGCTATCTTACGGAAATAATCAGATGAGAGAATAAAAACAAAAACTTTCAAGATCTGGAAAAACAGAACACACAGTGGTCAAATTGAGAAAACTGGTTTAATAGTCATAAAATAGATAGCATACATAAAATAGTCATTTTAAATGATGTCAAGAAAAGACATTCATCATAGAAAATAGACTTGGATTCTTGGTGTAGCACTGTAGGATCAGCCCTGGGCTGAAAACCACAAGGTTGGCAGTTCAAGCCCACCAGCTGCTCCTTAGAAACACAATACAGGGTAGCTATGAGTTGGAACTGCCAATCTTGTGGATCAACAGTCCACTGCTGATCTTACAGAGCCACACCAGGGGGTCCTATAAATGATCAGCCACTGAAAACTTTATGAATAGACTTCCAGCAAGATGGCATGGACCCTCTACAGTAAAGATGAGAGATCAAACTAGACAGACACAGATGAAATTTTGGGAACCCTCAACTTTAGAGGAAAGGTTAGAAAAGTGGATTGAGTACTTGCTGGGAGGAGAAGCTGAGCAGGGATGGTGAGAAAGGGAGACTTGTGAACAGATGGCCGGACTCAGTGCAACCATTTTGCGAACAGATTTGGCAACAGAAGGTAGACTGGCAGTGCAGACTCACACTGGCGACAGGGAAAGTGCGATTCCTTCTTTTTCTTTACTCTTTCTCTTTTCATCTCCCGCTCCCTGGTTTTTCCTAAGTAGGTTTTAAAAATTTCATGCTTTTATTTACTCTTGATTTTCCTATTCCTCTTTTCTCTTTTTAACTATTTTTATTTTATTTTCTTTCTTTTATCTTTATACTTATATTAAGGAGCGCTGGTAGCATAGCAGTGATGAGTTGGGCTGCTAGCCACAAGACTGTTGTTGTTAAGTGTTATCGAGTTGGTTCCGACTCTGTAGAGGGTTTCCGAGGGGCTGGTGATCTTGAACCGCCAATCTTGCAGTTCAAACAGCTTTACAGTCTGGCACATTAACCCAGAGCACAACACCAGGACTCCTAGGTGCAAGGTTAGCGGTTTGAAACTACCAGCTATTCCATGGGAGAAAGATGAGGCTTTCTGCTTCCATAAAGTATTCCAGCCTCAGAAATCCTATGCAGGGTTTGCTATGAGTTGGAACCAACTCCACAGCACACCACCACTACCACTTATTAGATTCTTCTTTCTGGAGGCTGCCTATTTTTATTTCTTCTGTTCATTATTTTCTCTGTTCATTATTTTCTCTTTCATTTTTGGTTCTTTTTGTTTATTGTGTTTTTTTGTGTTTGTGCAAGTTAGGGATTTTCTCTTTCCCACTGGGCAGACAACTGTGCCCATACAGCCCACACAGCCCAATCACAACCAGTGCCTCTGCAGCTCCACCCACTGGGCAAGAGCTAATACAAGCGCCTATACTACCTGATCAATGACAGCAACCAACATCAACCAAACCCATCCTAAACTGAGGTGCATGTACGGTAAATGGAGAATGGTACACATTTCCATTCTCTATCTACACCCATAGGAGACAGTTGGTGAGTGCCTAAGAACAAATAAACATACATTCATCAATTAAATACAAATACTACAATCCTACAATGCCTGGGAGACAACAGACAATTTCAGCTCACAAAAACAAACAAGAGAATGGCTCAAACAAATGACCAAGATGCACAGCCAGAAAGTGTTTCTGAGGAATAAAAGGTACAGAACTAACTGAAAAAGAATTCAAAAGAATATTTATGTATCTTCAAAGTTTGACAGAAAGATGAAGGAGAGTAAGGAGAATACAGAAAAAAACTTGAAGAATTTGGGAAAACACTACTAGAACAAACATATAAAATAAGTGCACATTTTGGAACAACACAAAACCTGTGATTCAAAATTCAGATGATTAATTCTAAGAATTTTGAAATGGACAATACTTAAAAGGAAAAAGGAGTAGATTAAAAGCAATGGAAGCCCATATTAGTGAGCTTGAATACTCTTGAATAACAATTTCTCTATACTAGTATGCTAGAAGAGCAATCAGAGGAAATAATGAAAAAATCTGAAGCAAGTCTAAGTTATATGGGACAACATGAAGAGGGAGAACTTATGGTAATGGAATTCCATAACAGGAAGAGACAATAAAAAGCACAGAGTAAATTGCCAAAGAATTGTTTGAACTAAACTTCCCTAACTTCATGAAACACGAGAAGATAAGCACACAAGAAGCTGAGCAAACTCCAAACAGGAAAGATCCTGAAAGAAAATCACAAAGGTATATCATAATTAAACTTTCCAAAATGAAAAACAAGGAAAGAAACTGAGAGCAACTGGAGAGAAAAACAAAAGTTACCCACAAAGGAGAAACCAATAAGATTAAGCTCTGATTTCTCAGCAGAAACCAAGCAGGCAAGAAGGCAACGGAATAACATATACAAAACTGGAAAAAAAAAAATGCCAACCAAGAATTATATATCCAGCAAATCCATCCCTCAAATACAATTGCAAAACTAAGACATATCCAGAGGAACAGAAATTAAAGTGTGTAATAAACAGACCAACTTTACAAAACTCTGAAAGCAAAAAAATTACCAACTAAGAATCATACCCAGAAAAGGTGTCCCTTAAATATAATGGTGAAATTAGGATATTTCAGAAATGAAAGGAATTTGTATTGACCAGACCAACTTTACAAAAATTGCTAAATGATATTCTTGGAACTAAGAACCAACAACAGCAGACAACAACCTGAGATTACCATACATGATAACACTACCCAGAACCCAATTCAGATATAGAAGCATTTAAAATCAAACAAATACACATAACTAAAAATAGGGAACCAGAGATATCAATGTATAACGAAATCAAATACAAAGCAAAAAGAGGCAATAATGTAGATACAGAACTTCCAAACGGCAAGGAAGTCAAGTAGATTTCAAGATAAAACAGTTTTAAACAGGCAAATTTTAAATAAATTACAGGGTAGCACCCAAGAAAAATAATATGCCTGCACATCAAAATAAAAAAAGAAAATCAGAAAGATTTAGTGAACAGAAATGAAAATGACCAGCAGCACCACTAAGAATACAAAGCAAAATGACAGCAAACAATTTATACCTATTGATAGTTACACTGAATGTAAATGGATTAAATATACCAGTCAAGAGACATAGAAAACAGAATGGATAGGAAAACAAGAAATACTGTCTACAAGAGATATATCCAAAAAATGGATACCAGCCTAAATGTCCATCAAAAGAAGAATGGTTAAAAAAAACTTCGGTACATAAACATAGTGGAATGCTACAAAACGTTGAAGCATAATTATGAATCTGTGAAACATCTCACAACATGGTTGTACATGGAGGACATTATGCTGAGTGAAATTCATCAATCACAAAAGAATAAATACTGTGTGAGAGCAATGTTGCAAAAAGCCTTAAAAAAAAAAAAAAGTTTTTCTTGATAAAAGAAACAATCTATGATGGTTGGGGGTGGAGGGAGGAAAAATTATTCATGGACTAGAAGGTAGGCACATGCTAGTATGCCTGACAGGGTAGGCAATATAGAACAAAAGGGAGTTTAGCAGAGGAAAGATGAAGGTAACAGGAGACACAGGGAAGAATACAATAGTTAAAAGTGAATACATGTAAATACTGTTAATTGTTGTTACATGGAGAGGATTGCAGTCATTATAATGAAGCAAAGTAAATGATTTGTTGAATGCAATTGATGATCTGCTCTGTAAACCTTCACTCAATTCACAATAAAGAGTTGAAAAAAACAAAAAACAAAAACACCCTGAACAGGATAGATCCCCAAAGAAAATCACTAAGATATATTATAATCAAACTTTTCAAAACCTAGAACAAGGAAAGAACCCTGAGAGCAGCTCAGAAAACAATGAGAACCGATAAGACTAAGCTCTAATGTCTCAGCAGAAACCATGCAGTCAAGGCCATGGGATGACATATACAAAACTCTGAATGACAAAGAAAAAAACTGCCAATCAAGAATCATATACCTATCAAAGCTGTCCCTCAAATATGATAGCTAAATTAAAAAGTTTCCTGGTACTCAGAAATTTTAAAAAACTGTAATAACCAGACCAACTTTACAAAAAATGCTAAAGGGTGTTCTTTGGGCTGAGAACCAGCAACAGCAGATAACAACCTGAGTTTACCATATATGACAACACCACCCAGAACTCAATCCAGATATAGAAGCATTTAAAGAAAAACAAACCTATAAGACTGAAAATAGGAAACCAGAGATTTCAATTTATAATGAAGTATTAAGAGGGAATAGTGTAGATACAGAACTTCCAAATGGCACATACGTCAAGTAGAATTCAAGATAAAACTGTTTTAAATAGTGAAAGAAAATAAATTACAGGTTAACCTGTAATTTACCCTGAAAATTAATGCATCTGCACATCAAAGTAAAGAGGGAAATCAGAAAGATTTAGGTAACATTAACACAACAGAAATGAGAATAAAAGAAAACCCACAAACAAAATGAACTCAGCACAGAAAATTACGTGGAACAAAGAAACCAGCAGCACCATAAAGATAAACAAAAAAACACCGCAAAATGACAGCAATCAATTCATACCTACTGAGAATTACACTGACTCTAAATGAAATGCACCAGTCAAGAGAAAGAGAAACAGGGATAAGAAAACAGCATCCTTCAGTATGCTAACTACAGAGACATGTGAAAAAGATGAAGATGACCTAAATGTTCATTAACAAAAGAAGGGTTAAACAAACGTTGGGACATACTCACACTGGAATACCACACAATGGTGAAGAATAAGGATAAATCTGTTAAACACCTTACAACATGGATGAACCTGGAGGATTGAGTGAAATTCGTCCAAAAGGATAAATACTGTTGATGCCAATGTTTAAAAAGTTAAGAAAAGGTATTATTAATAAAAGAGGCAATCTATGATGGTTATGGGTTGGTGGGGGAGAGAAAGAAAAATTATTCATGGGTTAGAGGATAGATGTATGTTAACACGGGTGACAGGGCAGGCAATATGCAACAAGAGGGAAATTAGCAAAGGAAAAATGAAGGTAGCTGAGGATGAGGGGGGTAGGGATGGATTAGTTAAAGTGAGTAGAAGTAAATAGTGTTAGCTGATGGTACACAAAGGGGAGTGCAGTCATTGTAATGAAGCAAAGTATATGATATACTGAATGTAACACTGATAATCTCTGTAAACCTCTACTCAATTCACAATAAAAAGTTTGAAAAGAAAATCAGCTTATGAATAGCAGTGGTACGTTGTCAGATATAGATACAGTGCTGGAAGATAAATCCCTTAGGTTAGAAAGCACTCAAAACACGACTTGAGAAGAGTTGCCTCCTCAAATTAGAATTGGCCTTAATTAAAAGGATGGAGTTAAACTTTCGAGATCTTCATTTGCTGATATAGCACAACTCAAAATTAGAAGAAAGAGCTACAAATATCCATTAACAATCAGAACTTGCAAAGAAGTATAAATCTAGGGAAACTGGAAGTTGTCAAAAATGAAAGGGAATGCATGCAGGTTGATATCCTAGGCATTAGTGAGCTGAAATGGACTGACATCAGCCATTTTGAATCAGGCTATCATATAGTTTACTATGCCAGGAATGACAAAGTGAAGAGGAATGGTGTCACATTTCTCTTAACATTTCAAGATTTATCTTGAAGTACAATGTTGTCTATGACAGGATAATATCCATAGATCCACAAGGAAGACCAGTTAATATCACTATTATTCAACATTACTCACCAACCACTAAAGCTAATGATGATGAAGCTGAAGAATCCTACCCAATTTTTCAGTCTGAAATTGATCAAATGCAATAAAGATGCAGTGATAATTACTGGTGATTGGAATGTACAAGTTGGACACAAGAAGAATCAATAGTTGGAAAATATGACCTTGATAACAGAAATGAGGCTAGAGATTGCATGATAATTTTGCAAGACCAATGACTTCTTCAACTACACAAAAGGTGACTATACACCTGAACCTTTCCAGATGGAATACACAGGTTTCAAATTGAATACATATGTAGAAAGAGATGATGGAGAAGTTCAATATCATCAGTCAAAACAAGACTAGGGGCAGATTGGGGAGCAAATCATTCAGGCTGAAGCTAAATAAAATGAAAATAAGCCCATAAGAGAAAAAATATGACCTTGGATATATCCCATTTGAATTGAGAGACCATCTCAAGAAGAGATTCGATGCACTGGACACTAATAAACCAAATGAATGCCAGAAGAGTTGTGGGATGACATCTAGAGCATACATGAAGAAAGCAAAATGTCATTAAAAAGAAAGGAAACACAGGAAAGACCAAAGTGAATGTCAGAAGAGACTTTGAAACTTGCTGTTGAGCATAGAAAGCTAAAGCAACTGGAAGAAATGATGAAGTAAAGAGCTGAATAGAATATTTCAAAGGCAGCTCAAGAAGACAAGGGTAACTATTACAATGAAATGTGCAAAGACCTGGAGTTAGAAAACCAAAAGGGAACTGAAAAAAAATTCAAGCTTCAGGTTACAATATTGAAGGATTCTATAGGCAAAATATTGAATGATGCTGGAAATATCAAAAGAATATGGAAGGAATATACAGTCACTGTACCAAAAAGAATTGGTCAATGTTCAACATTTCAAGAGGTACCATAGGATCAAGAACCTATGGTACTGAAAGAAGTCCAAGTAGTACTGAAAGCACTGATGAAAAACAAAGGCTCTAAGAATTGATGGAAGACACATGAAATGCTTCAACAAACTGATATAGCACTGGAGGTGCTCACTCATCTATGCCAAGAAATTTGGAAAACAGCCACCTGACCATCTGACTGGAAGAGATCCATATTTGTGCCCATTGCAAAGAAAGGTGATCCAACAGAATGCAGAAATGATCAAACATCATTAATATCCCATACAAGTAAACATTTGCTAAAGATAATTCTAAAAACAACTACAGCAGTACATCAACAGGGAGCTGCCAGAAATTCAAATCAGATTCAGAAAAGGACGTGGAATGAGGGATATCACTGTTGACATCAGATGGATCTTGGCTGAAAGTGGAGAATAGAGAATACCAGAAAGGTGTTTACTTGTGCTTTATTGAGTATACACTGGCATTCATTAGTGTAGGTCATAGCAAACTATGGGTAACATTACAAAGAATGTGAATTCTAGAACACTTAATTGTGCTCATGAGAAACCTGCACATAGACCAAGAGGCACTCATTAGAACACTGAATGATTTTAAATCATGAAAGGTGCATGTATGCTAGGGTTGTATCCTTTCACCATACTTATTCAATCTGTATGCTGAGCAAAAAATCCAAGAAGTTCGACTATATGATGAAAAATGTGACATCGTGATTAGAAGACGACTCATTAACAGCCTGTGATAATGCAGATGATACAATCTTACTGACTGAAAGCAAGAGGGCTTGAAAGTACTGATCAAGATAAAAGATTACAACCTGGAGTATGGATTTTACCTCAATGTAAAGAAGATGGAAATCATTACAATGGGACCAATAAATAACATAATAATGAACAGAGAAAAAAATGAAGTTAACAAAGATTTCATTTTGCTAGGATCCATAATCAACACTGACAAGGAATCAAAGGACATATTGTATTAGGCAAATGTGCTGCAAAAGACCAACTAAAGTGCACCTGTCTATTCACTTTCTTGGTAAGGTACTTTGATGCACAGAAGTTTTAAATTTTGATCAAGTCCAATTTATCTTTCTCCTTTTGTTGTTCATGCTTTGAGTGTCATATCTAAGAATCTAATGTCAAAAACAAAGTCTTGAAGTTTTATCTCTTCTAAACATTTTATTGTTATTTGTTGTTGTTGCTAAGTGCCGTCGAGTCAGTTCTGACCCATAGCGACCCTGTACAGGGTTTCCGAGGGTGTAAATCTTTACGGGAGTAGAAAGCCTCATCATTCTCCCGCGGAGCGGCTGGTAGTTTCG
>NW_006408654.1:2152346-2152967 GCF_000296735.1 Chrysochloris asiatica
TTATTCACTGTCCAGCTTTCGCATGCATATGAGGTTACTGAAAATACCATGGCTTGGGTCCGGCACACCTTAGTCCTCAAGCTCACATCCCTGCTTTTCAACAGTTTAAAAATGTCGGTGGTGTGCAGCAGATCTGCCTAATGCAGTAGGTCGTTAGATTTCTTGACTGCTGCTTCCATGACTGTTGATAATTGATGCAAGAAGAATGAAGTCCTTGACAACTTCAATCTTTTTTCCATTGGTAAGAATGTTGTTTATTGGTCCAGTGGTGAGGATTTTTGTTTACATTGAGATGTAATCCATACCAAAGGCTGTGGTCTTAGATCTTCATTAGTAAATGTTTAATTTCCTCTTCACTTTCAGGAAGCAAAGTTGTATCATCTGCATATTGCAGGTTGTTAATGACTTCCTCCAATCCTGATGCCATGTTTTTCTTCATATAACTCAGCTTCTCGGACTATTTGTTCACCATACAGGTTGAATAAGTATGGTGAAAGAATACAACCGTGTCACACACCTTTCTTAATTTTAAACCATTCAGTGTTTCCATGTTTTGTTCGAACAACTGCCTCTTGGTTCATGTACAGATTCCTCATGAGCACAATTAAGTGTTCCATAATA
>NW_006408654.1:2153733-2154794 GCF_000296735.1 Chrysochloris asiatica
ATCTCTAAATTCAGGTGGGATACAGTCAAGGTCATATTTTGGCTCTTGTGGACTTGTTTTCATTTTCTTCAGTTTCATTTTGATTTTGAATATAAGTAATTGATGGTCTGTTCCAGAGTCTGCCCCTGGCCTTGTTTTCACTGGTGATATGGAGCTTTTCCATCATCTCTTTCCACAGACGTAGTCAATTTGATTTCTATGTATTCTATCTGGTGAGGTCCATGTGTATAGTCGTCTGTTAGGCTGTCTAAAGAAGGTATATGAAATGAACAAATCATTGGTTTTGCAGAATTCTATCATGCGTTCTCCAGCATCATTTCTATCATCAAGGCCATATTTTTCAACTACCGATCCTTCCTCTTTGCTCCCAACCTTTGCATTCCAATCACCAGTAATGATCAAGTCATCTTGATTGCATGTTTGATCGACTCAGTTACTTTATCTCGTTTCTGGACATGTGCAGATATGGTCATCTGCTTCTGTTTTTTGGGCATAGCCAGGGGTTATCTGTGGCCTTAATACTTAGATGGGTATGTTTTTGTTTGTTTTTTTCCTCATTAAACTTTGTTTTAATGGGTCTCAAAATTCTGTGACAAAATTTTGGTCAAGTTGTTTCCATTTAAAAAGTACTGATTTTAAAAACTAATAACTTTAAAACTGCCACACACAAAAAAGAAACAAATGGTCCACATAACATTCCTTTCCTTCTGAAGGTTTTACGATGCATTGTTATCATTAACCAGTCTTTTACTATTAAACTTAGGGCCAATTGAGATAAACAGTTCTGAGACCATTCTTCCACCGCTGATTAATACTGGAGTGGCAGGTGTTAATGGTAATATTCATTTAGCCTTCTGAGCTTTCTGAACAGACTTGGTGACTTTGTCAGCTCCAGCAACCTTTTTGTCCACTGCCTTGATGATACCCACAGCAACAGTCTGTTTCATGTCACGAACAGCAAAACGACCCAAAGGAGGGTAGTCTGAGAAGCTTTCAACACACATAGGCTTGCCGGGAACCATGTCAACAATGGCAGCATCACCAGACTTCAAGAATTTGGG
>NW_006408654.1:2160595-2187058 GCF_000296735.1 Chrysochloris asiatica
AAAAAAAAAAAAAAAAAGGAGCTAAAGTGATAGAGAGAAATACTGTTAACTGATGGTACATGGAGGGATTATAATCATTATAATTAAACAAGGTGTATGATTTGTTGAATGTAAAACTGATTATCTGCACTGTAAACTTTCACTCAATCCACAATAAAAACTGTAAATAAAAACAAAACAGGGGAGTGGTTAATTTTACAGTCCAGAAACAGAGGACCCTAGGACCATAAAGAGAGGAACGCACAAACAGAATGTGGCACCTTATCCAGAGAAGCAGCAGCACCAGAGATGGAGGCATGGAGAGTGGGGTGGCTGAGGATTCTAGATTCATGGACTAAGAAGAGAGGGACTAAGAGCTGGTAGCCGGAGGCTGACTTGCAGAATGTGCCCTTTGGAAATGTAAATTATTATATATGCCTGAGTGGGTTTTTTGTTAGTTTGTTTTTAAAAAGCTAAAGTGGATAGAGGGAAATACTGTTAACTAATGGTACATGGAGGGGATTGTAATCATTGTAAGGAAACAAGGTGTATGATTTGTTGAATGTAAAACTGATGATATGCCCTGTAAACTTTCATTCAATCCACACCAAAAACCTTAAATTAAGGAACCAGAGATAATATAATATAGGCTTTTTAATACTATCATTTTGGAGTCCGGGTGTGGCACTGTGGGTTAATGAGCTGGACTGAAAGGTCAGTTTGATCTGCAAAGTTGGCAGTTCAAGTTCACCAGCCACTCCCTGAAAACCCTCTACAGGGTCACTATGGGTCAGAACTGAATTGACAGTAGTTAACAACAACAACGCTATTCTTTAGAACAAGGGTGGAACGTCTAGGCCACGGGCTATATAAGACCTGCAAAATCGTTTGGTCTTGCCCTACCAAGGCAATCACAGTTTCAACCATCACACTGTTGTTTGTTGTTAAGTGCCATCGAGTCAGTTCCAACTCACAGCAACCTCCTATAGGTTTCTGAGGAATGCTGGTGAGCTTGCACTGCCAACATTGATGTTCAAACCGACCGACCTTGCAGTCTAGGGCATTAACCCGCAGCACCACACCAGGAGGAATGAGTTCATTGAACCTTTGCCCAAATATAGCAGGCTAATTTTTAAGTTGATAATTTTCTATGACTCATGAGTGATGTTATAAATTTGGGCAGAAAAAAAGGTTCCCCACCTCTATTTTATATGTATAAGCCCATGGAAGGAAGTCTGCTCTCAGCTGCTGAAGGACTTTATACCTGATCAACAGAAATGGCATTGCAATTACAACCCCACTCCCCACCCCCACCCCCCCACCCCCGCAAGCTTGGGTCTTTGTTACACCTGGAGACCCTACCCCCTTGAAATTCCAGGTTTCAGGAAAATCTCCATACCCCACCCCCACCCCACCCCCAACCCATTGTAAACTCGCCAGAACTATACCCAGACCACATGGACTATAAATACTCCAGTCTGTAAGGGAACAGAAGGCTCTTGGTCTCCTTTGGTGATTTAAGAGTACCCCCTCCCAGGTTTACTCTCAATAAACCTGCCTGCTGTTAAAGCCAAGACTCTACTTCCTTTCGTCTCTTTCTTTCTTTTCCTTACAGCTACTAATGACAGGTTGGTGATTGTTGTCCACCAGCAGTGACGCAGAAGTAAAGCCCGGTGACCTTCTGTTGTAAGATTACAGCCACTGAAAACCCTCTGGAGAACAGGGCTACTTTGAAACACATGAGGTCATCACAGTCAGAAATGACTTGGTAGCAGATTTATTTATTTATTTATTTATTTTTAATGTATTAGGGGCAGCATTTGAATTTATTAACTGACTCACTAGGAGCCCTTTTATCACCTCCCCTGACTCACTGAAGTGAGCCACAGCAGCCATTTTAGGTTTCTTGTCTCTCCTGGTCACAAGGAGCCAAAGCACTATGAATATCAGACTCAGCTGGAGCTGACATAGGCAGGCAGGGCTTGCGGATCCCTTAAAACCAAGATGCTGAGAGAAGTCTTGTTCTGCCTTGCTGGTTGGGTAATGGAGGAAAATCATTTGCAATGAGAGAGAATAATAAGCAAATGCATAGAAACCAGCAGAGATGAGAGACAGAAACCAAATACTGCTTCAATTCCTGGTGATTTTCCAGTTTCTGAAACTCCACTAAACCCCTCCTCTTAAAATCCCCACGACAACCTTCTATTTTTATAATAAACTAGCTTTTTGCTTAAGGTAGCCTAGGATGGTTTCTGCTACCTGCAATCAAAGATTCCTACCTAAGGATTTGGGAACAGTAAAGCAATTATAATCACCCTCCATCCTACAATTTAAACTACTGACTTTCCAGTATAATCCTTCACAATAACTGGGGCAAAAATATTGATACAGGCTGACAATGAGGATATAACTTGAAAGGAAGGTCATTCATAAATGGTAGCTTCATGCAGAGGAGGGAAAAATCTTGTCTCCAAAACATCTAAAGAGGTCTTGGGTCTGTAGATAATTAAAGACACCCTTAATCAGATAAAAATGATTGTCTTCACAATAAATGCTGGCAGGGATGCGGAGAAATGGGGACACTCTTGCATTGCTGGTGGGAATGCAAAATGGTCCAACCTCTTTGGAAAACAATACGGTGTTTCCTCAGAAGGTTGAAAATAGAAATACCTTATGATCCAACAATCCCTTTACTCGGTATTTACCCACAAGAAAAAGATATACGCACACCAATGTTTATAGCAGCAGAAGACGTATGCACACCAATATTTATAAAAGCACTACTTACAATAGCAAAAAGGTGGAGACAGCCAAAGTGCCCATCAAGTGAAGAATGGATAAACAAATTGTGGTACATACACACAATGGAATATTATGCTACATTGAAGAATAGCAAGGAAGCGGTAAACCACCGCATAACATGGATGAATCTTGAGGAAATTATGCTGAGTGAAATTAGTCAGTCATAAAAAGAGAAATACTGCATAGGACCACTACTGTAAAGGACTAAGAAAAAGAAATTACACTGAAAGGGGGCAGGGGGAGGTCTTTGTTGGGGATTGGGAAGATGGTGAAGGGGGGGAGGGCAGAGCGCAGGGTGGGGGTTGGTCACAGGAGAGCTTGGGTGCGAGGGAGGGGGGCAATATACAAGGAGGGAGAGGGAAAGGGAAAAACGGGGCAGCTGGGAGAACAATTGGGCATGAGTGAAAGGGCCGAAGGGGACAGAGATAAAGCAAGATATATACACAACCTTGGAACGGCAGGGCTCTGAGATACAGGGACTGAGTCATGATTGGAATGTGAGGGAATCATGTTAGGATGCTGGAATGTTTCTTTATTACGTGACTAACCAAGGGGCGAGAGTTGTAGTCTGTGTTACAGGTCAAAAGCTCTCCAGTATGGATTCCAGCCTGACTAAGTCGACCCTATAGCGAGAGGACAACCACTTCTCCCTCTTCGGAGCAAGCTTGCCTGAGGGAGCCAGCATTCACTGAAGACCCATCTGAAATAGTGATGTCATCTGCTTTTCCACTGAGGCCCCTCCGGCAAGAGCACCAAGGAGCCTGCCAGCCGTTTCCACAGCAGAGAAGACTTTAAGAACTGTTTAACTATTAGAGAACTGGTTAAACTCCAGAGACTTTCTGTTGCTTTACTTGTCGAGCGTGGGGAATGGGGAGTTAACAGATGTTACTGATTTTGCAATTGTTCATCAACCATCGTATGCTTTATTGCCTGTTAATGTTTTCAGAAGCTAGGCAAATCATTGTGGTGCCTGGCCCTTAAACGTGCCACATATCTTTACTCTCATGTCAAGAATTACTGCACTAATAGGAATTGTTACCTTTTTTGCCCTGCCCACCATGTAAATCAACTGTCCAGGGATATTACTCTCGCTCATACGATCCAAGAGTAAATAGACAAAGGTTTACACAACAGACTAAATGCTTTAGAAAAAGGAAGATGGCTTAAGGGAAATAAGATTCCATGTATCCAGTTTACACTCCCAGCTAAGGTTATTCACTGTATAAGTAAATTTGTGATATCTTTCAGCAACCCAGAACTTGATTGGAACTTAATTCAACAGCATTTTATGAGACTGTGGAATAATAGCCACCAGTCTGCGGATATTCATCAGCTACATGCTCAGATTTCTGATATAAGTAATTCTCAAGCTGAGCACTGAGTGGCTTCTAGTTTGCTACCTCTGCTAGAGATTAAGATCCACTATGAACTTGATTGAACCTCAGCATAGTGATCCTGCTCGGTTACCTTAGAGCAGGTGGTGGTCTGGCAATGTCGTGCGTGTGGGGTCCCCACCCGGTCTCCTCCCTCCCTGCCTTCTTCGGATGGCGGCTGTTTATGCTGGACGTGTGGCCAGAGACAGGTAAGGATTACATGGAACCTCGGCAACCTAAGACAGTGCCATTGCCATGCTGCAATGAGTTTCAAAGACAGGTAAGACGGAGGAATTCACACTGACCGCCTAAGACAGGCAGCGTCCCTTAAACAAATAATAAATAAGGGGGAATCTGTGGCAGACCGTGCAGACCCGGATAGGAGTTCAAGGCCCTGTGGGCCCAAGTGTTGCAGACCATCCAAACCATAGGCTCTGAGGATCAGACTTTATAGTCACCTAGCAGTCATAGCAAACTGGCCCTCATCCAATTATTCAGTATGCTTGCTAGTAATCACATGCATGAGCCCTGGATATCCACAGATAAATGTAAAAACCTTCCCTAAAAGCCGAGACTGTAAATTCCAAAAAGGCAAAGTTTCTGTCCCCCCCCCCAAAAAAAAAGCTAAAGAGGATAGAGAGAAACACTGTTAACTGATGGTATATGGAGGGGATTATAATCAATGTAATGAAAAAAGTTATATGAATGGTTGAATGTGAAACTGATGATGTGCCCTGTAAACTTTCACTCAATCCACAATAAAAACCTTAAATTAAAAATAAATAAATAAATAAATAATGATTGTCTTCAGATGTCTCCAAAACATCCAAGTTTTATGTACCTTCATGAGCCATCCCCCAGAGGAGAGCAAGCTTATTCTGAACAACATCTTAGTATTCATACTTCCCTGAGTAAAGAAACGCAAAAGGAAAAATTAAGCCAAAGAAATCTGTGATTTGCTCAATACGTTCAAGTAACTCTCCAGCAAGTACCACAATAAATTAATTACAGTACTCGAAGAAGGAAAAGGGTGGAGAACTCTCTAGAGACAGCAGTTTTGCAGCTGTTGACAAGGACCAACTTGGCAGCAGTTTACAAGAATGCTGCTACGGCCATTAGATTACTGCATTCAATAGCATTTTTCTATGATTACTATCTCACACTCTATGTTAACAAAAATAACTATAAACCCATAAGCAGAATTAGATTAATCAGATTGGTGAGAAAATATATATAGAGAAAAATTACAGCTCACTGGAAAAAAAAAAACTTCCTATTTTGAAATATACAGATACTTACATTTTTGGCCATCATGTCAAACTGTATTCTATTTAAGATTCTGTAAAGCCATTAAAAAAAAAAAAAAAGATGTCCTCTTCAAAAATCCTTTAAAAGAGAAAGGGAATAATGATATAATAATAATAATAGGCAGCATTTCTGTCAATTTTCTATGCGACACTCCTTTTTCTTTAAATAGATTATCTAAATGAATCCTCACAATACTATGATATACGTACCATTTTATTCTCTAAATACAAACTAGATCTTAAGAGAGAAAAACACTATCTTGAGTAACTTAACTAAGTCAACTCAGCTCAGAAGTGATTGGGCCCTCATTCTGAAATATGGTATTATGTTGCCTTAGATAAGTCACTATAAGAAACACCAGGGCTCCTTGGAGAAATGGCTATTTCCAGGGCTAGGGCGAGAAATATACACGACTAGCCTGGAACATCCTGTTAGCCCACCCAAACCCACTGTCACTGAGTCAATTCCAACTCATAGAGACCCTATATAGGTTTTCTAAGACGACATTTTCACAGGAGCAGATAGTCTCATCTTTCTCCCATAGAGTCATGGGTTTGAACCACCAACCTTGCAATTAGCAGCCTAACCTAAAATAAGGAAGTGCTCAAATGACCAGTGGCTTAAACCATCACTAGGGTTGGTGTCACTCAGCCCATGGTGTCACCTCCACCCTCCATGGACCTCCTGTATCAGACCAGACAGAATCCTTGTTAAATGACATCAAGTCGGCTTCAACTCATAGTGACCCAATACAGGGTTTCCAAGAAGCAGCTGGTGAGTTTGAACCGCTGACCTTGTGGTCTGCAGTCCAGTGCTTATCCTACAGTGCCACACCAGAAGTCCACAGAAGCCTTAGTAATATTTATAATCAGGTTTAATCAGAATAATATGTGATATAATTGTAAGTTATTTAAATGTATTATTTCTTAGATTATATGAATACTAACAACAAAATTGTTTTATTCTTACATTGAATTACAACATCAGTACCTGAGCAGAAACCTTTTTTGATTTTTCTATTTCTTTTCCTTTAATTACTACCTCATTCTCAAAAAGGTTCTGCCTATAAATTGACAAATACTAATTACCAAAATATTGTACCTAAAACATCAAAAAAATGAACAAAATCAGCAACCATAAAAACACTGCTGTTGTGGTTAAGTGCCATCAAGTTAGTTTCAACTCATAGCGACCCTGTATGGGATTTCCGAGGCTTTAATCTTCGTGGGAGCAGGGAGCCTCATCTTTCTCCTGGGGAGTGGCAGCTGGCTTGAACGTAGGACAGCAGTATACACATGTGGTGCATGCAAACCACATGATTCAAAAGCATCACTGTAATTGGGTAATGGCCGAAGAACTGGAGTACATTTGTTGTTGTGACTCTGTATAGGGTTTCCAAGACGCAGCTGGTAGATTTGACCCGTGGTTCACAGTCCAGTGTTAATCTTACAGCGCCACATCATGAGTCCAAGCTGTTAATATTGTTGTGAAGTGCCATCGAGTCAGATCTGGCTCAGAGCAGCCCTGTATAGGGTTTCCGAGGAGCAGCTGGTGTGTTTGTCCCACAGACCTTGCAATTCAAACCAACCTTATGGTCGAGTGCTGATCCTACAGCACCACACCAGGACTCCAGCTGTTAATATAAGTATTTAAAAATCACTAAGAGTAAGCTCAGCAGCTCTTTAGTTCTCTTCTTGTTGCCCCAAGTCTACCGCATCTCAAGACATTAGGAGTCCACTACTGTAATTTGATTTTGGGCTTTACGTAGTAGACTACCTACATACTTGGTAGGAGCAACTTTGTCCGGTTTCACTTTGTCCAGGCTATGTCAGGGAGGAATGCCCTCTAGTGGTGAAATAGGAACACCACAACGGTAATGTGCCAGATGGTAGGTGCTGACTCACAGTGTGACTCTATGCACAACAGAACAAAACACTGCCCATTTCGGTGCCATAATAACAATTGTTGTTATCCCTG
Organism: Chrysochloris asiatica; assembly: GCF_000296735.1. NCBI lineage: Eukaryota > Metazoa > Chordata > Mammalia > Afrosoricida > Chrysochloridae > Chrysochloris > Chrysochloris asiatica. Next base: position 2,168,035 of record NW_006408654.1, read on the forward strand.
AGCCCATTGCTGCTGCTACTGTGCCAATCCACCTCGTTGAGGTCTTCCTCTTTTTCACTGACCCTCCACTTTAGCCTATTTTGACTCATAGTTTCCAGAGCTAGAGGTAGGGGAGAATGAGGAGTTATTGCTTAAGGGGTATTGAATTTCTGTTTGGGTGAAGGGAAGTTTTTGGAAATACCTTATGTACACTGAAAATAAATGAAATGACATTTTTTGTTATATATACTTTACCACAAATGTTATATATATTTTATTATAAGGAACCTTGGTGGTGGTGGTTGGTGGTTACATGCTGTGGAGTCAGTTCTGACTTATAGCGACCCTGTACAGGGTTTCTGAGGCTGTAAATCCTTATGGGAGCAGAAAGCCTCATCTTTCTCCTGAAAAACAGGAGGTAGTTTCAAACTGCTGTCCCTCAGGTTAGCAGCCCGATTTGTAACCACAGAGTTAGGCTGTTAACTGCAAGGCCAGAAGTTCGAATCTACCAGCCGCTCCGTGGTAGACAGATAGGACTTTCTGTTCCTGGTGTGGTACTAGAGAATAAGCATTCAACCTCAAGGCTGGTTTGCATTGGAAGGTCGGCAGTTCAAATTCACCAGCCACTCCTCCGAAACCCTATATAGGGTGGCTATGAGTTGGAACCAACTCAACAGCACTAAACAACAAAAACGTATTTTTTTTAAGTCTTCTAGACTAAAAAAAGGAGCTCTGGTAGAGTAGTGGTTACGAATCGGGCTGTGAACCTCAAGGTCGGCAGTTCGAAACTACCAGCGGTTCCGCGGGAGAAAGATGAGGCGGTCTGCTCCCATAAAGATTTACAGCCTCGGAAACCCTGTGTAGGGTCGCTAAGAATCGGAACCGACTCCACGGCACATAACAACAACAACAACAACAGACTAACAAGAGTAGACAATAACATTCACTCATTTATTTACTCATTCAACAAATAGTGAATACGCACTATGTACAAGGCATTGATCTTGGTACTGCCATGCCAAGTAGATGAGACAGAATCAACCAACCTCCAAATGTAGCTTCAATGAAATAAAATTACATTAAGATAAATGCTATAATTTCACATAATTAATTAAAGTCTTGCCTAAGTTCCCAGGTGTCCCAGGACCCAGGAGTGATATTCTCATCACACAGACAATCATGTGAATCATGGGAAATGTTCCAAGTTGCAAACTGCAGTAGAAGAATTGATGTTTTTGAGTTATGGTGTTGGAGGAGAATATTGAAAGTGCCATGGGCTACCCATAGAACCAACAGATCTGTGTTGGAAGAAATGCAGCCAGAGTGCTCCTTGGAGACCAAGATGGTCAAACTTTGTCTCTCATATTTTGGACATATTGTTGGGAGAGACCAGTCGCTGGAGAAGGATATCATGTTTGGTAAGGTGGAGGGTCAGAGAAAAAGAGGAAGACCCCCAACAAGATGAATTGGCCAAGTGGCAGCATCGATGGACTCAAGCAGGGCAACAGTAATGAGACTGGCCCAAATCGGGCAGTGTTTCATTCTGCTGTGCATTAGGTCACTATGAGTCAGCACCGACTCAATGGCACCTAAAACAACAACCCATGTAACTCTTCTAATTATTATTTATTTCCATTTGTGATTTGAATATTAGAGATCATTGATGTGCAAATGAAAATTGTATATGTTATAAAGCTGACATGAATATCTAAAGCACATGATGAAAATATTGTGCCATATAAAATTAATAAAAACTAATTTGATTTTGTATAATAGCAATAAACATGTCAAAAAACAAAAAGATAAATGCTATATAAAAAGAAATGGGTTTCTGTAAAAGACTAAGAAAAAGAACACATACTAAAGGGGGGGAGATTCTTTGCTGGTTACTGGGCCATGGGGATGGGGTGAGGGGAGGGAGGGGAAGGTGGAACACAGGGCAGGGAATAGACACAAGATAGTTTGGGTGATGGGGATGGGGGCAATATACAAGAAGGGGGAGGGGAATGAAAGACCAAAGCAGATGGGAGAACAATTAGGCAGGTTTGCATGGGCTAAGTGGGATAGAGGTAAAGAATGATGCATGCACAACCTTGGAACAACAGGGCTCTGGGATACAGAGATTGAGACATGGTTGGAATGGGGAAAAGGGGGGAAATAATATTAAGATGCTTGGCTGTCTTTTGAATCTTGGTTTCCCTTGCATACCATTAAAAAATAGACACTGGGGGGGGAGAGAAAGGACTAGGCAGCAATATCACCATAGAAAGCTTGTAAGTCCGTCTTCTGCCTATAACTGACTAGAACACCTAAAATGGGGTTACAACGTGCTCAGTGAAGGAGGCTTCCTCTGGAGCCTCTGCATTACATAAGACTATAGATGGAATCCTGAACAGGATCCAGATTCTTCAGAGGTGGAAAATTCCCACTTGAAAGGAAGAGCAGACCAGCCTAGAGTGGCTAAAAGAACAGAAGATACTTCTTGAAAGAAAGCCCTACAGTAAAAATACAAAACAATATAGGCAAACCAACTGATTACTACAAGAACAAGCAAGTTGCTTGCTTAGGAGACATCAAGGCAAGTGGTCGGGTCCCCTCAGAGCAAACCCCCTCCCAAGACTAAGACTCAATGGGAATACATGCTCTGATTGGTGACCACATTCTTCACCAATAAGGGGAAGTGAGGGAAAAACAGCAATGAAGTGGCGAGCTAAGCCCTACAACTTTCAATAGACTCCTGTGAACCCGGGTGGAGACCTGGTTGGCCAGCAGTGTGGCAAGACCTGGGGACTTTTGGGCCCAGAGTCAGTGACATAGCCACAGAGGACTAGAGTGGAGACTGAAGCGTCCAGCTGATAAGAAGAGAGGACACATGCACAAGAACACTCCCACTTGCAGATAATACCCACTTATCCTGGCTTCACTGACTGGATGATCAGAGCTCAACTAGAAGAAGAAAGAAGAGGAAAAAAAAGAGTAATCTGATACAATTTGATGAACTTGACCTACACCTATGGATGCAGTAGCTCAAAAGAGGAAACAAATCTTTACAGCAAGGATCATTCCCACCCCCTCCATACACAGAGTAGACAGGGATGGGCAACTTGGACACTGGCTACCCAAAACGGAGGGGCTACAAAGGCAAGAAGTGACTGGCTTACAAACTTTCAAGAGGGAACCTAGATCCAGAGGGCATGGAGGAAGGTAGAATCTCCACTGAGTAGTATCTAATCTGTCTAGGCAGAGCCAATGAAAGGAAATGCAGATAGGTCTCTTGTGATACAATAGTGAATAATTGTTATCAGGACTGATTGTGAGGGTTGGAAATGTAAAGGCAGACATTTTGTAGCAAGGAGGGGAGTGATTAACTTTGCAGTCTAGGAGTGGAGGTCCCTGGGACCATCAAGGGAGAAGAGCAGAGAGCGGGACCCTACCCAGAGAAGCAGTGACACCAGAGATGGAGGAAGAGATGACAATGTGGAGAGATGGAGCAACTGGGGACTTTAGACCCAGAGAGGGAGAAGGGCTGTGTGCTGACAACTGGGGGGTGGGGGTGGGGGCAGACTTGAAGGGTATACCCTTTGGTTGGTTGATGATGCATAGATGGGATTGTAACTATGGCAATGAAACAATATACAATAAGATGAAGGTAAAACTAATGTTCTCCCATGTAAACTACCAACATCATTCACAATAAAATACTGAAAATAAACTAGTGAAGACATTTAAGAAGAAATTTGCACAGTGTTACTTTAATTGGGAATGCAGAATATGGAGAAGTAATTCAGCTACAGGGTGACCAGCACAACAACAAAAAAGAAATGGGTTTATGACAGACTTCATTCAATCAAAAATCAGTTATGCAGTATGCTATATTGGCCTTGAGCAACAGCTTATAAACTTTTAGTTTAAAATATACATTTCCACCTGGGACTATGGCCCTTGATAACCCATCATCCTTCAGGCTTGGATTGAAACTCACCATCATGGTTCCATTTTCAGCCAAGCAGTAGATATATTGGAGGGAAAACAATACTGGTAAGGTATGCTCACCACAGAATGGCCAATCACTCAAGATCAAAAGGGCAACATTTACCTAAGGACAAGTTTCAGAAAGGATGAGAAGGAAGGTGAAATGGAAACAGGAACCACATGGAGGAAGCAGGATAACTGCTGCTGCATGGAGGGGATTGCAGTTATTGAAATGAAACAAAGTGTGTGATTTGTTGAATGTAAAACTGATAATCTAGTCTGTAAACCTTCACTCAATTCACAATAAAAAAAAAAAATTCTAAGCACTTTTTCATCTTTCTTGTACATTGTCTTTAATCTAAAAATCATTTGGACTATAAAGGGACTTCAAAAAGTTCATGGAAAATGTTATTATAAGATAAAAATTTTTATTTCTCAGCATAAGCTCCATCACGGTCAAAATACTATATGTAAGTGATGATAACAGCTATTTAGTCCATCCCTAAAGAACTGAGGGTCCAAAGAACTTAACCATGTCCATACAGTCTTTTTTACAGTATTAACTAAAGGAAATGGGTGCCTTTAAAGATTTAATGTTAGGAAACAAAAAGAAGCTAGAAGGAACCCAATCAAGACTGGAAGGTGGTTGTCTAATGATTTCCCAAGGAAAATCTCCCCAATGGCCCTTGTTTGATGAGAGGAAGGAGCAGGAATATTGCCATGGTGGAGAAGGACTCTCTGGTGACACTTTCCAGGGAGATCTTCTGCTTAAGCTTTGGCTAGCTTTCTCAAAACACTCTCATAAGCAGATGCTATTGTTCTTCAGCCCTATAGAAAGCCAACAAGGAAAATGTAATGAGCACCCAAATACTGTTGCCTGACCTGTGTTCTTGACTGGTATGCTTTTGCTTTGACGGCACCACTTCTACCTCTTGGTAGCCATTGCCTTGACTGTACTTTCTCATTGGGAGCATATTGGTGAAGCCATGTTTTATCTCCTGTTACAATTCTTCCAAGAAATGCTTCAGGATCTTGATTCTATTCATTTAAAATTTCCACTGAAAGTTCTGGCCTTGTGTGCAGCTGATCTGGATGCAATAGTTTTTTGGCACCCACTGAGCAGAAAGTTTGTTCCACTTTAATTTTCCAGTTAGAATTGTGCAACCTGAGATGTCGATGCTGTTGGCTCTTTCTGCTGGGAATTATCAGTCCTTTTCAGTTAGAGTACAAACAAGATTGTTTCCTCCAAAATCAATGTGAATGGTCTGTCACTGTAAGCTTCATCTTCAGTATCATCTGGTCCCTTCTTAGGATGAGTTATCTACTTATAAGCTGCTGATTTAGGGAGGGGGCATTATCCCCATAAACTTGTCATAAAGCATCAATGATTTCACCATTCTTCCACCCAAGAGTCACCATATATTTTGTTTGTTCTTGTTTAATTTCAACACAATCTATATTGATAGGGGCTTTTTAAAAATGGATGCCTATCCTTCTTAATGCCTCAGACTAGCTCCTGTGCAGATATCTTATAACAAGTTAGTATGGGTCTGATGCAAAAAACATTGAAACCTATGCATAGCTTTCTCATAATACACATTTCCATGAGCTTTTCAAATAACCCTCATCTCTATGACTTACTCCTTACAAAGTATCTAGACAGTAAATAAACATGACACAAAATGTTTCAAGAAGTTGCTGGCTTTGGCAAGACTGGTAATACTGAAAAATGAATCGTTCATGGGCACTGATGCATTGTTTCATCCAAACTCAACAACTGTACACTTCGTCCCATCACCAATCTCTTCTGTTGATTAAAAACAACAGTAAGTCACGTTTCTTCTTCCAGCTTTATGACCACATTATGTCATATTCAACATGTTAATCTTTGGAAAGTCACCATCTACCCCATCTGCCAGGATCTCTTGTCAGTTGTAGAAAATGCAGCTCCTAGAGATGGTCTCTAAATGCCAGCCCTTTCCCACTCCAATCACAAAACCTTTTAAAATAGTACATAAATCAAACCAGTTCACAAACAGATAACTCATTTTAAGAAGGGACCAGATGATGTTGAATATGAAGCCCATAGTGGTAGGCCATCAACATCGATTTAGGAGGAAACAATCTTATTTGTGCCCTAATTGAAAAGGACTGATAATTCCCAGTAGAAGCAATAGCTAATTCCATAGAAATCTCAGCTTACACAATTCTGAGTGAAAAATTCAAGTTGAGCAAACTTTCTGCTCAATGGATACTCAAACTATTCTGGCCAGATCAGCTGCAGACAAAAGCGGAGCTTTCAAAGAAAATTTCTAACAAGTGGGACCAAGATCCTGAAGCTTTTCTTGGGCGAACTGTATTAGGAGATGAAACATGGCTTTACCACAATTTAGCAGGTTTGGCCACAAAGACTTTTAAAATAGTATGTAAGTCAAAACAAAGGAAAGAGCAAAAATAATGGGGACATTTGTAGAGCTAAATAGTAACATGGTTTGTAGACCTTGTTTGTAGACCTTTAACAGTGTTGAGAAACATACTGTGATCAATCTCACCAATGGGAGCTTATTTAAGCAACAGGCATTACTAATTTTAAATACCAGCTCATGATTCAAAGTTTGGAAAATATGCAAAACATATAACAAGAAATACATAGCTCTAGTCCCACCTTTCAGAGGCAACCACAGTAACTTTTTTTTTTTTTTCTTAACACTTTATTGTGAATTATGTGACAGTTTACATGGGAGGACATCAGCTTCACATTGATCCCATCATATATCGTTTCCTTGCTATGGTTACAATCCCTTCATGCCCACAGAAACTTTGTGTATAATTTCCTCCAAATTTCCATGTGCACACTAACTTTTGATGTTTTATTAATTAATTACAAGATACTTTCATAGAAAGTGGTAGTATATAGTTTGTTTAGGAGGTTGCTATAGCTAGGCACTCTTCTAAGTGCTTCATACATATGATCTCATTTATTTCTCACTACAACTCTAGCAGGTGAGTGCAGTTTACAGGTGACAAAGGAGAGCTTCAGTAAGGTGAAGTCATTTGCCCATCTGATCAGCTGTGGAAACAGCAATGCCAGAATATAAGCCAGAGTCTCAGACCAAAACCCACATTCTTAACTACTATGTTGTAAAGTGCTGTCAAGTCAGTTCTGACCCATAGAGACCCTGTATAGGGTTTCCAAGGAGCAGCAGGTAAGCTTGAACCTTGTGGTTCAGACTGACCTTACAGTCCAGCGCATTAGCCCACAGCGCCACACCAGAACTCCTTCAACTACTGTGCTATCTTACAAAATGCATCTAAATTAAGATATACAAATATATCCTCAATAGCTTATAGCAAAAATATATGCAATTACTGTTATAATAAATCCATACAAACAATAACTTCACAATTCCATATAGGTCAAAACATATCTCACTGGGCTGTGTCAAACAGATGTTCGACAGATGTTCTTCTTTCCCCTAAAGTTTTCTTTATTGTATGAGTAGGTAATAAATGTCCTCATCCCAGTTTTTATAATTTTATCATATAGTATTCCTTTACAGGGCTATACCATGATTTCTTTCACTAGACAGACATTTAGATTTCATACCTTTCTAAACTGGTGACTCAAATCCTTCTTGTGACCTAGCATTATCTGGCCTCTGCTTACCTTTCCAGTTCTTTCCCCATATAGCTCTCTGATCCAGTTCCTCCTGCCTCAGGGCCTCTACATAGGATGTTTCCTCTGCCTGAAACTGTTACCTACTTACCTTTTTTTAAACCTACTTACATTTTTCTTCAAGTGTCATTTATTCAAGGAAAGCCAACACTCTCACGCTGCCCAGACTAGGTCCGAGGTCTCTAGTTAATATTCTCTTACTTTTTCCTTTCATAGTACACATCATTTTGTCATTATATGGTTATTTGTGTTTCCCCCAATTAAAGTGTACATTCTATCCAGTGGTAAGCAGATGGCTGGAGACTAAGAAATAGTTGTTGAATAAATTTTTACTTAATTATTAGATTTTTATCCTTTAGTACTACTCACTGATGTCATTTAATATGACTGGGTAGCAGAAATAAAAGAAATGCAAACATTTAACATATTCATACACGTGAAATGTCAGTAAGCTAGATATAGCAATTTGGAATCTCACTTTCCTATAACTCCCTATGACAAGCATTAGACGGTGAATCACAAGGTCCGTGGTTCAAGCCTGCCAGCCTCTTGACAACAGAAAGATGAGAGTTTCTTTCCCCTTTGAAGATGAGTCAGAACCAACTCACTTAACAACAATTATGAACAAATAGCTTTTGAAGTCAGCATTACTTCTGTTTATTAACTTGAAAGAAAAGTTGTTACGGTAAAAAATTACATAATGCAGTATACTTAATTTCACTGTTTAAATTGAAAATAACAGCAGGCAAAAGTAAGTTTCAAAAAACACTTTTGTTTACTGAAAGTTGCTCTCCCATAGAAGCACTTTAAAAAAAAAAAAAAAAAGGAGTGAAAGATTAAATTATTTTACAATACTTGCTTACTTTTTTAAATTAAAAAATAAATTCTATCTTTTACCTAGTATTCTCTGTAATAACAGCAATTTGCCATTGAGTGGAATATGATTAATGATGAACCCATGTGTGTCAGAACAGAACCGTGCTCCATAGGATTTCCAGTGGCAGATTTTTCAGGAGTAGATCACCAGACCTTTCTTTTGAGGCGCCTCTGGGTAGAGGTGAACATTCAACTCTCCAGTTAACAGTCAAGCATTAATTGGTGGTGCCGCACAGGAACTGCAGTAATAAAAACTGGTTTATACCACAAACCATCAATAATAACTTTTTTTAAAATAAGTTTTTATTGTGAGATATACATGGAAGAATATCAGTTTTACATTCATCCTATCGTATTTCATTTCATTGCAATGATTACAATCCCCTCCATGCATCATCAAATAACCAAAGGGTACACAGCACAGGCCCGCCCCCCGGCCCCCAGCACACAGCCCTTCTCCCTCCCTGAGTCTAGTGTTCCCAGCTGCTCTATCTGTCCACATCATCTTCTCTGTCTCCATTCCTGGCATCACTGCCTCTCTGGGTAGGGTACCACTCTCCGTTCTTCTCACTTGATGGTCCCAGGGACTTCCGGTCCTGGGCTGCAAAATCAATCACTCCCCTCCTTTTGCTACAAAACATCTACCTCTACATTTCCTACCCTCATAGGCAGTCTTGATGGCACTTATTCACTATTGTACCACAAGAGTCTTATCCCCATTTCCTTTCGCTAGCCCAGTCCCAATAGATTGGAAATCATTCAGTGGAGATTCTACCTTCCCCCGCCCTGGCTGGAAATAGGCTCTCTCTTGAAAGCTTGTAAGCCAGTCACTTCTTGCCTTTACAGGTTCCCCCATTTTGGCAAGCCAATGTCTAAATTGCCCATCCCTGTCAACACTATGTACTGAGGGGGTGGGCATGATCCTTGCTGTAAAGATTTGTTCCCTTTTTTGAGCTACTACATCCATAAGTATTGGTAAAATTCATCACATTGTAGCAGGTTACTCTTTTTGTTTTCCCTCTTCTTTCTTCTTCTAGTCGAGTTCTGATCATCCAGCCATCAAAGCCAGGTCAAGTGGGTACTATCTGCAAGTGTGGGTGTTCTTGTGCATCTCCCCTCACTTCTTATCAGCTGGATGCTTCACTCTCCACTCTAGTCCCTCTGTGGCCATGTCACTGCCTCTGGGTGCAGGAGTCCCTGGGTCTTGCTGTATAGCTGGCCATCCAGGTCTCCACCTGGGTTCACAGGGGTCTATTGAATGTGGTTGGACTTAGCTCGTAACTTCATTGCTGTTTCCCCCCAACTCTTCCCCTTATCGGTGATCAAAGTGGTCACCAGCCAGACCACCAGCCTGCTCATGTATTCCCCTTGAGTCTTAGTCTTGAAAGGGAATTTGCTCTGAGGGGTCCTGACCACTTGCCTTGATGGCTCCCAGGTGAACAGCTTACTTGTTCTTGTAGTAATCAATCAGACTGCCATTATTGTTTCAGATGTTTCCTGCCAGTCTTTCTTTCATGAAGTATCTTCTGTTCTTCTAGCTGCTCCAGGATGGTCTACTCATCCTTTCCAGTGGAAATTTCCTACCTCAGACAATTCTGGATGGGGTTCTGGATTCCACCTACAGTCTTATGCAATGTAAAGGCTCCACAGGAAGCCTCTTAAACTGGGCAACTTCTAGCCCCATTTAAGGTATTTCAATCAGTTCTAGGCTGAAGATGGACTTACAAGCTTTCTGTAGTGATGTTTCTGGCTATTCCTTTCTCCCCGCTTCAAGTGCCTATTTTACAATGGTAGGCAAGCATCTTACCATTATTCCCCTTTTTTACCCCTTTAAACCATGCCTCAACCCCTGTATCCCATAGCCCTGCTGTTCCATGGTTGTACATAAATCATCATTTACCTCTGTCCCACTTAGCCCATGTGAACCTGCCTAACTCTTCTCCCATCACCCTTGTTCTTCCATTCCCCTCCCCATTCTTGAGTATTGTCCCCCTCATCCCTCTAGCACCCAAGCTATCCTGTGTCTATTCCCTACCCTGTACACTATCTTCCCCTCCCTCCCTCCCCTCCTCTCTCCCATACATCCTGGTGAAAATAATGGTCCTATGAAGAATTTCTCCTTCTGTGACTCACTAATTTCACTCAGCATAATGTCCTCAAAGTTCATCCATGTTATGTGGTGGCTTGCAGCTTCCTTGTTGTTCTTCAAGGTAGCATAGTATTCCACTGTGCGTATGTACCACAGTTTGTTTACCCATTCTTCAAATGATGGGCACTTAGGCTGTCTCCATCTTTTTGTTATTGTAAATAGTGCTGCTATGAACATTGGTGTGCATATATCTACTCGCGTTATGGCTCGTATTTCTTCTGGGTAAATACCAAGAAGAGGAATTGCTGAATCATAAGGTATTTCTATTTCCAACCTTCTGAGGAAGGGCCATATTGCTTTCCAGAGTGGTTGGACCATTTTGCAATCCCATCAACAATGTAGGAGAGTCCCAGTCTCTCCGCATTCTTGCCAACATTTATTGTCCTCTACTTTTTTGATCTTTGCTGTTATTGCTGGTGTGAGATGATATCTCATTGTTGTTTTGATTTGCATCTCTCTAATTTGGAGAAAGATGAGGCTTTCTGCTCCCGTAAAGATTTATAGCCTTGGAAACCCTGTGCAGGGTCACTATAAGTCAGAATTGGCCGCACAGTACTTAACAACAACAACTCAATAATAACTTCTACAGGATCTTCTACATCTGTTCAGTGAAACAGTGAATCATGTTGTCTGAGTATTACTTACTTGCTTATTTATTCAATAAATATTGATTGCCTGCTACATATCAAACACCAGGCTGGCCTGGCTGTTAAAGATACTACTGAAAAAACAAAGACAGATTCTGTTTTCATGGAACCTACATTTTCACTACGCAGGCACTAAACAATGATCTTCACAATGAACTTTTACTGCTACATATCCTCTAATGGAGATATTAAAGATGCAAAGAACACATGTAAAAGAAGGAGCCTGGACTTGGTTGATTTTAAAGAAGAGAAGTTCCAGCTGAGCTCACCAAAAACAAAATGAAGCAAAACCCAAGTAAAGCACTGGCAACAAGAAGGAAAGATAATCCAGTCCGAGGGAACAGGATAGGGGAAGGCTCAGAAGAAAAGAAATGGGGACCTCCAGGAACTGACGGAAGGTCTGTGAGCCAGAATCACAGGGTGAGAGGAAGGGCTCCTGGAGAACACATCATGCCAGCTATTACAGTCTCTTTTTAACAGATTAGCGGGAAGCCTGCGAAAGATATTATGTAGTGTGTTGCAGCATTTGAAATGAAGAGATATCAAATTATGCTCACCAAAGATATAGTAAAAATTATTTGCATTCTAATTCTTTAAATCTCATCTATATTTTGTAACTCTTTAGTAACTGAAATGTTCACTCATTTTTTGCCTACACAAGAAAAGTTTATATGTACCAGTCTATTCATCTATAGATCCCGTCCAACCCAGATGGGACTCGAACTGACACTCTACAGCTCAGGAGGCTGATGCCTTATCCATCAGGCCACTCCAGATCTCCTCAAAATTTAAAATGACAGTTTCCACTTGAAACCAAAGGGCCACCACTCATGTCTATCAGTTTGTTGTACTGTGGTGGCTTGTGAGTTGCTGTGATTCTGAAAACTATGCCACCGGTATTTTAAATACCAGCAGGGTCACCCATGGTGGGCAGGTTTCAGATGAACTTCCAGACGAAGACAGACTAGGAAGGAGTGACGAACTACTTCCGAATATTTAGTCACGCAAAACCTTATGAATAGTAGAGAAACACGGTCAGAAATAGTGTCGGAAAATGAGCCCCTCACGTTGGAAGGCACTCAAAATGCAACTGGGGAAGAGCTGTCTCCTCAAAGTAGAGTTGACTGTGATGACACAAATGGAGTGAAGCTGGAGGGAGAAAACCGTGCAAGACCTTCATTTGCTGATGGGGCACAACTCAAAATGAAGAGAAACAGTTGTAAACATCCATTGAAAATCAGAACATGGAATGTATGAAGTATGAATCTGGAAAATTGGAAGCTGTCAAAAATGAAATGGAACGCATAAGCATCAATATCTTAGGCATTAGTGAGCTAAAATGAACTGGTATTGGCCATTTTGAATCTGATAACCACATGGTTTACTATGCTGGGAATGACAAATTGTAGAGGAATGGTGTTGCATTCATTGTCAAAAAGAACATATCCAGGTCAGTCATGAGGTACAGTGCTGTTTGTAATAGGATAATATCCATGCGCCTACAGGAAAGCCCAGTTAATACTACTATTATTCAAATTTATGCACTAACCACTAAAGCCAGTGAGGATGAAAGAGAATTCTACCAACTTCCTCAATATGAAATTGATCAAACATGCAATCAAGATGTATTGATCACTACTGGTGATTGGAATGCAATGGTTGGGAGAAAAGTGAAAGGATCAGTAGTTGGAAAATATGGCCTTGGTGATAGAAACAATGCTGGAGAATGCATGATAGAATTCTGCAAAACCAATGATTTGTTCATTTCAAATACCTTCTTTAGACAGCATAAGAGATGACTATACACATGGACCTCACCGGATGGAATACAGAAAATCAAATTGACTACATCTGTGTAAAGACACGATAGAAAAGCTCTATATCATCAGTGAAAACAAGGCCAGGGGCAGACTCTGGAACAGACCATCAATTAATCATATGCAAATTCAAACGGAAGCTGAAGAAAATGAAAACAGGTCCACGAGAGCCAAAATATGACATTGATTATATCCCACCTGAATTTAGAGATCATCTGAAGAACAGATTTGATACATTAAACACTAAAGATCGAACACCAGAAGAGTTGTGGGATGACATCAAAAGCATTATACATGAAAAAAGTAAAAAGTCATTGTGAAGACAAAATAGAAGGAAAAGGTGAAAATGGATGTCAGGAGAGACACTGAAACTTGCTCTCCAGTGTAGAGATGCTAAAGCAAATGGAAGAAATGAGGAGGTCCAAGAGCTGAACAGAACATTTCAAAGATCAGCTCAAGAAGATAAAGCCAAATATTACAACAAAATGTGCAAAGATATGGAATCAGAAATCCAAAAAGGAAGAACACGCTCAGCATTTCTCAAGCTAAGGGAACTGAAGAAAAAATTCAACTCTCAACTTTCGTTACTGAAAGATTTTCTGGGCAAATTACTGAATGATGCAGAAAGCATCAAGAGAAGATAGAAGGAATACACAGAGTCACTGTACCAAAAGGAAATGATTAATGTTCAACCGTTTCAAGAGGTAACATATCATCAAGAGTCAATGATACTGAAGGAGGAAGTCCACGGTGCATTGAAGGAATTGGCAGAGATCAAGGCACCAGGAATTGATGGAATAAAAATTGAAGTCTTTCAAGAAAGTGAGGCAGCACAGGAGGTACTCACTCATCTCTGCCAAGAAATTTGGAAGACAACTATCTGGCCAAATGACTGGAAGACATCCATATTTGTGCCCATTCCAAAGAGAGGTGACCCAACAGAATACGGAAATCATCAGACAATCTCTTTGATATCCCATTCAAGTAAAGTTTTGCTAAAGGTAATACAGAAACAGCTGCAATCATACATGGACAGAGAACTTTCAGAGGTTCAAGCCGGATTCAGAAGAGGTCGTGGAATGTGGGTTATCATTGCTGATGTCCGATGGATCTTGGCTGAAAGCAGAGAATATCAGAAAGATGTTTACTTGTGCTTTACTGACTACTGAAAAGCTTTCAATTGTGTGGATCATGACAAGCTATGGACAACATTGCAAAGTATGAGTATTCTGGAACACTTAATTGTGCTCATGAGGAATCTGTACCTGGACCAAGAAGCAGTTGTTTGAACAGAACATGGAAACACTGAATGGTTTAAAATTTAAAAAGGTGTGCGACAAGGTTGTAGTCTTTCACCATATTTATTCAACCTGTATGTTGAGCAAATAATCCGAGAAGCTGGGTTATGTGAAGACAAAACGTGGCATCAGGATTGGAGGAAGACTCATTAACAACCTGTGATATGCAGATGATACAACCCTGCTTGCTGAAAGTGAAGAGGACGTAAAACATTTACTGATGAAGATCAAAGAGCACAGCCTTCGGTATGGATTACATCTCAATGTCAAGAAAACAAAAATACTTACCACTGGACAAATAAACAGCATTACTACCAAAGGAGAAAAGATGGAAGTTGTCAAGGACTTCATTCTTCTTGGATCAACTATCTACACTCATGGAAGCAGCAGTCAAGAAATCAAATGACCTATTGCATTGGGCAAATCTACTGCACACGACTGACCTTTTTAAAGTGTTGAAGAGCAAAGATGTCAGCTTGAGGACTGACCCAAGCCATGGTATTTTCAGTAACCTCATATGCATGCGAAAGCTGGACAGTGAATAAGGAAGAACGTAGAAGAATTGATGCTTTTGAGTTATGGTGTTAGAGGAGAATATTGAAAGTGCCATGGGCTGCCAAAAGAACCAATAGATCCGTTTTGGAAGAAGTGCAACTAGAGTGCTCCTTGGAGGCCAAGATGGACAAACTTCATCTCTCATACTTCGGGATATATTGTCAGGAGGGAGCAGTCGCTGGAGAAAGATATCATGTTTGGTAAGGTAGAGGGTCAGAGAAAAAGAGGAAGACCCCAATGAGATGGATTGGCCAAGTGGCAGCATTGATGGACTCAAGCATGGCAACAGTAGTAAGGTTGGCCCAGGATCGGGCAGTGTTTCATTCTGCTGTGGATGAGGTCGCTCTGGGTAGGAACTGACTCGATGGGTTAATGCCCTGGACTGCAGTCAGTTTGAACAATGTTGGTGGTTCAAGTTCACCAGTTGCTCCTCGTAAACTCTATACAAGGTCTCTATGGGTTGGAACTGACTCAACAGCACCTAACAACAGCAATTCATCTATAAATAAAACAACCTTAAATAAGGCATTGGAACAAAACTCTACGTTCAGAAATAAGCAAAATTACCTCATTTTTCCATGTATCAAGTTAGCTTTCACATAATCCATGGATTAGACACCTCAGGTCTTCCTTATCGTATTGATTTCATTTAACATAAAATCCCTAAGTATGGATATTTTGATTTTCAGCTTTGAAGTCAAGAGAATGGGTACGGTATAAGGAAAAAACTTACAGAGGAGCACACCAAGAAGGAAATATAACTGGCATTTTAATACTTAGGGACAATTAATCCCAAATCTGCTACCATTGAGCCAATTCCAACTCAAGGCAATCCTATAGGACAGAGTAGAACTGCCCTACACGGTTTTCAAGAAAGTAATCTTTATGGAAGTCGACTGCCACATCTTGCTCCTATGGAGTGGCTGGTAGGTTTGAACTGCTGACTTTTTGATTAGCAACTGAGCACTTTCATCACTGTGCCATCAGGGTTCTGAGGGAAGATCAGACACAGAATTATATAATCTCAAGCAATTCACCAAAGTAGAATTCCTCTCCTATCCTCTGGAAAATCTAAGTTAATGATAAGTTCTTATTATATATGTTTTTACAAGTAGTACTTTCAAGTCAAACATATTATCTGATATTTTAATAAATGATCAACATTTATTATTTTTCTTAATTACTGAAAACAAAAATCTAAGGGAGAAAATTTATTTCTGCTGCTGTCTAAAAAACCAACTTTAGCGCTCCAAAATTTAGAACAGTCACGTTTCAAGATCATGCCAAGAATCTAATAGAAAGGTCCTTTTATCACCAGTACAAGCCATAGCTGAAACCATGAACTGATTCACACAGTGACATCATGGATTAGATCACCTGTTGCACATATGTTGCTTCGCAAAGCCTCATTTTAAGATCTACATAGCTTTAGATTAGTAACACAAATGTTAAGATTTAGCCTTCCTTAATCCATCACTATAGTTAATCCTACACTCCTGGAGTTTAAAAAATATCATTTTGGTATTTATATAAATGTATGAAGTCCTGGTGTGGCACTGTAAGATAAGCACTGGACTGCAAAGTTGCTTTGAATCTCAAGGTCTGTAGTTCAAACTCTCCAGCTGCTCCTCGGAAACTCTATACAAGGTCACTATGAGTTGAAACCAAGTCGACGGCACTTAACAACAACACAGACAAAGCCCATGTCTTTGTACTGTACAAAAACCCATGAAAATATGAAGCATTCAATTTAGCTAACAAAACAGTCCAAGAAGAAGACAAAAACTGTTAAGTACCGTGAAGTCAGTTCCAACTCGTAGTGACCCTGCACAGAGTTTCCGAGGCTGTAAATCTTTATGGGAGCAGAACACCTCATCTTTCTCCCGCGGAACCACTGGTAGTTTTGAACTGCTGATCTTGAGGTTGGCAGCCCAACTCATAACCACTACACTACCAGAGTTCCTTGTAGGGGCAATCAAAACAAATAATTAGTGAAGAAAATAGCATAATTTTAATATCTCATTTAAAACATTATTGTACATATAACCTGTTTTCAAATGAAAATGAAACAGTTTTATAAACAGCACCATTCAATCAATTATTTGCCAAGTCATTCCTCAAAATAACTCTACAGAACAGTTATGTCCCCATTTTACAGGTGGGAAAACAGAGTCAGAGCTTAAGTAACTTGTTCAAGGTCATATGGAACTAAAAATTGCAAATAAATTTAGTTATGTAAGATGCTATCACATGTATGTATCATGATATCATACAAAGACAAGTTCCATGCAATTTTCATTGTAAGTGATTAAGTTTTCAAAAAAGTTTTAAAAACTTAGTGATATTTGTGAATATTTACGAATACAAACAAACTATTACATAGTTTTAAATTAACTAAATGAGGCTTCTGGATAGATGGAAGAGTACAAGAACATCTGTCTTACTTGCATGAGTCTTCCACCTACTTAAATTTGTTTTCCATCTACAGAGTAAATAGTAAAGTGTTACTGCCCAGAAGGTTAGAAATCCAAACCCACCTAGATGTATCTCAGCAAACTGACTGGTGATCTGCTTCTGAAGTGTTACAACCTTACAAACCCAACAGAGCAGTTCTACTTTGCAAAAAATGCATTGCCACAAGTTGAAATCAGCCCATGACACTAACAACCATCAACACCATATGCTGAGATTTCCCAAAAAAGGTCACAAACCTCTATCAGATGCCATAGAGTAGGATGCAAAGTATGGAATCTCAACTAAACAACAAAGGCTAGCTTCAAAAACTGTCCTCAATTTTCAAGCAGGGTACACATTTCTTCCTTTTCTAAATGTTTTTTTTTTTCTTTTTTAAAATTGTTGCATGAAGAATGGGGGGGGAGTGTAGGGGGCAGGTTTATAGGGTATACCCTTTGGTCGGTTGATGATGCATGAAGGGGATTGGAACCATGGCAATGAAACAATATACGGTGGAATGAATGTAAAACTAAAGTTCTCTCATGTAAAATATCATATAATTCACAATAAAAAATGAAAAAAAAAAGTGTTGCAATTATATAGACAGCACTCCATTTGCCAAGTTAACATTTTTCACATATACAATTCAACAAGAAAATAAAATTATGCCAAATCCTACCAATGCTAGAGAACCAAACTTTGGTATTTGTACATGTACTTCAAGGCACATCTTTATGTATAGCTGTGTATTTACATGTAAATGTATATCTATTGTTGTTGTTGTAAGTCTAAGTTATGTAAGTCATAACTCCATGATTCTGTTATTGCCATTTTGATTTGCTATCCTATTTAAGATGATGGTGGTAGTTGAGTGCTGTCAAATGGGTTCTGACTCATAGTGACCCTGTATAGGGTTTCTGAAGCTGTAAATCTTTACAAGAGCAGAAAGTCTCATCTTTCTCCCACGGAACTGCTGGTGGATTTGAACTGCTGACCTTGTGGTTAGCAGTTCAGCTCATAATCCACTATGCAACCATGGCTCCTTATTCAACTGAAAAGGCCCATGTAATAATTTTATTTTTAAAAATTATTTCAATGAGAAGAATTATATATACTCATGATTTTACAAACATCGACAGTATAAAAGAAATTACATTCACAAAGCAAAAGTTTTTCTCTGCCCCACTGCCCCCTCCACTTCCACTACAATTCTCACTACCAAACAAGTGCCCAGAACACCATCCCCGTTGAGTTGACTGAAACTCAGAGCAACCTTAGAGGACACAGTAGAATTGTCTCATAGGGTTTCCAAGGCTACAAATCTTTAAGGAAACAGACTGCCTTATCTTTCCCCTACAGAGCAGATACTGGGTTCAAACTTTCTATCTTTTGGTCAGCAGTTGTGCATTCAACAACCACAGCTCCTTGTAGATGAGTGCCATTAACTGAAAACATTATATATAATATATATGAACATGGTGGCTCCATATGACATGAGGCCACAAAGACTTAAAACCTTGGAAACCTGATACATACTCACTATGAGTTGGAACCAATACCACCACCACCAAAAATGATATATGTATGTGTGTGTGTGTATA
>NW_006408654.1:2187350-2193516 GCF_000296735.1 Chrysochloris asiatica
TGAAAGCAGAGAATATCAGAAAGATGTTTACCCGTACTTTATTGATTACACAAAGGCTTCTGATTGTGTGGATCATCACAAGCTATGGACAATATTGTGAAGTATGAGTATTCTGGAACACTTAATTGTGCTCATGAGGAATCTGTACCGGGACCAAGAAGCAGGTGTTTGAACAGAACATGGAAACACTGAATGGTTTAAAATTAAGAAAGGTGTGCAACAAGGTTGTATTCTGTCACCATACTTATTCAACCTGTATGCTGAACAAATAATCTGAGAAGCTGGGTTATGTGAAGACAAATCGTGGCATCAGGATTGGAGGAAGACTCATTAACAAGCTGCGATATGCAGATGATACAACCTGCTTGCTGAAAGTGAAGAGGACGTAAAACATTTACTGATGAAGATCAAAGAGCACAGTCTTCAGTATGGGTTACATCTCAATGTCAAGAAAACAAAAATCCTCACCCTTGGACCAATAAACAACATTCTTATCAGTGGAGAAAAGATTGAAGTTGTCAAGGACTTCATTCTTCTTGGATCAACTATCAACACTCATGGAAGCAGCAGTCAAGAGATCAAATGACGTATTGCATTAGGCAAGTCAGCTGCACAAGACTGACCTTTTTAAAGTGTTGAAGAGCAAAGATGTCAGCTTGAGGACTAAGGTGCACCTGACCCAGGCCATGGTATTTTCAGTAACCTTATATGCATGCGAGAGCTAGACAGTGAATAAGGAAGAACATAGAAGAATTGATGCTTTTGAGTTATGGTGTTAGAGGAGAATGTTGAAAGTGCTATGGCTGCCAAAAGAACCAAATCCGTTTTGTAAGAAGTGCAACCAGAGTGCTCCTTGGAGGTCAAGATGGCCAAACTTCGTCTCTCATACTTCGGACATATTGTCAGGAGGGACCAGTCGCTGGAGAAGGATATCATGTTTGGTTAGGTGGAGGGTCAGAGAAAAAGAGGAAGACATCCCCAACGAGATGAATTGGCCAGGTGGCAGCATTGATGGACTCCAGCATGGCAACATTAGTGAGGTTGGTCCAGGATCAGGCAGTGTTTCATTCTGCTGTACATAAGTTCACTATGGATCGGTAACGACTCGATGGCACCTAACAACAACATATATATGGTGTCCTACTGTGGCACTGTAGGATAAGCACTGGACCACATGATAGGTTTGAACCTTAAGGTCAGCAGTTCAAACTCACCAGCCACTCCTTGGAAACACTATACTAAGGGGTCACTATGAGTTGGAACCAACTTGATGGCACACAACAACAAATACATATATACATATATACATATTTTGGGTTCCCAAGGAGCGGCTAATGGGTTTGAACTACTGACTTTGTGGTTCAAAATGGTTTTGCAATCCAGTGCTTATCCTACAATGCTATATCAAAACTCCAAATGTCATAGAGCTATATATACAAAAAAATACAAAAAACAAATGAGTGGCTACAAAAGTTGGTAACATTCAAGTAAGATCTATAGTCTAGTTAATTGTAACTGCCAATGTCAATCCCCTGATTTTTGGTAATGTGCTACCATTACTTGAGATTTTAACACTTGAGGAAGTTGAGTAATGGGTACATGCACTATTTTTGCAATTTCTTGTGAGTCTATATAATTATTTCGAAATAACAAGTTAAAAAAAGAGAGAGAGAGTGCACACTACCTCATAACTTAAACTTTCATTTTAAATTTGCTTTTGTAAGTTACCACATAATACTGTAAAAGGCAAAAAAAAAAAAAAAAGGTCAGAAAGAGTAAAAAGATAGACAATAAAACATCTTTCTCTCGAAGTTGCTCCACCATCTCCCTATTTCCTATCTATCCCAATTACACTTCTGAATGTACAATCACAGTCCTGTGTCTTACATGCCTGTCCTGAGTTTCTTTAAACATATGTAAACAATACAAAACCATTTTTTTAAGAATCTGACTACATTATTTTATATCTTGCTTTTTTTGTCTACTTCCCCATTTGAACTTTACAATATGCTTCTGTAGATCTAAAAAGAAATACATTTTTATTGGACCATGTCAATTTTCCCTAATTTTATCAATTTAGATATTAATCAAATCATTATAATATTAATTAAATAGTATAGATTGTACCTCAATGTAAAGCAAACAAAAATTCTCACAATTGGACCAATAAATAAAATCATGATAAATGGAGAAAAGATTGAAGTTATCAGACTTTATTTTGCTTGAATCAACTGTCAACACTCATGGAAGCAAGAGTCAAAAAAACAAATGATGTATTAGGCAAATCTGCTGCATAAGACCACTTTAAAATATTAAAAAGCCAAAAACCACTTAAGTTTGAAGCCTAACTCAAGACATGGTATTTTCAATCACTTTATATGCATATGGAAGTTGGACAATGAATAAAGAAGACTATAGAAGAACTGATGCATTTGAGTTATGCTGATGAAAGAGAATATTAAAAGTACCATGCGCTGCCAGAAAATCAAACAAATCTGTATTGGAAGAAGTTGGATGCTCCTTAGAAGCCAGGTTCCTCTCTCCTACTTCAGACATATTATCAGGAGGGACCTGTCCCTAGAGAAGAACACTATGCTTGATAAAGTGGAGGATCAACAAAAAGAAGGAAGCATGCCAATAAGATGGATTAGCATAGTAGCAGCAGCAATGTGACTAAGCATAACAAATGTGAGGATGGTGCAGGACCCAGGCAGTGTTTTATTCTGTTGTGCATGAGGCTGCTGTGTGTCAGCGCCAACTCAATGATACCTAACAACAATTTTATTTATAAATTTAGAAGTTTTGTAATGTTGTGTCTTTGCATCTAAGAATATGATATACGAGTTGGCTTCAAATAGTTCATAGAAAAATCCCAATATCTTTAAACTCCACTTTTTCTAATACTTTTTTGACCCACCTTGATATTTCCACTTATTTCATTCTATGTTCTTCAGGGTCATTTTCAGATTCTCCTTACGTAGGTTATACAAAATTCTTACTATTTCTAGATATTTTTTTGTTATGGTTTTAGAAAGTTTTTTTTCCTTTTGTATGTGGGGCTCTCTATCATAACTTCTGGTGTGGTGCTGTAGGATAAAGCACTAGACCACAAGGTCAGTTTGAACCACAAGGTGGGTAGTTCAAACTCACCAGCTGTTCCTCGAAAACCCTATACAGGGTTGCTGAGTTGGAACCTACCTAACAACAACAACAACAACATCATATCTTCTGGAACTCCTGGTATGGTGCTTTAGGATAAGCGTTGGACTTCAAACCACAAGCTGGCAGTTCAAACCCACCAGCAGCTTCTTGGAAACCCAGTACAGGGTCGCTATGAGTCAGAATTGACTCAACAGCACTTAACAACAACATCGTATCTTCTAAGCTGTTTGTATGTAAGAAAATTATGGGTTTCTATAATTTACTTTTATATCACATTACATAACTGTTTTTTTTTTATTGTTTGTAGCAGTTTTTCAGTTGACTTTCTTGGGTTTTCCAGTTTAAACTATACCACATGAAAATACAGATTGTTGGTTGGAAAACAATAAAGGCAGACTGATACCAAATCTTGCCTTATCATCCCAAAAGAGCCATAAAATCCAGAGAATAAATAAAGGCACACAGGACCCATACCTTCAATATTAGCATTATTAGGAAAGAAAGACAACAATAACTTTCAAACTAACTGCAAAATAGAAAAAAAAAATTTCCAAAAGAAATTCTACTGCCACCTCCTGTCAGCCTGTAGATACAGAGAGCAGGGGAGGGTGGATTAAAAACTCTGTGAAGAAGAACAGACAAGCACAGAAGGCTTAGTAGAAGGAAGCACAGACAAAACACACCCTCAGAAAGAAAAAGTAAAAGAATGAATGCAAAAATACTGGACACAAGGAGAACACTAACACGTATGCAAGAGTAAAAGACAACAATAGTCAATATTACCTATACAATTCTTCAACAACAGTAACAACAACAATAATATATGTGTAAATACATAGGTAGTTATGTCCGCTGAAAAGGAATGGGAGGGCATATGGGAGTCCATTCATGTACATATATAGGATTGGCAATGGATATTCCTACATATGGAGTCCTGGTGTAGCATTATAAAAGAAGCACTGGGTTGCTAACCACAAGTTCAGTGGTTCAAACCTACCAGCCACTCCTCAGAAATCCTCTACAGGGTCACTATGGGTCAGAACCGATTTGAAGGCACTTAACAACAACAAATTCCTATATATACATGTACGTGTTGTAAATATGAGAGCACAGTCATTAAACCTCTTCTTCTTCTTGTGTACTGTTGAGTCAGTTCTGACTCAAAGCGGCCTGTAGAGGTTTTCCAAGGCAACACATCTTCACAGAAGCAGAAAGCCTCATCTCTCTCCCATGGAGCAGCTAGTGAGCGCAAACTGTCATCCCTGTGGTTTGCAGTACAGTGCTTGTTCTACAGAACCACGACACTCCCTGAAAACCTGTTAGCCATAACCAAGTACCTCCTGCCAGCCTGTAGATACAGAGAGTAGGGAGGGTGTATTAAAAACTCTGTGAAGAACAGACAAGCACAGAAGGCTTAGTAGAAGGAAGCAGAGACAAAATTCACCCTCAGAAAGGCTTGAGGGCTAGGGACCATAGTCTTGGGGTAATATCTAGGTCAATTGGCATAACATATTCCACAGACACAATATTCTACATCCGATTTTGGTGAGTGGTAACTGAGGTCTTAAACGCTTGTGACCAGCCATGTAAGTTAAAATTATTAGTCTCTTTCCATCCACAGCAAAGAAGAGTGAAGAAAATCAAGGACTGATGGAACCACAACCTTCACTAACCTAAGACCAGAAGAATTAGATGGTGTCCAACTCATATCACTGACCATTCTGATGAACATCACAATAGAAGGTACCAGACAGAGTGAAAGAAAACAGCTAAACAAAATTCAAATAGTCAGACCTATTGGTCTGACTGGTGGAGCTTAAGTGACGATGGTCCTTAGATACCCTTCTAACTTAGAATTCAAACCATTCCTGGCAATTACCTTTCAGTCACATAAAAGTCAGCCCAATAAAATGAACAATAACCCCTAGAAGGAACCCTCTGGATAATTAACTACATGAGACCAAAACAGCAGTATTTTCCCAAAAGGGATGGTAAGCAGGCAGGAAGGGAATAGGAAAACTGCACAAATGGGAACAAAAGGTGGAAATGAGGAGAGGGCTGGCACATTTGGGGAGATTTTAACCAATGTCACAGAACAATCTCTGTATGAATTGCTAAATGGGAAACTAATTTGCTTTACCCACTTTCACCTAACTGCAATATGTATATATGTATATATACATAGATGTATATATATTGTTGTTAAGTGTCATCGAATTGGTTTCAACTCACAGCGGTCCTGTAGTGGGTTTCCAACCTTGTGGTTCACAATCCAGTGCTGATATAAATATATTTTTAAAAAGCAAGACACAGGTTAGGACTTGGCAGTTCACAACCATGGCAACACTTTCTAGAAGCAGCAGTGTCAGAAAGACAGTGCTCCTGAGAACAATCAAGTTTATAGAGAAGAGATGTTACATTCTGGAGATGAGGCAGTGAAGGAAGAGTCAATCTGAGGGGAAATTAAGGACCCTGTAGAAACCAAAGAGAAACAAGACATGCTAACATTTCCTCTACCTGATTCTCTCACTAGCAACACAAATTCATAAAAGAAACTGCGTAAAAAAAGGCCAAGTGACAGCAGAGGCACTCTTAAACTAGTAATTGTGACCAAAAATGAATAACATTTTTAAAAGAAGACTATATGCATACATATTGTTGCTATTGTTAAGTGTTGTCAAGTTGGTTCTGACTCATGGCAATCCTGCATAGGGTTTCCATGGCTGTACAACTTTGTGGGAGCAGAAAGTCTTGTCTTTTTCCTTCAGAGTGCCTTCTGGGCTCATAGTCCAATGCATATTGTATAGAGCCACTGTGCTCCAATATGCATACATAAGTACTACAAAAAGTCAGAAAAATGTAAATAAAACCTTTCCTATTAATGAAAGGAGCTCTGATAGTGTAGTGGTTATGAATCAGGCTGCGAGCAGCAAGGTCAGCAGTTCAAAACTACCAGCGGTTCCGCAGGAGAAAGATGAGGCTTTCTACTCCCGTAAGGATTTAC
>NW_006408654.1:2194346-2201657 GCF_000296735.1 Chrysochloris asiatica
AAGTCAGGAAATAAATAGATAAAATCAGGTAAAAAATCAAGACTTAATTATAAAGTATCAAAAAAGGAGAACATTTTAATGAAAATTTGATAATGAGCATAAAAGAAAAGCAGGAAAAGAATCAAGGAAATTAAATGAGATAAAGAAAGATGCAAAAGGGTTGAAATGTATTATTAGTGTCCTTAAAGAAGAAAATCAACACAGTAATACAGAACTAATAAACTACAAACCACAATCGAATGGCCCACCTATATTTTAAAAGGAGTCCTGGTGTGGTGCTATGGGTTAATGCGCCAGACTGCAAAGACATGTGAATTGCAAGGTTGATGGTTCAAGTTCACCAGCTGCTCCTCAGAAACCCTATACAGGGTTGCTATGGGTCAGAATCAACCGACGGCACTTAAGAACAACTTAAAATATTTTAAAAATGTACCACACATATCCTGGTACAACTGTTTAACTTTAAAAAAAAAAAAATTGCAAGGCCTCCAGGCAACTTTCAATTTTCCAAGATTCATAGTTCATACATTCCCTGTTCCAATTATTAATGGCTGTTTGCAGCTCTGTCTTCTCATTTTGAGTTGTGCCTCGTCAGTACCTGAAGGTCACAAAAGCTTTGCTCTAGTCACGGCATCATAGTCAATTCTACTTTGAGGAAGCAGCTCTTCCCTAATCACATTTTGAGTGCCTTCTAACCTGAGGGGCTCATCTTCCAGCACTGTTATCTGACAGTGTTTTGGTGCTATTCATGATGTTTTTGTCTTCCAGCACTATATCTGCAACGTTCTGCTGCTCCTCACGTCTTCTGGTGGCTAAATATTCAGAAGTAGTTCACCTCTCCCTCTTCTTAGTTTGTCTCAGTCTAGAAGTTTCACTGAAAATTGCCTGCCACGAGTGACCTGCTGTAATTTCAAATACCTGTGTAATGGTTTCCAGTATCACAGCAACACACGAGCCACCACAGTATGACAAACTGACAGACGAACAGTGGAGTCTCATGATACCTTAAAAAAGAAAGGTCAGATCTAAACAGTGGCTTATATGCTAAGTTTGGCTAAGTAAATTTAAGGCAGGGAGGTAAGCTCAAAAGTATGGCCACTATGTTTTGGGACGCCAAAGAGGTAATCTTGATAGATTTTCTCGATGGACACAAGACAATCACAGGAAGACATTTTAAGAAAATTGATAATGGCAATGTGAGGAAAGGTCAAGGAATGTTTTTCTATCACAACCATGTATCTGCTTGTTCCTTAACAGCAACAAGGGCTGCCCTATGAGAATTTCATTGAGAAATCTTAACCCATCCACCTTACAGCCCTGATACTGTCTGTTCAGATTTCTTTTTGTTCCCCAAACTAAAAAAAAACTCAAAAAAAAAAAAAAAAAAGGGACATGATTTGAATCCCCTGAGGACTCCAAAACTGCCCTTTTGATCACAGAATTCTTCCAGGAAGGATTAGAAAAATGGAAAGACTGCCTTCAGAAATGTACAGACCTAGATGGAGGATATAGCGAGAAACAACAGCCTTACCACAACGTTGTGATCAAACTGAAAACAGCAAATCAAAAGATTAGATTAGGAAATTTAGGGGCCAGTGAGTTTATATTAGTAGGAAGGAAGAATTTGAAAAAGGGAGGCAAGAATGGTTGCATAACTTAAAGAATGTAATGTCACATATAGAATTGCACATATAGAAATTGTTGACTTGGTGTGTCTTCTGCTGTATTTTCAACAGCAAAAAATTATTTTTTTTAAAAAAAGAATCCATAGTTTTTGACTTCTATGATTCTGTAGCAATATTTTTACTTTAACCTCATAAATATTATATATATCCACCCACTGCCATCAAGTTGATTTCTGACTCACAGCATCTCTATATGAATCTAATATATATCATGTATATATATATATATATTGAGGTCCTGGTGTGGCACCGTGGGTTAATGCACTGGACTGTAAAGTCAGTTTAGACTGCAAGGTAGGCAGTTCAAACTCACCAGCTGCTCCTCAGAAACCCTATACAGGGTCACTATGGGCTGGAACCGACTGGCACTTAACAACACCAACATATAAATATTAAGGAGCTCTGGTAGCGTAGTGGTTACGAATTGGGCTGTGAATCTTAAGGTCAGCGGTTCGAAACTACCAGCCGCTCCGCAGGAGAAAGATGAGGCTTTCTACTCCCGTAAGGATTTACACCCTTGGAAACCCTGTACAGGGCCGCTATGGGTCGGAACCGATTCGACGGCACTTAAGAACAACAACAACATACATATACACAAAATGCTTCAAAAATTTGTAAAATTATCTTTTAGTTTCATTTTTCAGTGAACTTTCTGAAGCTCCTATATATATTTTGCCAACTTTTCCTTCAAGTTACAAAGCCGTCAAACAGTTCTAAATATGGCAGAACTCAGGGACTGCTATGGACTTGTGTTCTTGAAGAATCTTCTAGAAGATGAGCTTCATCCAACCAAAGAAAAGTTTTGATAAAAAGTTGACAATGAACATTTTATATGTTCAATAGTCTCATATGCCTGTAAAAGTCAGACAATTAATAAGGTAGAACTGATGCCTTTGAATTGAATTATGGACTTCCAGAAGAATGAACAAATCTGTCCTGAAAGAAGTACAACCAGAAGGTTCCTTAGAAGTGACGATGGTCAGACTCAGTCTCACATACTTTGGATAAGTACCCTGGAGAAAGACATCATTCTTGGCAAAGTAGAAGGAAAACAAAAAGACTACAACACTGCAACAGTTGTGAGGACCACACAGGCCCCGGCAATATTTTGCTCTGTTGTGCATAGGGTTGCTATGAGTTGGACCTGACTTGATACCTACCAACAACTGTAAAAACAACAACAAAAACAAAAACAGTTGCCAGTGAGCTGATTCTGACTTCTTGTGACCTCATGTGTGTCAGAGTAGAACCATGGATAGGACTTTCAGTGACTAAATTTTGGGAAGTGTATTACCAAACCTTCCCTCTGAGGTGTCTAATGGACTAGAACTGCCAACCTGTCAGTTATCAGCAGAGTGCATTAACTGCTAATCAGAGGCAGATCACCTAATAAGCAAGGTAAGCATGGGTTTACTTGTGCTTATGTTAAACTGTTCATTACAAATAAGTACAATTGAGCCCATGCAAAATTGTTCACTACAAGTTAATACACAAACACAAGCAAGCTTGTGCTTACCTTGCTTACTGGTTACTCAGTCCCTGTCAGGGATTATAAATTTGAAAAGCAATTTTGGTTCTATAGAGAGGCACTGTGAGGTTGAGAGAGAGCTAGATGTCAGCCAGACCCAGAAGCAGAATCTCTGAGGTGGTGAAAAAGCTGAAACTGCTCTTTACAGACAAGTAAGTAAGCCTGTACTTACCTTGCTTATTGGGTGATCCGACGTGCCCTTAACCTACTCAGGACTGCTGTTGTTGTGAAGTGCCATGAAGTTGGTTCTGACTCATAACAACTCTGGACAGGGTTTCCTAGGAGCAGCTGGTGAGTTTGAAATACTGACCTTGAGGTTCAAACTGACTTTGGGGTCCAGTGCTTATCCTATAGTCCACACCCTAATTACATTCTTTCATAATTATGTATTTTGTATACAAACTACCTAACTACCTATCCAACAAACTAGTTTTTTGTTTTTTTAAATTCTGGACAGATTTTCCTTCATACATTAAAAAAAACCAAAAAACTTCTGTTTTCATAATAGAAGAAGAAATAATCATCTAAGATATAGAGACACAAGGTCTGGTTTTTATAAAATTCTAGATAAAACCTTGTTTTAGGGAGCTTGAAGAGATAAAATAATTAAGTTGTAGTCGAACTCTGTGTCAAGAAAAGCATTTGTTACCGTTCAATAGGATAGAGAACAGCTGAAACAAGACCCAATCCACCCACTCTGACTCATAATGTATGTTAGATACATGTGGAATGTCCAGATACAATTACAGAAAGGTTTTAGTAATATTTTTTAAAAAAACAGAAGATGGCACTATTATCTCATTAAAGTCCATCTTGAGACATCTTATTCTTTAACAAACTTGATTTTCCTCATTATATCTCTCTTGTTGCATTCCCTAAGTTCCTTATCTTTCTATTCTTCTCCCATGATATGAAACTAAAACAAGTATTAATGGAAAAGCAGGATAGAAGAAATTTCTGAATTTAATATTGTAAGTATTTGCAGCACTGTTGGATAAACACTGGGCTGGAAACCGGAAGGTCAGCAGTTCAAATCCACTAGCTGCTTTCAGAAACCCTACACAGGGTTTTGACAGTACAGCACACAATAACAACATAACTAAAAGGAATTGTGTAAGGTTCTTCTTTTTAAATATAAGAACACACACTATTTTCTCCTGAAACAACACTAAAATGACACTAAAAGACTAAGAAAGGGTTGTTGTTGTTGTTGTTAAGTGCCGTCGAGTGGATTCTGACCCATAGCGATCCTGTATAGGGATTCCGAGGAGCAGCTGGTGAGCTTGAACAACCAACCTTGCAGTTCAAATGACTGTGCAGTCTGAAAGGGTTCATTCATCAAAAAACTTTTATATATGTTCGACGTCAGTCATTTCAAACCACAAAACCAGAAGTCACTGAGTCAATTGTAACTCATGATCCATGTGTCAGAGTAGAACTACTTCATAAGATTTTCAACACCTATGGTCTTTCAGATGAAGATCTGATCTTATCTTCCAAGGATCCTAGGGTGGATTCAAACCACCACCTTTCTGTTAGTAGCTAAGCACTTAACCTTTAGAACCATCCAGGGAATCCTTCATGAGTCATTCTAAACTCCAAACCCATTGCCACTAAGTCAATTCTGATTCATAGGGACCTATAGGGCGAAATAGAACTGGCCGGTGTTTCCAAGGCTGCAATCTTTATGGAAGAAGATTACCACCTCTTTCTCCTGTGGAATGGCTGGCAGACGCAAACTGCCAAGCTTTCTTTTAACAGGCAGGTGTTTAACTACTGTGCCACAAGAGCTCCCATTCACAAGTCATTGGAGCCATAGGACATGCAAATCAAAACATAGACTTAAACTTGTGTGCTCATATCTAACAAGAAAAACCTTATGATGCATTTTAATTCGGCTATAGTTACAAAAAAATAGTATTGTAATGGAGTCCTGGTGTGGTGCTGTGGGTTAATGCATCAGACTGCAAAGCCGTTTGAATTGCTAGATCCTTTGAACTACAAGATCAGGCGGTTCAAGCTCACCAGCTGCTCCTCGGAAACCCTATACAGGGTCACTATGGGTTAAAATCGACTCAACGGCACTTAACAACAACAACAAGTATTGAAATAAATTCTGATTTCTTCTTTATTTTCACACCAACTAGCATGTGGTGCTGTGGGTTAATATGCTGGACTGCAAAGTCACTTTGAATCACAAGGTCTGCAGTTCAAGCTCACCAGCGGCTCTTAGGAAATCCTATGCAAGGTCACCATGGGTCAGAACTGACTGATGGCACTTAACATCAACAACAGAATGGTTATCAAGAAATGAAGGAAGGATGGGAGGAAGGAAGAAAGGAGGGGAAAATAGGAGAAACTATAACACTCATATGTTGCTTCTTGTTGTTTTCAAATGCCATCTCATCATTTCCAACTCACTGTGACTCTGTACAGGGTTTCCAAGGAGCAACTGATGAGTTTGAACAGCCATCCTCACAGTTAGCAGTCCATTGCTTATCCTACAGCACAACACCACACATTGTTGGTGGAACACAAAAATGGTAAGGTTGGCAGTGGTGGTTGTATGCCATGGAGTTGGTGCCAATTCATAGTGATGCTGTACAGGGTTTCCAAGGTTGTAAATCTTTATGGGAGCAGAAAACCCCATCTTTTTCCTGTGGATCAGCTGGTGGATTTGAACTGCTGACCTTGTGGTTAGCAGCTCAACATGTAACCCAATACACCACCAGGGTTCCTTACAAAAATGATATGTTGTTGTTGTTAAGTGCTGTAGAGTTGGTTCTGACTCATAGAGACCCTGTATAGGGTTTCCGAGGAGAGGCTGGTGAGCTTGAACCACCACCTTGTGGTTCAAATGACTTTGCAGTGCAGCACATTAGCCCACAGCACCACACCAGGACTCCACAAAAATGGCATATTACTCTTCAAAACAGTATGGCAGCTCCTCAACAAGTTAAGCAATTCCACTCCTAGGTATAAACCCAAAAGATTTGAAACCAAGGACAGATCATTGTACATCAGTGTTCACAGCAGCATTTTTCACAACAGATGAATGGATAAACAAAATGTAATATATACATAGTTATGTGCCGTGGGGTCGGTTCCAACTCATAGTGACCCTGTACAGGGTTTCCGAGGCTGTAAACCTTTACAGGAGCAGAAAGCCTCCTCTTTCTCCCGCAGAGTAGCTGGCAGTTTTGAACTGCTGACCCTGAGGTTAGCAGCCCGATTCGTAACCACTACGCTACCAGAGCTCCTTAATATATATACATACGATGTATTTATTTGCCCATAAGAAGGAATGAAGTGCTACCACATGGATGAAGCCAAAAATCATTATTGTTAACTACCGTCAAGTTGGTTCCGACCCATAGCGACCCTGTATAGGGTTTCCGAGGAGTGACCGGTGAGCTTGAACCACTGACCCTGTAGTTCAAACGGCTTTGCAATCTGGCGCATTAACCCACAGCGCCACACCAGGACTCCATTAGGTGTCGGGAGCCAGCCCCAGCTAACATTCCAGAGTTCCCGAAGGCGGATGCGGGTGTCAGCGGAAAAAGACTTACACATAGTCGATAAGTCATGATGAAATCAAAATCTTCTTATTACATGCTTTATTCTTCTCTCATTCTTTACTCTTCTGCTCTCCTGCTCATCTCTTCTTCTGCTTTACTCCCCTCCCCTGCTCCTGCTTTCCTCTTCTTCTGCTTCATTACCCCCTTCCCCTGCTCCTGCTTTCATTCCCCTGCTCTTTTTCTTTCTTTATTCTTCTTCTCTCCCTTCATTCTTTACTCTTTACTCTCATCTTTACTCTACTTCTCATTCTTTTCTCTACTCCCCCTTGTTTACTCTACTTGCTTATTCTTTACCTCTCATTCTTTCTTCTTCTTCTCTACTCCTCTTCCCCATTCTTCTTCTCCTCTCCCTCTCCTGCTTTCATTCTTCTGCCATTCTTTTCTCTCCCCTCCTGCTTTCCCCTCTAGTCTTCTTCCTACATGCTTTATTATTCTTCTACTCTTCCTCTCTCACAATCCTTTTTTATACCGTTACAAAAAAACATTGTTTTCATAGTAATCAATGTCCTCAAAATACAAT
>NW_006408654.1:2202332-2204192 GCF_000296735.1 Chrysochloris asiatica
AAAGTAAAGGGATCCTAATAAAATCATGAATAAATCAGAGAATGATTCAACAAGAGAAAAATTAACTAGGGGCCTGTGCATAGAATATTTCTTTGTGGCTCTGCCATCCAAAGGAAACACTTCATTGTTGCTCTGCTAAAACAATGAGTCCTTTTATGCGCAGGGTCCCTGTCGTCTCACTTATTTCAATTCCTCGATTAATATGTCGTTCCTTCATTTTTATGGCCCCCGCCAATAAAACAGCAAATAATATATTAATCTATTTATATGAAATATGTAGAATAAGCAAAGTTATAGTGACAGTAGATATAAGGTTACGAGGGGCTACTGTTAGGTTCCAATTCATAGTAACCCTAAGCACAATAGAATAAAATACTGCCCGGTCCTGTGCCATCCTCACAACAACAATATTTGAGGCGTTGTTGCCACAGTACCAATTCATCATGTTGGAGTCTTCCCTTTCTTGCTGTCTCTCCACTTTTCTAAGCATGAGGTCCTTCTACAGGGTCTGATCCCTCCTGACAAATGTCCTAAGTATGAGAGACAAAGTCTTGCCATCCTTGCTTCTAAGGAACATCTTCCAATATTCCAAAATGGTTGCATTTCTTCCAATGTTTGTTCTTCTGGCAGTCCATGATACTTTTAATAGTCTTCACCAATACCCTAGTTCAAATGCATCAATTCTTCTATAGTCTTCCTTATTCATGGTCCAATTTTCATATGCATATAAAGCAATGGAAAACACCATGGCTTGGGTCAGGTCCTCAAACTATCGTCTTTGCTCTTGAACACTTTAAAGAGATCTTGTGTCACAAATTTGTCTAATGTAATATGTTTTGATTTCTTGACTGCTTCCTCCATTAGTACTGATTGTAGATTTAACCAAAATGAAGCCTTTTGATAACTTCAATCATCTCTCTGTTTATCATAATTTATTGGTTCAGTTGTGAGGAGGTTAGGGGAGAGAAAGTGAGGAGTTACTGTTTAATGGGTACAGAGTATCTCTTTGGGATGATGACAAAGTTTTGTTTTGTTTTGTTTTCCATCCCTAACAACCCTGTGTATGGAGGGGATAGAATTGATTCTTGATGTGAAGACTCCTTCAGCATCTTATGTTTTATTGTGAATTTTGTGATAGTTTACATGGGAGAACATTAGTTTTACATTCATCCTATCGTATATCATTTCATTGCCATGGTTACAATCCCCTCCATGCATCATTAACCAACCAAAGGGCATATACTACAACCTGCTCCCCACTCGTCAGCACACAGCCCCTCTCCCTCTCTGGGTCTAAAGTCCCCTTCTGCTATATCTTTCCACATCATCATCTCTGCCTCCATTTCAGGCATCACTGCTTCTCTGGTAAGGTCCCGCTCTCCACTCTTCTCCCTTGCTGGTCCCAGGGGCCTCCGCTCCTGGACTGCAAAGTTAGTCACTCCCCTCCTTGCTACAAAATGTCTACCTTTACATTTCCAACTCTCACAAGCAGTCTTGTTAACAATTATTTACTATTGTATCACAAGAGATCCCTCCGCCTTTCATTTCATGAGCCCCGCCTAGATAGATTGAATACTACTCATTGGAGATTCTACATTCCTTCACGTCCTCTGAATCTAGGTTCCCTCTTGAAAGCTTGCAAGCCAGTCACTTCTTGCCTTTGTAGCCCCCCCATTTTGGGTAAACAATGTCCAAGTTTCCTATCCTTGTCTACTATGTGTATGGATAGGGTGGGAATGATCCTTGTTGTAAGGATTTGTTCCCGCTTTTGAGCTACTGCATCCATAAGTTTAGGTCAAGTTCATCAAATTGTTATCAGATTACTCTTTTTTTCTCTTCTTTCTTCTGGTTGAGCTCTCA
>NW_006408654.1:2206372-2216942 GCF_000296735.1 Chrysochloris asiatica
TTACATATATTTTATTACAATAAGAATTTTTAGATACAAATAAACAGACAAGGAAAGAGATAACAGCTGATGCGAGATCAAAAACATTTTTTGAAGGTAGAGGACTGCTGACTAACAGGAATCCTGGTGTGGCTCTGTTGGATAAGTGCTGGACTACTAACCATAAGGTCGGCAGTTCAATCCCACCAACCACTAATTAGAAATTCTGGTGATGGTGAGTTGGAACAGATTTAGCAACTTAACAACAATAATTAGCATGGCAGAGCAAAGGAAGCCTTAACCTATATAAGTGAGGGTGAGAACATGACAGCAATTAACAGGATGAATTAGCAATTAACATCTGAATATAGGGGTCTGGGTGGGGCTGAAAAACCATAAGATTGGCTGAAAGTCTGAACAGGAATAAAAAGCGTTTCACCCAGAAGCCTTACCCCATGTAGCCAAGAAACTTCTTTGCACCTCAGCAAGAGACAAGTTTCTACCTGCTGAAGAAATTTAACCAGACAGGAAACAGACATAGATAAGGGTTGTGTGCCACATTATAGCACAAAAAAGTAAATAAAAATCTGCATGCTGAACAGAAGTAGATGAGCGGCCCCTTCCCTAAGTCAGCTTCCAAAACACATGCCAATGCAGAGACTGTACCATGAGGAACTGAGCCAAGAGAAAAGACCCACAATCATTCAACCACCCTGTGGTAAGACCTATAGTTAACAATTGCCCCCCAACTCCACCTGACAGAGTTTTCACCCAGCTTTTTATTGTCTCACTCTTTAATTTTGAAAACAAAAAATCCAGATGCTATCAAGTCAATTTTAATTCATGGTAATCCCATGAATCTTGTTGTTGTTAAGTGCCACTGAGTTAGTTCCGACCTATAACAACCCTGTACAGAGTTTCTGAGGAGGAGCTGGTGAGTCTGAACCACCCACCTTGCAGTTCAAACAGACTTTGCGATCCAGTGCTTATCCAGCACCACAGCAGAACTCCAACCCCTTGTGCATCCCAGTAGAACTGTGCTTGCTCTATATGGTTTTCAAAGGCTGGATTTTCAGATGTAGATTACCAGATCTATCTTCCAAAGTGCCTCAGGGTGGATTCAAATCAACAATCTTTTGGTTAGTAACTGAGTGCTTAAGCATCTGTACCCTCCAGTGACTCCTCTCTAATTTGACCAGATGGCCAAAGTTCATAGGCTCTGACTGAAATAAAGAGAGCACAGAACAAAACAGGAGAGAACAAATTAATAAAGCAAAACAAGAAGGGAGGGAAAGAGGGAAGTAAGGAAGGGAAGTGAAGGCATGAAATCTTCCATCAAGTAGGAAAAAGATGAAAAGAAAATTAAAATAGTAATCTAGAAAGTCCAACTAAAAGAAATTCCAGAAAAAAAAAAAAGAGGAACAAATGAAAGCAATTAAACAAAAGAGATGAAACTTTAGTTTCTGGAAATATAGTAGACAAAATAATCCCAAAATCTCAGTTTTAGAGAACATTTGGAAATGTTGGATAAAATAAAATAAATAACCTCTCAAATGCTATGTTGACAGGAAAATATAGTTTTCAGCTGCCCTGAGGGACTCTGTCAATATGAATAACCAAGATGTTTGGCTTTTAACGGTTAAAAGAACAGGAAACAAGATCTTGGGATCAAGTCATAATTAAGGGTCCCCAAACAACCTCTTGGAGTCCCGCTGTGGCATTGTGGGATAAAGCACAGCACCCAAGGTCAGTGGTTCAAACACACACCAGCCACTCCTTGGAAACCCATACAGGAGCACTATGAGTTGGAACCAACTCAACAGCACTTAACAATAACAACAACAAACAGCCTCTTAGACATCTTCAGTGAAAAGACAAGGGAGGGAAAATAACCAACAACCAGTAAAGAGAAGACAAAAATTCTCTAACATTGGATTCTAGAAGTTTGGGGGAAATTGTTGTTGTTGTTGTTAAGTGCCACCAACTCAGTTCCATCTCATAGCAATCCTGTATAGGGTTTCCAAAGAGTGGCTGGTGGGTTTGAACCACCAACCTTTCGGTTAGCAGTCTAGTGCTTATCCTACAGCACCACACCAGAAATCCTCAGACTCAGAGTTACAATGATCACCAAATAATAAAAAAAAAAACAACCTAGTCACAGCAAAACAATGAAACTAGAGAGATTTTAAAGTAAGCAGAGAAAAACACAAAAGGATGACAATTTGACAACAGAAAAGTTCTCAATAACAGTTAAAGTCATAATACAATGACTTCAACTACGTGAAACTAAAATTCTAACAATCATGTCAAAATGAGAGACAGTTCTAGTGAGTTGAGCTTCAAAAGGCATTTACTAAAGAAACTTCCAAAAAATGTACTTCAGGAAAATAGAAAATGAACTAAGAATGCAAAAGTAATTGAAGAAAGGGGAACTTTTTTTTTTTTTAATTGTAAGGATAAGTCAAAAAGAAGCACTACAAAATCACAGAAACCTTTATAAAACAAAAATATCAAAATGTGATGTTACTGTGTCTCAACGCATCTCCATCTAGGTCTTCTTCCCCAAAGAATTCAGTGCTCTTTGATTTACGCTACTTTAAAATAGCATTATGGGCATCCTCAAGGGACACAAATAGTGTTCCTTTTCAATGTTCTTTGAGTTTGGGGATCAAATATAAGTATGAAGGGGCAAGAACAGGGCTGTAGGGTTGATGTGGTAAGGTGTCCCAATGAAATTCTTATACCTTTGCTACCTTTAAAAAATAAGTAAGTGCATTGTTGTGATAGAAAAATATTCCTCGATATAAGTTTCCTGGCTTTTTTTTCACCAATGCAGATTTTAATTTTCATAAAACCTCTTCACAAGCCCCTATGATTGCCCTGTGTCTTTTGAGAAAATCTGTCAAGCCTATTCCTTCAGAATTCTAAAAATAGTCAACATAATTTTCTGCCTTAAATTGAACTGGCCCCACAGATCCCCTAGGAAACTCCTATTTTGATTAGACCTTTTTTTCTAAAGGCACCCTAAAGATGAGGTGTTCTGCTACCATAAAGATTTACAGCTTCAGAAATCCTATATAGGGTGGCTATGAGTTGGAAATGACTGAGTGGCACAGAACACCACCAAGATTTAGACAAGTGCATTACTGAGAGAACTTGTCTACAGCCATCCATTGATGGCAGAGACAAGTTTAGACACATTTTGTTTGGTATAGCCCCGTGCATGTATAAACTGGAGCCCTTTAGTAGTGCCTTTGGCTTACATGCACTTATATCTACCTATGTCACCACTCAGGAATTCTTGGTTGTTACTGCTGTTGTTGCAAAATTTCTAGTGTTATATAGCATCACCAATAACATCCCTTATTCTACTGCCTATAGAGTGAGTCCCCCTCCTCCACGCTTCCATCCCTAGTAACCAACAAAGAATGTTGATTTCTATTTATATCTACTCAGTCTTATGAAAGTGAGATCCTAAGTGAGATTTGTCCTGTTTGATGGACTTACTTCACTCACCACAATGTTCTCCAGATTCATTCATGTTATAAGATGATTTGCAAACTAATTGTTACTCATTACAGCTGCATAATATTGTATTTTCTGTTTATACCACATTTTGTCTATCTGATGATGTGCACCTATATTGTTTCCATCTTTTTGCTACTGTGAATAACAATGCAAAGAACATAAGTGTGTATATATGTCTATTCATGCCACTGCTATCAGATTTCTAGGGTATATACCAAAGAGTGGGACTGCTAGATCATGAAGCATTTCTGTTTCTAGTTTTTTTAAGAAGAGGTATACCATTTTCCATAGTGGTTTTACTAATTTACAATCATATCTGCAATGAATAAAGGTTCTGCGGTACAGTGAATTATTTTGTATGACATTTCTTGTCATGATTGGTGGGACTGTAAAAAATAAGTGGGCTTGTAGCCCACCAAGGTAATAGGGCAGTGGTCTAATAATGAAAATAAGGTGCATGGAACTGCAGCAGGATTGTTGTTAGGTACCCTCAAGTTGGTTCCAACTCATAGCAACCTTATACAGAACAGAATTAAACTGTTCTGCGCCATCCTGTCCTGCACCATCCTCACAATTGTTACACTTGAGCCCACTGCTACCACCACTGTGCCAATCTATCTTGTTGGGGGTCTTCTTCTTTTTCACTGACCTTCCACTTTACAAGCATGATGTCCTTCTCTAGGGGCTGGTCCCTCCTGATAATACGTCTGAGTATGAGAGATGAAGTCAGTCATCCTGGCTTCTAAGGAACATTCTGGCTGTACTTCCAACACAGATTTGTTTGCTCTTCTGGCAGCCCATGGTACTTTTAATATTCTTCTCCAATACTATAACTCAAATGCATCAATTCTTCTATGGTCTTCTTTACTCATTGCCCAACTTTCATGTGCATATGAGGTATGTGCTTGATCAGGCACACCTTAGTCCTCAAACCGACATCTTTGCTCTTCAACACATTAAAGAGGTCTTGTGCAGCAGTTTTCCTAAAGTAATATTTCATTTGATTTCTTGACTGCCTCTTCCATGAGTATTGATGGTGGATCCAAGCACAATGAAGTCTTTAACAACTCCAATCTTTTCTCCATTTATCATGATGTTATTTATTGGTCCACTAGTGAGGGTATTTGTTTTCTTTACTTTGAGACATAACCCAGACTGAAGGCTGTGATCTTTGATCTTCATCAGCAAGTATTTTAAATCCTCTTTGCTTTCAGCAAGCAAGGTTGTATCACCTGCATATCGTAGGTTGTTAATAAATTTTCCTACAATCCTGATGACACGTTCTTCTTCACATCATCCATCTTCTCAGATTATTAGGGGAAGAGCTACTTTCTTAAAGTACAGTTGACCGTGATGGCATAAATAGAGTGAAGCTTTCAGGGACCTTCATTTGCTGATGTGATACAACTCAAAATTAGGAGAAACAGTTGTAAGAATCCATTAATAATTGTAACAAGGAGTGTATGAAATGGAGTGCTTAAACATCAATATCCTAGGCATTAGTGAGCCAAAATGGATTGGTATTGGCCATTTTGAATCTGATAATTGTATGCCAGGAATGACAAAGAGGAATCATGTCACATTCATCATCAAAAAGAACATTTCAAGACATATCTTGAAATACAATGCTGTCAGTGACAGGACAATATCCATACGCCTACAAGAAATACCAGTTAATATCACTATAATTCAAGTTTATGCCACAACCAATAAAGCCGGTAATGATGAAATTGAAGAATTGTACTAACATCTTCACTCTGAAATTGATCAAACATGCAATCAAAATATACTGGTAATTACTAGTGATTGAAATGAAAAGGTTAGACACCAAGAGGAAGAAGGATCAGTAGTTTGAAAATATGGCCTTAGTAATAAAAATGATGCTGGAGATCGCATGATACAGCAATGTCTTATTCATTCCAAATACCCTTTTTAAACAACAAAAAAAAGTCAACTCCACACATGGACCGCAATAGATGGAATACACAGAAATCAGATTGACTACATCTGTGGGAAGAGATGGTGGAAAAGCTCCAGCAGGGTTGGACCATGCAAAGATAAGATATTATGGAACCCTAATAAGGAGTGGCTTAGTGATCTGGTAGTGGTGGTTATATGCCGTGGAGTCGGTTCTGACTCATAGCGACCCTGTAAAGGGTTTCCATGGCTGTAAATCTTTATGGGAGCAGAAAACCTCATCTTTCTCCCATGGAATAGCTGCTAGTTTCGAACTGCTGACCTTGAGGTTCACAGTCTGGTTCGTAACCACTGTGCTACCAGATCTAGTGCTACTATAACTGAAATACCACAACTGGATGGTTTTAACAAACAGAAATTTTATCTTATAGTTTTGTTGTTTGTTGTTAAGTGACATTGAGTCAGTTCCAACTCATAGCAACCCTTTGTAGGGTTTCCGAGGAGTGGCTGGTGAGTTTGAACAGCAAACTTTGTGGTTTAAATGATCTTTTGGTCCATTACTTACCCTACAGCGCTACACCAGGACTCCCTCTTATAGTTTAGGGGGCTAAAAGTGCAAAGCCAGGGCACAAGCTCGGGGAGAAAGTTTTCTCTGGGGGAAGGTTTTTGTCTCAACATCTAAGGACCCAGCATGTGTCTTGGCATCAATCTTTCCCAGAGTCTACGGGGTTCTCAGCACTGAGAGTGTGTGTCCCAAGGTCATGCTCCTTTCCCTGGACCTCATTCTTGAAGGTACTGAGGCCCCCCTTCTCTGCTTGCTTCTTTCTCCCTTTGTCACTT
Source organism: Chrysochloris asiatica (assembly GCF_000296735.1). Taxonomy (NCBI): domain Eukaryota; kingdom Metazoa; phylum Chordata; class Mammalia; order Afrosoricida; family Chrysochloridae; genus Chrysochloris; species Chrysochloris asiatica. The sequence continues at coordinate 2,212,637 of NW_006408654.1, forward strand.
GGTAAGATAAATGCTAATACAGGCCACACCTCAGGGAAACTCCCCTTATGGATCAGGTCCATGACCTGAGTAAGTGTGTAGCATCCCACCATAATCCCCTTACAACTGACTTGTCACATCAGATCATATCATGGGGGATGATTACATCATTACATAATTGACAAATCACTGAGACTCATGGCCCGGCTAAGTTAACACATATTTGTGCAGATGGGGAGGCATAACTGAATCCATGGCAAGGGATTGGTCAGTTTTACCATCCAGCTAGTTGTTAAAAGGAACAAATTGCAGAAGTGGGGGGGGGGGCAGTTTTACTGCCACCAGCAAAAGAGAAAGGAGTGGATCATGTCCTTTGGACCCAAGGTCCCTGCAATGAGAACATTCTACACCCAGGAGACACAAAGAGAGAAAGAGTGCTGTAACACTGGTGACTGCACGTGATGGCAAGGAACTGCAGCAAAGAAAAGTGAAAGCAGAACCTTCGTGCTGTAGGAGATTGCAAGTGGCTTCTCAGCTCGTTGAGCAAGGTGCTACAGCGGGCCTGGGCCTACTGAGCCACGGGGTGAGAGAGCTGAGTGCCTTCAGGCAGGAAGTTTCCTAGTAGGTGGGGTGTCTCCAAGTCCTTGTCAAAGGAGCTAGGCTGGCTTACCCAGGGAATGAAAGAGCTGAGCACTCACTGCCAAAACTAAAGAGTTTTTAACGTCTGTTCAAGCAGGACAGAGGCCAGGCCAAGGGGCCGAGGGAGAGGCCTATCTGTACAGCCAAAAAGCTGTCCTCACCAAAGAACTATATACTGAATCATTCCTGATGCTGAACTGTAACTTGCTATTTCCCTAGTAAACCCCATAATTGGGAGTACTGTCTGAGTTCTCTATGGCCACTGCAACTCATTATCGAACCCAACAAAGAAATACAGTACACCATGGAAGAAGCAGCAAAATGTAATCAAAATTGGTAAAAAGACTGGAGAAATGAGGTCTGTCTGATTTCCATGTCATTGGAAACTGTCTTGGGCTGATGCTGATGGTGATTCTCTTCTTCTCCCCATTGTGAGCTCTTCCAACCCCACCATTTTCACAGGTTCCAATCCTGCCAATGAGATGGAATGACACAAAGGATGCAACAACGGGCTCAAACACAACAACGGTTGTGAGGATGGCGCAGAACCAGGCAGTGTTTCATTTTGTTTTACATAGGGTCACTGTGAATTGGAGCCAACATGATGGCACCTACCAACAACAGCAATCTCCCACAACGTTGCCAAATTTGTGATTTTCTGTTTTATTTCTAATTAGTACTATTTTTTCAGTGATTAGATGGAATCTCATTATAGTTTTTAATCTAATGGTTAATGATCGCTAATGGCTAGTAATGGCTGCTTGAATGTTGTCTTTCATTAAGTATCTGTTAATGTCCTTTGTCGATGTTTTAATTGGATAGTCTTTTGATTGTTGAGTTACTAATGTTTTCCGTGTATTTCAGAGCGTGAACCCTTATCAGATGTCATTACTAAAGAGTTTTTCCTAGTTTGAAGGGTGAACAAGGACCATAGTGTTCCTCCAGTTTCTTTTCTAACCGGTAAGCCTGGTCTTTTTTTTATAATTCTGAGTTTTGTTCCACATTTTCTCCCACTCCATTTAAGACCTTCTGATGTGATCCCTTTCAGAACAGATAACAGTGACAGCCATCTTGTTATTCTGGTCTCAGGGTTGTGGAGAATGATGTTCATGTGTCCCATTAGTCCACTGGACCAATTGATTCTAAGCTCCTTCAATTTTCATAACTCTTTTTTCCTTCCCACAGAGAGACCGACAGTTGTAACTCACATGGCCACTCATGTGCTACTCACAAAAAACAGGATGTAGAGAGTTGTCTTTGTAGACTATGTTACCTAGCAAAATTTTACAAAAGATTTCCATGAGACCCAGAGGGGAAGTAGTACAAGTGATGTTACATTGTGGGGACTGCAATCACTGAGCTGAAATGAATATGTATGAATTGCAAAAGAAAACTGAATTGCTCTGTAAGCCTTTACCTTATTCACAATAAAAAGTTTAAAGAAAAAAAAAATTCCATTTGAGCATGATCAGCATTATCTAGTTTGTTCTGCTAAGTGCTGTAGACTTGGATCTGACTCACAGTGACCCTGTATAGAGCTTCCGAAGCTTTACATCTTTGTGGGAGCAGAAAACCTTATCTTTCTCTTGAGGAGTAGTTGGTGTGCTTGAACTACCGGCCTTGTGCTCATGCTATAGAGCCACCTCTCTCAAGGTCATTGTCTTAGTTATCTAGTACTGCTATAACTGAAAGACCAGTTTGTTGTTGTTGTGAAGTGCCGTTGAGTTGGTTCCAACCCATAGCGACCCTGCACCAACGAGATGCTGGTGAGCTTGAACTGCCAACCTTGCAGTTTAAACAGCTTTGCAATCTGGCGCATTAACCCACAGTGCCACACCAGGACTCCACAGTGGATGGCTTTAAAAACCAGAAATGTATTCTCTCACAGTTTGGGAGGTGAGTAGTCTAAATTCAGAGTGCCAGCTCTGGGGAAAGGTTCTTGTCTCCTTCCGACATCTGTAGGCCCAGCAATTCTTGGAAATCTCCATATACCTGAGCATCAATCTTGCCCTGGATATAGGAGCTTCACAGTGCAGGCACCCAGGTGCAAAGGTCGCATTCCACTCCCATATCTCCTGTCTTCATTGTAGTAAGTTCCCCTCTCTCTCCTTTTATCTTTTGTAAGATAAAAAATGTTGCATGCCACACTCTTAAGAATCTCCCATAAAACACTCTTAAGAATCTCCCATGAATCTGATGAAGGTGCTGGTAATAGGATTAAGGGTCATGTTGGAAAATCTATGTATAGCCAGAATGCTCCTTAGAAGCCAGGATGGCCTGACTTCATCTCTCATACATCGGATATATTGTCAGAAGGGAACAGTCCCTGGAGAAAGACATCAAGTAGAGGGTCAGCGAAGGAATGGAAGACCCTCAGCAAGATGAATTGCACAGTGGCAGCAGCAGTGGGTTCAGACGCAGCAGCGAATGTGGAAATGGTGCAGGATCAGGAAGTGGTTCGTTCTGCTGTACATAAGGTTGCTGTCACTCAGCACCAACTCAATGGCACCTAACAACAAAAACACCCCCACCCTTAATCCTATTATTGGTTTATCACGTCATAGGGGACAGTTACATTTCAGCTTTCACTCCACTGAGAATCCTGGTCAAGTTGACACAAAACCTTAACTATCACAGTAACTAACTCAGGTAATAAATTACATGTAGTCTCCTTCCAGAGTCTATTCTTTTAACATTATTATGACAAGGTCAAGGAAAGAGTAAAATTATATCTGCCAAGTGACAATATAGAATATGTAACTATGAATGAATATGGCTTTATTATTTAGTTTTTAAAAAGAAATATGTCTACATTCAAAGTAGGGCTTGAACTGGTTCATTCTGGTTTGATTCCCTGCTGAGAATTTGCCTTTGTACCCTGGATATCCACCACACCTCTGTCAGTTTGTCGTACTGTGGTGGCTTGCGAGTTGCTGTGATTCTGGAAGCTATACCACTGATATTTTAAATATCAGCACGGTCACCAAGGGTGGACAGGTTTCAGAAGAGCTTCCAGATTAAGACCGACTAGGAAGAAGGAGTGACGAACTCCTTCCGAATATTTAGTCACTGAAAACCTTATGAATACCGAGAAACACTGTCAGATAAAGTGACAGAAAATGAGCCCCTCAAGTTGGAAGGCACTCAAAATGCAAATGGGGAAGAGCTGCCTCCTCAAAGTAGAGTTGACCATGATGACACGAATGGAGTAAAGCCCGTGGGAGAAAGGCCCATGGTACCTTCATTTGCTGATGGGGCACAACTCAAAATGAAGAGAAACAGCTATAAACATCCATTGAAAACTGGAACATGGAATGTACAAAGTATGAATCTGGGAAAATTGGAAGTTATCAAAAATGAAATGGAACGCATAAACATCAATAACTTAGGCATTAGTGAGCTAAAATGAACTAGTATTGGTCATTTTGAATCTGACAACCACATGGTTTACTATGTCAGGAATGACAATTAAAGAGGAATGGTATTGCATTCATTGTCAAAAAGAACATACCCAGATCAGTCATGAGGTACAACGCTGTCTGAGATAGGGTAATATCCATGCGCCTTCAGGCAAGACCAGTTAATACCACTGCTATTCAAATTTATGCACCAACCACTAAAGCCAGTGAGGATGAAATAGAAGAATTCTACCAACTTCTTCAATCTGAAATTGATCAAACATGCAGTC
>NW_006408654.1:2219897-2223424 GCF_000296735.1 Chrysochloris asiatica
ATGGAGGGAAGAACTAATGGAATATAAGGTAACCACAATGGTGTGGTTGGGGTGGGGGGCTTAGGGGGAGGTAAAGGAAGGCGATGGCAGAGCACAGGTTAAGGGCAGACACATCATAGTTCGGGTGTTGGGAGGGCAATACAAGAAGGGAGAGGAGGTGGAAGAAGTATGAGAGACAAAGTTTGGCCATCTTGGCCTCCAAGGAGCACTCTGGCTGCACTTCTTCCAAAACGTATCTATTGGCTCTTTCGGCAGCCCATGGCACTTTCAATATTCTCCTCCAACACCATAACTCAAATGCGTCAATTCTTCTATGGTCTTCCTTATTCACTGTCCAGCTTTTGCATGCATATGAGGTTATTGAAAATACCATGAGTCATTATTTTCACATATTAATTATTAATTATGAAACTCAAATCTTAAGGGAATATTTTAGCATAAAATTTTAATCTACAAGCATATGCTTTCCATATGCTTACTTATATATCTAATTTCGAGTTGTGTTGCAGAGCACATTCATAAAGTTAAGGAATTGAGATGTGTGGTAAAAACTGGAAGATACCAATTGCACTATGCATTTACACGTGTTTTGAGGAGAGGAAGATTACATGATCAGAAAATGGTAGCACTAGAAAACCTAAGTTTTCTACTAAATATAAAGAGTATAAAACAGTAAGCATTCAATACATCTTGAGACGCTATTAACAAATGCACTGCCAGAACAGGACTACAGGTACCATGTGTGCCATTAGACAAGAGTCTAGTTCCAGGCACACAAGGGTGTAATAAATAATAAATACAGCTAGCGCCAGCACAGAAGTATGATAGAATCTAGGGCCAAGCATTCAATTTTTCTTCTGATGCTATTTGAAATGGACACTACCATTAAAGTTTTATGATAGTAATATGAGAGTGGTAAAACATCAGCTAACCACTAAAATAAAAAAGCAAACATTACCAATCTTGAAAAAAAAAAAAGGCAAGGTCATAATTATGTTGATAGAGAATTAATTTCAACTATATTTATTAAGTGAATATGAGTTCAAGCCATTAAAAGAAAACATATGACGGGGAGGGGAGGCAGTAGAGATCAAACTAAAATTCAGGGGAGACTAATGAGCTACTGAGTTTGAAAAAGAACAAGTGGGGCAAGGGAATCTGCGTCTTCGGGGACAGAAAGAGGAAGACAGAAAAATATTCAAGGACTTAAAAGGGATTTTCACAAGTAAATATGGAAAGGAATGAGCCTAATTAACAAAAAAAGGGGTCCTTATTTGAACTAGCAGTCAGGGTACCATCATTAATCAATGATAGAAACCTAAAAACCCCACTGGTGTCAAGTCAATTTCAACTCATAGGGACCCTATAGAATAGAGAATTGCCCCATGGGGTTTCCAAGGCTGTAAATTTAGGACGCAGAATGCCATATCGTTCTTCCAAAGTGCAGAAGTGGGTTCCAATCTTTTGGTTAGCAAAAATAACTTTAACCCCTGTGCCACTAAGACACCTTAACTCTTACAAGGCATTCAAATATGTGTCGAACATAGGTTAATGCATTTACTCCTCCCACATCCCAAGAAAGTTGCTGTCATGTGCTACGGAGTTGGTTCTTACTCATAGAAACCCTGTATAGGGTTTCTAAGGCTGTAAATATTTATTGGGCCCAGAAAGTTTTAGCTTTCTCACAGAGTGGCTGGTGAATTCAAATTGCTGACCTTGTGGTTAGCAACTCAACAGGTAACCCACTATGCCAACAGCCTCCCAAGCAGTTGTTGTTAAGTGCTGGTGAGTTGGTTCTCACTCATATCGGGAGCCTGAATAGGGTTTTCAAGGAGCGGCTCGTGGGTTTGAACTGCGGACATTGCACATATCAGCTCAGCGCTTATCCTATAGTGCCACACACCAGAACTCCTTCCAAACAAGTAGGTCCTATTATTTCACAGATGAAGAAACGGCAACCACACAGTGCAAGTTAACAATAGGAGGGACTTGAACACAGGATGGCTACAGAGGCTGACAGCTCGCCATGACACTGCATTTCAGCAAGCTCCTACTGATTTTATACATTAATATGGAGAAGAGAAGGTGACCTGGTGATGTAGTGGCTTACGTGGTAGGCTGCTAACAGTAAAGTCGCAGTTCGAATACACTAGTCGCTCCATGGACTAAAAAAGAGGCTTTCCGTTCCCATAAAGATTTAGAGTCTCGGCAACCCTTCATAGGGAACGCTGTGAGTCGGAAAGACTAGACCGCACACTCTGAAACTTCTCAATTGAGTCTGGGCCCCCCAAAAATGACCCTCTACTTTAGCTCTCCAGTGAGGAATATGAGGTTCTTTGGAACTCGGAAAAGCATCTGGTCTGAGTAACAGATGGAGGAGTGTGGATCATGAGTTTTTAAGTGCTGTATAGTCGGTTCAGATTCATAGCAACCCTGTAAAAGGTTTCCCAGGGTTGGCTGGTGGGAATGAAGCGCCGCGCATGCGGTTAGCAGTTCAGTGCTGATCCTACACACCCCTACCGCGCCACACCAGCAGGAAAAGTCAAACAGGCAGACTGAGACATAGACATCACCCTTCCCCTCTGATATGCTTACAAGCTCCGCTGTCAACCCAAAGGTCCGCAGTTCAACCACACCAGCTGCTCCGCGGGAGAAAAGACCTAGTGATCTGCTCTAGTAAAGATTTCTGATGAGCCCGAGAGTGTAGAAAGCTGTCCTTCTGCTCTCCCACGAGGTGTTTCTTACGGCGCTGCCTCTCCCCAGTACGCCCCCGCTCCTGTGCTACCCCGCCATATCGCGTGGGAACAAACGAGGGCGCGAAGCGCAGGGAAGCGAAGGTAGTGGCGAGCGCACCGGATCATCCCAGATTCCCGGCCCGCGTCGCGCCCGCATCTTACCACTGCCGGGCTGCTCAGGGCGAGCGCCCGCGGACTGTCGGCCGAGCTGGGGCAGCGGCGCGGCCCCGCTGGAGTTCGAGTTCCAGGACGCCAGACGTGCGCGCGCCCTCTAGACGGCCAGAGAGGGAGGAAGGGTCATGGCGTCTCCACTACCCGGCAGAGGCGGCGACTGCAGTCAAGATCATAGAACCCTTAGTCCGCCCTCACCCTGCCCAGCCACTGCCGGTTTACCCAGCGCGAGCTTTGGCGGCGGAATAGCACAGTGCATGCTAATTGGTCCGCCGCACATGTGACGTAAGGCGTTGCTCCCCATGGATTGGCCAATCTGTCAGTGCGTGCAAGAAGTAAACAAACCCCGCCCGCAGGCTACAATGTGGGCGTGGCCTTCAGGTGAGGGGTGTGGTCTCGTGCGCCCTGCTCACGCCCACGGCGTCTGGGAGATTTCTTTGAAGTTCCCTGGAGCGGGAGGGGTTGCAAAGAGGTGCCGAACCTATAGGGATACGCCCTCGCTCCGGAGATGAGGGTGGAGATCTCGGGTTTCTCTTCTGCCCCTACCTTCCCATTTCCATCTCCGACCTCTGCCCTTGCTGGGGTGCAGCGAGGACTGTTGGGGGGCAAATGGCAGTAAGA
>NW_006408654.1:2225911-2226414 GCF_000296735.1 Chrysochloris asiatica
GACATCAAGAACATTATACATGAAGAAAGCAAAAAGTCATTAAGAAGACAAGAAAGAAGGAAAAAGTGAAAATGGATGTCAGAAGAGACACTGAAACTTGCTCTCCAGCGTAGAGATGCTAAAGCAAATGGAAGAACTGGGTAGGTAAAAGAAGTGAACAGAAAATTTCAAAGATCAGCTTGAGAAGATAAAGCCAACTTTTACAACAAAATGTGCAAAGATCTGGAGTCACAAAACCAAAAGGAAAGAACACACTCAGCATTTTTCAAGCTGGGGGAACTGAAGAAAATATTGAAGCCTCCACTTTCAATATTGAAGGATTTTCTGGGCAAATTATTGAATGATGCAGAAAGCATCAAAAGAAGATGGAAGGAGTAGGAGTCACTGTACCAAATGGAAATGGTTTAAGTTCAACCGTTTCAAGAGGTAGCATATGATTAAGAGTCAATGATACTGAAGGAGCAAGTCCATGGTGCATTGAAGGAATTGGCAAAGAACAAGGC
>NW_006408654.1:2231597-2251484 GCF_000296735.1 Chrysochloris asiatica
ATCAATTCTTCTACGGTCTCCCTTATTCACTGTCCAGCTTTCGCATGCATATGATGTTATTGTAAACACCATGGCTTGGGTCAGGCACACCTTAGTCCTCAAGCTGACGTCTTTGTTCTTCAACACTTTAAAAAGGTCTTGTGCAACAGATTTGCCTGATGCAATACATCCTTTGATCTCTTGACTGCTGAGCTTGATCTCTCGACATACTGAGACTATGTGTGAGCACCTTTAAATTCTGCGACAAAGAAATAGCCACCCCTGGGATGTGTAGGTTTTTCAACACCTGGACAAGTAAGATCCAGCCCAAGCCAGGTCATGATGTAATGTGAAAACTGAAGGGGAACTCGAGGAAATGTTCTTATAAAACATTTCATGACAAAAACAAACAAACACCCATTTCATGACTATGCAAAGGTTTTTGATTGTGTGGATCATGACAAGCTATAGCCAACATTTCAAAGAACAGGTATTCCAGAATCCTTAATTGTGCATAGACCAAGAGGCAGTTGTTAGAACAAATACTGGCTTAAAATTAGGAAACGTTTGCATCAGGGTTGTATTCTTTCACCATATTTATTCAGTCTGTATGCTGAGCAAATAATCTGAGAAGCTGAATCATATGAAGAAGAACAAGGCATCAGGATTGGAGGAAGGCTCATTAACAATCTGCCGTGTACAGATGATACAACCTTGCTTGCTGAAAACAACGAGGACTTAAAATACTGGTGAAGACCAAAGACCACAGCCTCCAGTATGGGTTGCACCTCAATGTAAAACAAAAATCCACACCACTGGACCAATAAATAACACCAAGATAAGTGGAGAAAAGATTGAAGTTGTCGAAGACTTCATTTTGCTCAGATCAACCATCAACACTCATGGAAGCATGAGTCAAGAATCAGACGACATTAGGCAAATCTGTTGCCCAAAACCTCGTTAAAGTATTTAAGACCAAAGATGTCAGTTTGAGGACTAAGGTGTGCCTGACCCAAGCCATGGAATTTTCAATAACCTCATATGCATGTGAGCGTTGGACAGTGAATAAGGAAGACCACAGAAGAATTGATGCATTTGAATAATGGTGTTGGCAACAAATATTTTAAGTACCATGAACTGCCAGAAGAACAAACAAATCATTGTTGGAGGAAGTGCAGCCAGAATGCTCCTTAGAAGCCAGGATGACTTGATTTTGTCTCTCATACTTCAGACATATATCCAGTCCCTGGAGAAGGACATCATGCTTGGTTAAGTGGAGGGTCAATGAAATAAAGGAAAACCCCAACGAGATGGATTGGCACAGTGGCAGCAGGACTGGTCAGTGTTTTGTTCTATTGTGCATAGGGTTGCTATGAGTTGGAACCAATTTGATGGCACCTAACAACAACAAACTATAACAAAACATTTCATCTTCTAGCTCTGTGGAAAATCCCTAAAGATGTACAATGGAACTCCTCCATCCAAAGAGGAGCAAGAATAGAGCTGTCCGTCTAATGGAGTCAACTAGGAAGGCACATCATCAAAACGACAATTGTATCATTTTGCTCCCAGCCCTTTCATCTCACTCATTCAGTCAGTATTTATAGCTCACCTTCTTTATGCCAAACACTAGTCTGGATGCTAAGGATACATCAGTGGTCAAAGAACACACACATTCCTGCCTTCTTGGACCTTACATTTTAGAGGGAAGATACTATAGAAACGAAATAAACAAAATATAAAGTATGTTACATACTAGTCGGTGTTAAGGGAGACCTGGTGGTGCAGCAGTTAGAGTGATGGCTGGCAACTACATAGGTTTGTTGGTGGTTCGAGCAGCTTGGTGGGAAAAAGATGTGTCAGTCAGCTTCCATAAAGATTTACAGCCTTGGAAACCCCATGGGGCAGTTCTACATTGTTCTGTGTGGTCACTATGAGTCAGAATTGGCTCAACAACAGTCTGTTTTGGATTTGAATAGGTACTCTGGTTAAAAAAAAAATGTTGGTTCAGTCTTAAATAGGGTGATTATGGTAGGTGGCACTAAGAAATTGCTATTTAAATAGATATGTAGAGAAGGTGATGGAGGCAAAAAAGCGTCTTTGGATCTTTCTTTAGTGAAGAGTTGTTGTTAAGAGTTGTCAAGTTAGTTCTGACTCATAGTCACCCTATATAGGATTTCCAAGGAGCAATTGGTGGGTTAGAACCAACAACCTTGTGGTTGGCAGTTCGGTGCTGATCCTATAGTGTTACATTAGGACTCCTTAGGGAAAAGTAGAGGTATCATTTTTGTATGATTGTTCAGAGCTAGTATTTCTCCTAATTTATTTAAAAATGCAAAAATCCTAATGGAGTGGTTAGTATACTTCTTCTAGTAAGAAATCAATAAAAATTTATTTTATTTAGACAAGATATTTCACTAAAGTTATTTTCAATTTAATTCAGCAAATATCATAGGCATTGAACACACAAAAATGAGAATGACATACAAAACCTCTTCCTTTAAGAAACGTAGTGTAACAGGGAAGACTAAAGAGTTAACCATCTCAAAACAATGTCCAAACAGCTGTGACAGAAGAACACACATAGAGTGCTTGGGCTAGGTGGGGGCAGGTTGGAAACTCTCTGTGTCTCTTTATCAAGAATAATCACTTCTGTACTAAATTTTGGAGAAAGGGTATGACTCACAGAAAGTCTCCAACTTCTTTATAAGTTATAAGGTGAAAGACATTTAAGTGACAACAATATTAAGTTGAACCATATGAAATTGCTATTTGGTAATTTTAACATGACTCAACTTATTCTTTTGTAGCATTAATATGAGGATTTTGCTCTGTTAAGTATATAGTAAGTGTTCAGTAAATGGTGGCAATTATTATGATCATTTGAGAATGTTTTTTGGAAAATCTACTTGAAAGTGGATGTTACATAACACCTTACAACATCACCAAATAAAATGGGCAGTGAAAACTTCAAATTTTCCATATACTGGTCTGATCTAGCTGTGAATTTCCATGACCTAATCAGGGTATGCTGTGAAAGACACTAAATGCTAGTTTCACAGCAGGCCAGAAAATTCAGAATAAGAAACAGCTTGGGTTTGAAGCCAAAACTGAAAATTATCCAGAACAGAATAAATTGTCAAGTTGCTACAGGGAGGGAAATTCATGTAAATCAATTTTGCATTCCCACTCAGAGTTCCAATTTAGCAATTTGCACAGGAGTCAGCCTTCTTGCTTTCTTCTCATTTCCTCATTAAAATCCACTGCCAGTGAGTAGATTCCAACTCAGAGACCCTATGGGACAGAGCAGAACTGCTGCCTGGGGTTTCCCGGACTGTAATCTTTACAGAAGCAGACTGATACATCATTCTCCTGCAGAGCAATGGGTGGGTTTGAACCCCAACTTTTTGGTTAGTAGCCCAACATGTAACCCACTGCACCACCAGAGCTTATTTCTCCATTAAGGGATCTTATGGAGCTCTGGTGTGGTGCTGTAGGATAAGCACTGGACTACAACCACAAGGTTGGTGGTTCAAACCCACCAGTCACTCCCCAGAAACCCTACACAGGATCGCTAGGAATCAGAACGAATTCAATGGCACTTAACAAAACAAAACAAACATTCCTTTGAAAAGGAAAGTAAAATTTCCACTGGATATCAAAAACGTGCCAGAACCTACTTTATTAATTCAACTAACACTTACAAAGCCCTTCTTATAAGCCAAGAAGTGGGAGGCATAAATGATACAAACATAAATGTTCTAAGATCTCTGTTAGTGGGATATTCCTTGTGCTTAGAACAATCTCCAATTCACCTACATCCAACCTCTACATGTCTTCTTGTCTAAGTTTAAACAATATTTTCTTCAGGAAAGCTCACCCTCTTCAGACCCATTTTTGTAAGATCCTGCTTATCTTTCTAACATTCATTAAACTTGTGGCTACTTGTGATAGTTAAGGTTTTGTGTCAACACGGCGGATCCTGGATTCTCAGTGTTTTGTTCTGTTGTGCATAGGGTCGCTATGGGTCAGTACCAACTTGATGGCACCTAACAACAACAAGTAGACTGTGTTGGAAGCTACCCATGAACTATAACACACTTTACACTTTTGAGGCCCTCTCCACAACACTGGTGGCTCCTTGGAGCTACAAGTCTGCATGTGGCTGAAAGTTTCACTAACTTGAGCTTCTGGTAAGTGGCGGCAGCCTTCACTGGAGCAAGCCCCAAGGTTGTGAACTCATTGCTTCCCCTCAGGTACACTCCCCTTTTGAGAAGCAGCTATCAGCTTGCTATTGGGTTTTATCAAACTGAATGTCTGGCCATGGAAGCCTCATGGTAGCCTGGTCTGATGTTCCAATTTTGGTGCAGGTCAATTCAGGGTTGATGACTAACAAGATGGGAAGAACCTTGCTGGTCAAATGAAAATGGTATGTTAATAACTGGATCTTTCCTAATGGTCTCTTTATGTGAAAAAGTGGCAGATACCCTGTGGGAAAACTTTATGCCTCCATCTTATTACAAGAAGCAAAAGTTGCTGGTTACAAGGGCTTTTGATTCATAGAGGTCTTCATTAGTATCTGGGCCTTGTTCACTGGTGGTTTCACTAAGCTGAAACCCAATGGTGACTGGGTTGCTGTGGCTCCCCAACCCCAGTACTGAGAATACAGAACAGGAAGTGGACACGTCCACTCTGCTCAGTGGGCACAACTCAAGGCTGTGCTTGTATCTATAGCCAATATACCCTTGAAGAGTCTTTTAATATTTTCATAACTCTTAGATGGTTGCTAATATACTAGGTATTAATCTGCTACTTGGAAAGCTACAGACTGAGAGATTAAACCCACAAACTGTAGCTTCTAATAAAACCATCTGGGACCCTCAGGCAGGTGCTCATCGTAAAAGTCCATGCTTGGATGAGATCACCTGGAACCATGTTGCTGATTGAGCCTGCACTACCCAGAATGCATGCCACCATTGCTGCCTGGATCCATCCTTGTGTTGGACATGGTAACACATGAGGCACACAGTAAAGGACTCTGTTGCTGATGTAGATGCTTCTACTGGCTCCTGGCCAAGTTAATCCATTTGTTCATTGGAGGGAAGGGCACATTGCCAGAACATTGTCTCCTTGTTCCTAGTAGACTCTCTACATAGAGCCTTATAACCCCTCTTGGGGTTACTGGTGGGACTTTCTCAGGTGATGGTATTGTTTTCTGGCCTGATGCACTGAGTCTGGCAACATCAATCTGCAGCATGTGTTTGTTTTCCTAGACCATTTGCAGTATGCCGAAATCTACTTAACAATGAGCCAACATTCAAGATCTCCAATAGCATCCCATTTCCCAGCTTTTGGCATTGTTGAGCAATGGAAGTCAATCCTACATCACATGGATGTTGCTAAGTACGTGTGTGAACCAAAGGACTGAACACAGAAACAATGAATAAAAATGGCTTTAATACATCAATATGTGTCAATCAATCATTCACTGATTCACTGGTTTCCCATGATTTTTAAAATTATTATTATTAACTACTCCGTTTTTGCTATAAAACTTCTATCTTTACAATGTGACAGTCACAATTAGTCATGATAACAATTACTCACTGCTGAATCATAAGAATCTTATTCCCATCTCTTTTCACCAGACCCATCTACACAAGATGAAAACTATTCAGTGGGGACTCTATCTTCCCTCACACACTCTTAAACTAAGCTCCCTCTTGAAACCTTGTAAGCCAGTCACTTCGTGCCTTTATCACCCCCTCATTTAAGGTAGCCAATGTTTAAGTTGCCCGTCCCTATCTATCCTATATACAGAGGGGATAGCGTTGATACTTGATGTGAAGACTCCTTCCCTCTCTGTTGGTATTTAGAGCTACTACCTCCATGAGTATAGGTCAGGTTCATCAAATTGTAGCAATTTATTCTCGTTTCCTGTATCAAAAAAAATTTTTTTTAAATCTTTTTCTAGTCGAGTTCTGATTATTAAGCCATTGAGGCTTAATAATCGTCCCATATGATTTTAAGATTACAATTTTCAGAAAGATTTTTTAAAGTTATGTCAATTCCATTGCATTTGGATTTGAAAAGATCTTTCATCTAGTCATTTGTAATCTTACTAAATACCTGAAAATACAGCACATTTCCCCAACAAATTAAATAATCTTTCCCCATCACAAAAAAATTAACTCTTTTTTAGTAATCTCCTTATGCAAGAATGTAGACCATAGAATAATACGCCAAATAGGCAGGGTTACTTTCTTCTCTAACCAGAAAAAGCCCAGATTATCTTGAGTCGCAACTGTTGTCAACAGATGCTTATTTCTCTGTGAACTTAACGTGTTGAAATCAAAACAGGAAATAGCGTTTTGATGGGAATTTCTGATAAAGTTTTAAAAGCAAATCTGAAGGTTAAGGTAAACAAAAAGCTAGGGTGAAAATTTGCATATGCATGAAAAATATTTCTACCGCTGTGCATCCTAGATTTTACCTATAGATTGTAACAACAGTTATTAATTACTATTTAATAAAACTGCAAAATATATAGATTTAAGGAAACAAAAAAATAAGATTATGAATTTACTGATATATATGAATTGGGATTTATATTTACCATCTTAAACAAATATGAAAAATTTCTAATTCATTTTCCACAAGACCCTTCTAAAAGATACACACAAATTAGATTATTTAAAAAAACATTTAGAAACATATAGCTATGTATAAAATATATATCTTTATACTCTATTTAACATTCTAAGCAGAGTTATCTTTGAAAATTTTGCTATTACACAGTATTAGTACCACATTATATAACGAGTACAAGAACTATGAAGACCTCTTCAGCTCAGTACATTATAAAATCATGTTCAAAATGCTTTATATTTTTTGCCCAGAAAGATTTTAAAATCCTACTTAATGACTTCTTAAGTCACTAGGCTGATTTAAAAAACAAAGACTACACAACACTTTAAAAAGATATTAAAGTTATGGCTCATTTAGCAAACAATCTAACAAATTGACAATCTAACAAATATATGAACAGACATTTTACTGAAAAGGATATACAGAGGGAAATTAAGACACATGAACAACAACATTATACATTAAGGAAGTTCAAATTAAATCCAGAAAGAGATATTAAACATCTATCACAATGACAACAATAAATAGTGACACCATCAAATAATGCTGGTGAGAATGCAGAGAAAAGGGACCACTCATGCATTGTAGTAGGAATGGTACAGTTACTCTGGAAACAGTTTGGCAGTTCCTTATAAAGTTAAGTAGAACTTAACTTTGGCTCAGTTAAGTAGAACCCTTCTGTCCTTTATTTTCCAAACAAGACAGACACCTGTCTAGACATACTCATTTTAATTGTTGCTGCTGTTGTCAACTGCCATCAAGTCAGTCCCTGATTCGTGGCAATGCCACACCTAAGATGGCTGATTATTGCAAGTAGATCACCAGGCCTTTCTTCCTACCCCGTCTTAGTAGGGACACTCTGCTGAAACCTGCTCAGCATCTCAGAAGTCTCCACTGATCATCTCAGAAAGATCTCATTCTGCAGGCTCCTGTCTCTCTCCACACTGTACCCACGATCATAACTGCCTAGGCAGTGGTCTCATGGGAACATGAAGACAATATAGTCAGTGCTAAGCTTAGAATGGATGCTGGTGCTAAAATATTTATGAAGTTATGAGACTCCAAAACTTAAAAATCAACTGACTCAGGATAGCCTACTAGACTTTTTTTGAGCTACTCATTTTGACAAGTTTGACTTAAATGAATGACTTTGGGTATGCAAGAAGATGATTCAGGGATTAGGCAGACCTTAAAGATCAAAATGTGTTTTGGGCTTTCAATTCTTATTGAGAAATAGGATCTAAACTTCCCAAAAGGATTCAGAATCCTTTAGAGTAGCCTTTTAGGCTATTTGGGATGACTCTAGAATCATGTAAAGACTAAAAACCTCAGGGTACAGCTACTGCCTCCCCTTCAAAGAATTCTAGAATTTTTGTCAGGTTCTTGAGATCGACTATTTCTAATTAAAAACCTGTCCTTATTTAAGTCCCTTACGGATGGGATTATTTCTTAAGTTTTTTTCCCCCTATAAACCCAATGCCATTGACTAGATCCCGGCTCATAGCAGCCCTATAGTACACAGTAGAGAGGTTTCAAAGGGCGTCTGAACCTACAGATCTTTACGTGCATTGGAGAAAGATGAGGTGATCGGCTCCTGGAGGATCTACAGTCCTGGAAACCCTACGTAGGGTCGCTATGAGTTGGAAGAGTTTTTGCTTTTTATCAACAAACATGTAACATCAAGGACAAAATGTCTATGCACAAAAACTTACTCTTAGAAACATAAAAGAAAAATATGTTCTACAAATGCTAAGGCACAGTGGTATGTTCTGTGGAAGTAGACATGGTTTCTGCTTCCAGGGACCTTCTGTCTGGTGTAGGCTTGCCCAGAAGGCAGATACAGAGTGTGATCATCTAGTTTATTCAAAGATGAAAAGAAAGCAAAACAGCAAATCAAAGATGAGCCTTTGCCAACTGCAGAATACATGAATCCTATACTGAACCCATGGCTCTATTAACAAAGACCTATGGGGCTGGTGGAAGTGGGTGGGTAGGATAGGGAGTGAGTGGATAAAATCTTCCAAAGACAATTATAGCACGAGATTTTTTGCCCCATTAGACTGAAATATAGAAACTACTTAAGACAGGACTTTATCTCAGGAAACAAGAGTTTCTTAAGATAAAATGCAACAGAAAGAAAAGAGACATTGTAGACTTCCCATAAGCACAGATTCCTTAGTTTTCTTCCAACATCTTCTAATATAAGTGTTTCTTAACTGAGAGCTGTTCTGCCTCCCAGGGTGGCATTTGGCAGTGTGTGGAGACACTTTTGGTCGTCACAACTGGAGGGATGCAGCAAATGGTAGCGGTCAGGGGTGTTGCTGAACTTCCTACAAAACACAGCACAGTCCTCTAACAACAAATTATTTGGTCCAAAACATTAATAATTGAGAAACCCTGTCATAATTAGATAGAAAGGATTTAAAAACTAGTAAATACACAGTATAAAAGCAATTAGTACCATTTTAAGATTAATTGTAAAGGAACACTTTCCCCTTTGATGAGATAGCTGGGGCACTCCTAAAAATATCTGATGGCTCCACATTGGAAAAATAAGGCATGCTGAGAAATCTTAATACAGGGGGAAAAAAAAAGGAACTTAAAAATATTAGTATACAAATAAATAAACATGAAAGATGGAAAGGACCATTGCTATTGCTCAACTGATTTTGATTATCAACTGCTTCTGTGTCCACAAAAGTAAATGTGGTCATGTTTCTGATTCTGGCCAAAATCAGATGAAAGATTTACTGAACTCTATCACTAAAACAGCCAGGAATATTAAAAGATTATCTTCTACATTTATACAGGAAAACAATTAGCTACTGCATTTTTAGAAGATGCGTAATTCCAATGAGATATTTATACAACGTTATTTCCCCAGATCTAAAAGTGTTTAGATTTATCCTTAATTTGTGGTCTTTTACTGAGAAAAAAGAATGCAGAAAAAAGAAGTGAATTAACAAACTTTTAGACATTAATAACATTATAATTCATTTCATACCAACCAAACAACAAAAAAACCTCGCAGAACAATTATGTCTTGTGAAATCGTATCTACTGAGATGCAGAGTCTATAGGGAATAGTAACAGAGCACCTTTCACAGAATTCTTTTACAAAAGCCCTTAATTGGCTACTAATTCAGCTTTGCAAAAATACTGCAAAAAGAGAAAGACTAAAGATCCATGAAAGGATCTGATATAGTAAGTAAACAAACAGAAGTGCTTCTACTTAGCAAACACACTTCCAAGTTTCAATTATGTATTTGGTAAATGGCTCCATCAAAAATATTAATAGTTTAAGAAGACACTTGAAACTCATGGAAATGGAATTTTCAGAAATGTAATTTACCATCTAATGCAAGCCATTTCTGAAATGCCCATACATAATGGCAACAACAAAATCTGCTGTAACAATCACTCCTTTAGCTGCACTGTAATTTAACAGTTAATTCTATTACAGGGCTAAATGCGATTATTCCTGACCAAGAGGGAAATAAATGTTATTACAGCAAATCCAAATGGAACCTACCTACCCTAAATGTATAGAGGGGCAATACCAGGAGAATTGGTTGGAAGGTGGTCAACTTCACATTCTTACTATCAAGAAAGGTGGAGAATGGAACCATGCAGGCTCCCCTCTGTAGATCTATGCCTTGATGGCCAGAAGGCATCCTTAGCATGAATACACTCCTGTCACCAAAACTATGTGCCAACTACCCACTGCACATATTTTCAAGAGGGGAATAAACTGGACTAACATCTAAAAGATACAAGAACAAGTAAAATACTCAGTGAAGACAAATCTGAAGACGCCAATAAATTAGGGTTGTTGTTGTTGTTAAGTACTGTGAAATCAACTGCCACTCATAGCGACCCTGCACAGGGTTTCCAAGGTTAAAAATCTTTATGGGAAGAGGAAGCCTCATCTTTCTCCCGCGGAACTGCTGGTAGTTTTGAACTGCTGACCTTGAGGTTGGCAGCCCAACTCATAACCACTATGCTACCAGAGCTCTTCAAATTGCTGTTGTTGTTAAGTGTTGTTGAGTCGGTTCTGACTCATAGCAACCTTTTACAGGGTTTCTAAGGAGTGGCTGGTGGGTTTGAAACATCAAACTTGTGGTTAGCAGTCCAGTGTTTATCCCACAGGACTTTTTAACTCTGTCAATCAGACCCCTTAATCAAAATAAAAGGTGTTTATACAAGTATTTCACCAACTAATAAAATAATAGAAGACAAAATTTATTTTAATTACCATTTTGTAAAAGAAAATTATAGTTATACTTGAATCAGACGTTTTTGAAAGAAATACTATTTGAGAAGTAAATAAATGGCATACTCGTTCCTTAAAAATCAACAACCTGCCTGCCTCAAAGGCTGTTTTCATTCACACAATAGGGTGAACAGTAACTCTGGGGAGGAAATCAACCACACCAGGGATAAAGCTCTGATGAGGTGGGTACTGTGGATCAGCACAGGATTGCAAACCACAAGGTCAGCAGTTCAAACCCACCAGCTGATCCTTAGACACCCTATACAAGGTCACTATGAGTCAAAACAACTCGAAGGCACTCAGCAACAACAACAAATCTCATAGGCAGGAATGGATCAGGAAGAAGGACAAATAAAAATGGCAAACACAGGAAGGAAATGGAAAGCGTACTGCTGCATTCAGGGGACTGGAATCAATGTCACAAAGCAAAATGCACGAATTGTTGAACAGAAAACCAATTTGCTCTGTAAACATTCATTCAATTCACAATAAAAAGTTACAAAGAAAATACTTTTCTTATTGATTGAAAGTATTTGTTTAGTGTTTTCAACACATCAAGAAGGCTTAGAGTTTAGTTGAACAAAGAAAACTAAATGGACTCCTGGTGTGGCACTGTAGGATCAGCACTAGACTTGGAATCACATGGTCGGTAGTTCAGACCCACCAGCTGCTCCTAAGAAACCCTGTACAGTGTCACAATGAGTCGGAACTGACTCGATGGCACTTCACAATAAGAAAGAAAACTTGAAGCAGTGTCTTTAAGCTCAATAAAGCAAGCAGTGACTAACAAGCTTAGCTGAGGGGGAGATGTTGAGCTCATATTTGAATCATGAACAATAAAGGCTTTAAACCTAAAACAGTAAAGTTTCAGAATTACACGTTCCCTTGGTTATTCTTTGTTGTTAGTTATACGCACTTCCAATAGCTCATTTAATTCTAGAGAATTAAAGGAAATATTTTTCCCTTAATTTTGGAATAAAACATAGCTGGTGCTTGATCCAGAATTGTCTGCTCATATACTGAACAACTGTGTTCACAGGCACCATGGACCTAAGTATAAAAAAGGAGGAGGATGCAAAACTGCTCCAATACGGTTGGAAACAGTTGATGTCCTTTGGAATTTGCTACAAAACAGAAGACAAAAAAGTTTTGAGGTACTGATGTTATATCAGTCTTAACTGAGGATTTGGATTTTTAAAAGAAGCTATTTTTGTTTGTTTATCTGCATTTATAAAAAGCAATGCTTTCCCTTTTTGTTTTTGAAACTGCTTGGTCACTGCAGTGCTGGTTACACCCAAGCACTGTCTCAGCTGCGCGTCCTGTGAGCACACCATCTGTAGGTCCTTCAGTGCCATGTCTTGGTATACCAGTTCATGGAACGCTTCACTGCTTTCACCCAATTTTCCATACTCATTTCATACTCTTGCCATTTCTTCTGTGGCTTGAAAACCATTTCACTTTGCCTCAGCTTCTTTAATTCCTCCTTGTCAGTCCAAAACCCTAGAGATTTAAAAAAGGAAGTTATTCTCTAATTTTGGGCAAATAATGAGTCTACCTAGTTTACCCACAATGCTGCAGATTGGCACAAAGGTAAACAATTACTAACTGAAAGCATAATCCAAAATACTTTGTTGCTTTTGATTTTTGTAAAATGGCAATAAAGTAGGATTATAAAATACTTTGGTTTCTTACTTTGGTGAGTATTGACTAGAAATTGAAAAGCTCATGAACAGCCATCTAAGGTGCAACTATTGGTTTCTCCCTAGAGAAAAGACAAGTGATGAAAATTGAAGGTGAATGGAAACAATTAGCCCAATGAACTAATGGATCCTGTGAACATCAGTTTCCACGACCAGGACTAGACGGTACCCAGCTACTACTACCATCTGTTCTGAAATGGATCACTTTAAAAAGTCTTGGACAGACTCAAGAAGCTGTGGGACAAAACACAAAATCATAAAAAAGACCAGGTTTACTTGTCAGATAGATGTGTGGACCCCAAGACTATATAGTTCTTGATCATCCTTCAGGTCTGGATCTGAACTCACCCCAGTGGCTCAATTTCTCAGGCAAGTATATGGCGGGGGGACAACAAGACTAGTAAAGTACCCACAACATTGAATGGTCGGCAATTCAAGATCAAAAGTGCAGCACTTACCTAAGGACAAAAGCCAGGATGAGAGAATGAGAAGAAACTATCAAGTGACACTGCATGGAGGGGACTGTAATCATTGAAATGAAACAAAGTATATGATTTGTTGAATGTAAAGCTGATGATCCACTCTGTGTACCTTCACTCAACTCACAATAAAACATTAAAGGTCTGGCAACTTGTAAAGATTTCAGCCCAGAAGACCCTCGGAAAGCCCCACTTTATCACCTTAAGTCTCTATGAGTTGACATCAACTTGACAGCACCTAACAACATAACCACATTTAAGTTCTAATTCAAAATAATATTTACTTCTACCAAACCATTCCTTACGAAGAAACCATGTAATTTATAATAAAAAGTAGCACAAGAAGACATTTATTTATGATTTCCAAGTCTGAAATGATGTAGGTGTCTTGCTACCTGAAAGTCTCCTTTCATCTCACCTGTGCAGATGTTCTAAAACAGTCTGCCTGCACTCTTCTCACTAGTCAATAAAAAAACTAATAAAAATTTTTTCTAAAACTTTTTGTCAAGTTACTTTTTTCCTATTTACAAAGTAAGCATTTTAGAGTATCTATGTTTAAAGGCAATAACTTATAGAGTTTTGTTTTTAAAGACTAAAAACGCTAGTTCTGCGGGCTCAGGAACATAATCTCAAGGGATAGCAAGGTCAATTGGCATAGCATAGTTCACATACACACACACAAATGTTTTGGATCTTACTTTGGTGAGTAGCAACTAGGGTCTTAAAAGTTTGTGAATGGCCCTCTAAGGTGCAACTACTGGTCTCTCCCCATCTGGAGCAAAGAAGAGTGAAGCAAAAAAAAAAAAAAATCATGGAAACAATTAGTCCAAAGGACTACTGGACCATAAGAACCTCAGCCTCTGAGACCAGAACTACTGACCACTCTGAAAGGGATCAATTTAGAAGGTTCTGGATAGAGTGGGAGTAAGATGGGGAACAAAATTGAAATCCATTTAAAATAAAAACTAGGCTTATTGGTCAGACAGAGACTAGTTGAACCCTGGATACTCCAGTCCTTAGTCACGTTTTGGGGCCTAGAACTGAACTCAGCCCTGTGGTTCAATTTTTATCCAAAGAGTGGACAGGTCTTGAACAGTCATACTGGTGGTGGTGATGTGCCGTGGAGTCAGTTCCGACTCATAGAGAACTTGTACTGGGTCTTTTTGGGAACAGAAAGTTTCATCTTTCTCCTGTGGAACCTCCAGTAATTTCAAACTGCTGACCTTGAGGTTAGCAGCCTGACTCATAACCACTACGCTGCCAGAGCTCCTTGAACAATCATACCAGGGAGGTAAGACCGTCTTAGAAAAACCAACAATTCAAAATCAAAATGGAAGCATTTGTCCAAGGACAAAGTTCAGAAGGCAGGAAGGGTAGGAAAGGAGGAAAGGAAACACAGGGAGAAAGTGTGGGGATTACAATCAATGACATGAAACAAAATGTTTACGAATTGATGAACAGACAACTGATTTGCTCTGTAAGCCTTTACCCGATTCAAAATAAAATTAAAAAACAAAAAACAAGACTAAAACTAGAAATTGTTTTCATCAGTGCTTACAGTTTGATAAGGCTAGTTAAGAAAACAATTATGTTCTTAAAATTCTTACATCCTGAATTTATAAGGTACATTTATTTTATCTAAAATGTTTTACTTATTTTCAATTTTACTATGATCTGAAAGTTCACGGAGCAAACTGATTTTCCATTGAACAATTCCTACACATTTAGCTTCATGACACTGACTGCAGTCTGTACAAGGTAACAACATTCTTCCCACCCCCTCATTTCCCCATTGACATTCATCATCCTTTCCTTCCTGTCTTATGAGCTCTATCCCCGGGGAAAATAGACCGGTTTGATTTTGTATATGATTGATTGTTCTAAGGACTGTGTACTTCCCCAGTATTGTTGCTCACCCTATACCAAACCCACTGACCTAGTTGACTGATTCTAACTAACAGTGATCCTACAGGACCAAGGCGAAATGTCCCCATGTAGTTTTTGAGCTTGGAAGCAGGCTGCCTCATTGTTCTCCTTTGGAGTCTCAGGTGGGTTCAAACTATTGACCAGTCAGTTAGCAGTCTAACTGTTCACCCTAAAGGCATGTCTATTGTTTGGCTGAAAGTTGAGTTGATGAGTTCAGTTCCAGGCCTGAAGAATGACTAAGGGCCAGAGCCTTGAAGATGCCGCCAGTCTTCCTCAGATCAGTAAGACTAGTCTTGCTATGATTCTGAGTTTAGTTCTTTATTTTTCTTCCTATCTAGAACCCCCTATGGTGATCTTTCTCTGTGTGGTCAGCAGTGGTAGCCAGGTACCAGCTAGCTCTTCTGCTCTCAGGATATACATACAGGCTGAAGTTCAAGTTGTCTGTTAGTTCTCTGGACTAATTGCTTCTATGTATCTTTGATTTTCTTCCTTCTCCTTTGTTCCCTGCAGGGAGACACCAACAGCTGCACTTTAAATGGCTGCTCTCAAGCTTTTCAGACCCCAGCTGCTATTCACAAAAGTAGGGTGTAGAATGTTGTCTTTGTGTACTATATGAGGGGAATTTTAAGTTTGTGGAAAAATTCCATTATCTTTTAATTCCATTTTTCCATAGGGGACTTTTTAAAAACCCCTTGCATTCTGCAATCTTGCATTATGTTATCTAGTGCCAAAAGTGGACAGTTTTAACAAACAAAAACTTATTCTCTCACAGATTAGGAGACGAGTTCAATTTCAGAGTGCTGGCCCAGGGGAGGGTTTCTCTCTGTTGGCTCTGAGGGAAGGGCTTTATCTCCTTTCAGCATCAGGGAGATCTCTATGTATTAGAAACAGCCTTTCTCTGGATCTAGGAGCTTCACAGTGCAGAGACCCCAGGCCCAAAGGAAGTACTCCACTCCTGGCTCTTCTTTCTTGGTGGTACTGGTCCCTCCTTCCCTGCTCGCGTCTCTCTCCTTTGATCTCTTACAGGTCACACCCCACAGGGTTAGGTGGGATTAAGGGTGGTGGACCAATTCCTAGAGAATTGGTAAAGTGGAGGGTCAGAAAGAAAAAGGAAGAGCCTAACCAGATGGAGTGACACCATGGCAGCAGCAATGTGAGGATGGTGTAGGCCCGGGCTGTGCTTTGCATTGCTGGGCATCGGGTTGCTATGAGTCAGAAATGAGTGGATGGCAATTAGCCTTGATGTTCCCTTTCATTTTGGGGTGAATTTCCAAAACACAGAGTGTGTGTATAGACTTTATAGCTCAAATTTCTGAAAAGAGAAGCAATCCAAACAGATACCTCAGCTTTTCTGAGAAGATAAGTACAGAAAAATTTGATTAACTGTATAAACAATAGTAGAGTGCCTATGCAAACTTGATTTACTCTAATTAAAAGAAGATGATATATATTAACTTTATAGAAGTAGATGGAAATATGCAAAGAAATTTAATTACACATGCAAATGGGACTGATTACCTAGTGGAAATTTATTTTTTCAATTTGAATTAATCAAGCATTAGGCAATGAACAATAAAAGTGATTACTCTAATATTATTCATAATTACCAAAATTTTAATAGAATCAAGTTTAAGTTGAACTTATCCTGGTTTCATGCTTTTTGGATTTGAAACTTTAGTATAATCTATTAATAGATTGAAACTTTTAACTATAAAATATTCTTTATCTGTATTTTGGGGTGGCATAAAATATTACCCCCTTCCATAAAGGAACATATTAAAATATTCCCAGTGTTCCCAAGGCATTATCCTGTTTCCTAGGGAGCATCCTAATTGACCTCCCACCTCCATTCTGTACCTCTCCCTACTAATCCTTCCACTAATTGCCAAAAGTGACCTGTTCTATGAACATCTCTCCTTGTTACTCCCCTGCTTACAATTCTTCAATGGCTCTCAAATGGCCTTTGGATCAAGTCCATACCCCTTTGTATAGGGAGTCCACTGCAGCTGGACATCTGTGTATCCCTCCAGCCTCCCATTGGCCCTCACCATACACAGCACTTCCTTTAATGAACCAGTCAGTACCTTCTCATGAGCAACTTTTTTTCTTTACTGGCTCACATAGAACTTCAGCTTTACTCACTGGGCTGTCTAGAACCCTTCATGACTGAGTTATACCACTTCCTCTGAGGGCCCACACCACATGTTTACTACTATTACTGGGCTTATTTTAACACATTTAATAATTTGCCTGTCTGCTGCCATCAGAAGGTAAGGACTGGGTCTTTTAACCTCTTCACAGCAGTAAGTATCATGTAAAAGGTGCTGAAAAATGTTTAATAAATGAAAGAATGGAATGGCTTCTGTTGACAAAGAGAAAATCTACCCAGAAAGCTTAAGTAGGTACCTTTCTTTGTCAGAGACCAAAGCAGCTGAGAATTAATTTCTCTTGTCTCAGGTTTTCTCTGATTGAAGAAGTGAAGTGAGGGTGGATGAGGGATCACCAAATCCCTAGCAGGAAGTCATAGATGTTTTTGTGAGTCATATGCACATGTGGACAGGTTTCAGTGGAAGTTCCAGACTAAGTCAGACTAGGGAGAAAGCCTGGCAATGTATTTCTGAAAATCAGTCAATGAAAACCCTGTGGATCCAACAGAATAATGCCCGATAATGTGGCGGAAGATGAGCCCCTGGGTTGGAAGGTACTCAAAACACACAGTGGCTTCAAGGACAGACCTGAGTGTCCCAACAGTCCTGAAGATGGACCAGTGATGAGCAAGGTTTCATTCTATTGCATATGAGGTTGCTGTAGCTGCAAGTTGTCTAACAGATGCTCAACAGATGACAACAACCAACAAGAACAACAACTATTTGTTGTAGATTGAGGGGCACCAATGAATTCCAGATCCTCTCTAAAGTTCTGGAATTTGGGTAGAGAAATGAAATCTTCAAGAAATAGTTTACAAGAAAGTTCTTGTTTGGAAGATCCACACATACCAATAGCAAGGCCAGCCAGAGAAGCAGCACCTTGGCAGGACATGTCAATGTGTGCTGGTCTGTCTATCTTCTGG
Organism: Chrysochloris asiatica; assembly: GCF_000296735.1. Taxonomy (NCBI): domain Eukaryota; kingdom Metazoa; phylum Chordata; class Mammalia; order Afrosoricida; family Chrysochloridae; genus Chrysochloris; species Chrysochloris asiatica. The sequence goes on from NW_006408654.1 coordinate 2,249,673, forward strand.
TTAATCAGGTCTGATGTCATCTGCATGACAAAGTTGTTTTTGCAGACACCTCCATCTGCCCTGTGGGGAGCAAGACATGGACTATGGCCACAGCAACAACAGCAGAATAGCATCATTCATTCTTTCTAAGTGTGCCACATAGTTTTCTTAAATCCTTGATTTTATTTTGTAAGCTTAACTCTGTAATTTTAAAATTCTATGTCTTAGCATTGACCTGAAGACAGAAGTCCTTATTGGGCAATCTTAAACATTTCCCCATATTCCTTCCAACAATTTTCCCACCTGTGCTGTTTGTTCTGCATCAACCTCAAAATAGGCCAAATATAATAAAGTAAGCTGATATGAAAGAAAATCCATCTGGACATCTCAGCAGTCAGAAAGTTGATGCTTTCATGCCCACAGGATAGCAACACATTTTGAAAAAACAATTTTAAAGATCTATATGAAGTACATCTGAGTGCCAAGAGTCTTCCCAATTCCATACAAAGTGCTGTGTTCTCCATAAACTGGAAATTAGCTTCCCTTTCTTCTTCAAGTTCCCATGACCAAGAATTTTGCTGCAAAGGAGCATGAAATCATGAATAACTGTAACAGTGAAATACCATCCTTCAGTAAAGGAAAGAAAGAAGAGTTTGGAGTTATGGTATTCCTTTAAAACCAAATCATCTCTTAACTTTCTCTGAGCTGGGGCTCGGCTTCCTTGTTGGTGAGGTGAGTGAACACCTAATGAATGCCTCACAGGTCCTTGTCCTGTATCAAGTTATCTGTGTTAACTCGCTCACCTCACCAACAAGGAAGCCGAGCCTCAACTCAGAGAAACTAAAGGGACGGTTTGGGTTTAAAGGTATACTATGACTCCAAACTCTGTTTTTCTATCTTCACTGAAGGATAGTATTTACTCCCCTAAATCAGGGTTCCTCTAATGGTTTTTAGAATAAACCTTAAAAAGAATTAGCTCGTCAGTGTATAAAAATACGTAAGTATTTAGGTCTCAGAAATTTAAAGTCTAACTTTCAATTCAGTTTGTTGAAACAAAGTATAACAATTTCCCTTGGAGTTGATTGTAACTCATGGCTACTCTATGTGCGTCAGAATAGGACTGTGCTCTGCAGGATTTTCACAGCTAATTTCTCAGAAGGTCACCAGGACTTTCTTCTGGTGCCCCTCTGTATGGACTCAAAACACCAATGCTTCAGTTTGCTTCCAAATGCATGAACTATTTAAACTACCCAGGGAAGAAAGCATATAACAATATATACATACCGGATTTTTGTTATAGGGATACGGATCTCTTTCTGCATCATGTCATATAACTGCTTATTTCTAGTTGAAAAACAAGACAACTATTTAGAGGAAATTCATACCACAACAATACTTTATTTTCAACATATCTAGAAAAACTGTACTGCTGTTTACATGAAATTTATAAAATATGCAGAAGATACTAAAGAAATATATCATGTAGCTGCAAGTTGTCTAACAGATGCTCAACTAAGCAGGAGGCTCAGGGATTGTGTATTTTGCCTTAAAAAAAAGCATAATTTTAATTTTAGAACTAAACTTAAGCTATTGATTTTCTTATAAAAAATTTAAGGCAATACATCATTTAATAGACAGCTATTAAGATCTTGTATCATAAATAAAAGGTGACAACTTAATAAACAGAAAATAATCATGTTATAATAATAGAAAATTCTACTTTAAACTTTTTTTAAGGTTTTTATTGTGGATTGAGTGAAAGTTTGCAGGGCACATCATCAGTTTCACATTCAACCATTCATATGACTTGTTTCATTACATTGATTATAATCC